>NC_090931.1:770008274-770313500 GCF_040938575.1 Ambystoma mexicanum
TGGCTGCGCCGGACATCTTGAATCCGCCGATAGTGGAGCAACAACCAGCGTACACATGCTACATTTATAAAACTCTTTTGCTGTGTCACAGAGCGTTGGGACAGGGTCAGACAGTAAGACATGGGTGATCAATGCATTTGTTCTGGGGGTCGGTCTTCACAATGTATTTTCTATGGCCACCTTGTATGCACAGAAAATGAGGGGTGTAATAACGGTAGCATTTCAGTCCATGCAGTGCACAGGAAACTTGTTACTGTTGTAAGGAGACGCGTAGTGGTAGGAACATTGAAATTGACAACATGCCATAATTGCAATACTTTTTCCTATGGGTATTATTATATTCATTAGTACGCCGCCATGGGTGTGACATGCTACAGTGGTTGTTGCCAGGGCCTAGAGTCTTGGATGCATGGCCGTCGGCCGAAGGCCGAAGGCCTTACTTCCAAGACTGTAGGCCCTGACCACAACCACCGCAGCATGTCACACCCATGGATACACCCATAGTATTGCTTATCGATTGCTAAGTTGTGGGGAGTGTGTGCAGTCTTGGGTGCATGGCCGAAGGCCATGCACCCAACAACAAAGTTGTATGTACTGGACGTGCAAGCCACTGCAGACCCATCCCATGTAATATCTATGGACATACAGCTAGGAGTGAAACCTCTGGCCAGAAGCAGTGAAGGATACCACACTTATAGAAAAACCCCCACAACCACACATCACTGAGGTGGTATTGGGGAGACCCTGCACTCTTGGGTGCATGACTTTTGTCTTTACCTTTTACATACTGATTGAGGAACTGACATAAAGATTTGAAACCTTTTTCGGGAATGGCACACATTGATGTGCACGCCCATTTGTATACTGGACGGTGTAGTTCTGCTGAATCGAGGGGCAATTCTGAGTTTACAGAGGATACTTTTGTAAGCAGTGTTTCTTGTTCCATGATGGTAGTATTGATTTTCTCATACCCTTGTCCACTGCTATGGATGGCAATTGTGTTTGTTTGATTTCGGTTGTATGCTTCTTCATTAAAATATGGTTCTGTGGTTGTTGTGTGACTCCATTCACCACCACAGACATTTAAAACATTATTTTTGTTCACATTCGTTTATTGCTGAGTTTCTTTTGTAGTTTGGTACCTAATTTTGTTAGTGCTTTCATCCTATTTAACACTAATATAAACAACTTTCTTTTCTAAAGGATTGCACTGTAGGATTAACTTTCTACGGTAGGTTTTAAGGGGTGAGGATGATTTCGGTCCTCTTCTTAGTAGATTCTGAAGGACTCTGTGACGAAACATTTTTGATAAAATACTTTTTTACTATGGGTTCTTGTTACACTATCAGGATTAGTAGGAGCATTATTAGCTGTACTGGTAGCTGAGTTTTTGCCAAAATGTTTGTGTTTTGTAACACATTTTGATGGAGGATGTAAAGTTTCGGTAGTTGAAGCTTCTTTTGTTTTGCTAACCGACTGCATTAGCTGGTTTCTTCTAACATTCTCTACAAACTGTACAACAGATGGATGCTTAGATTGGGCACTTTTATTTTTATTTGCTCTACTTCTGCGTTCCTTTCTACAGAGTTGCTTTTTGGTAGGCATTCTTTATTGTCTGTTGAAAAAAAGAAGGCTTACCTTGGTCTGTTGTATAATGTGTGCATGCTGTGTGCATGCGTGTATGAGTCTGATGGGGAAGCTCTTTGTTATGGTTTGTGAATGTGCATTGGACTCTTGCAATTATTTGGTAAGGCTATTTTACTGTTTGTTTACTACTACAATGTGCTTCAGATGAGACTACAAAGTGGGCTAGTGGTGACGAGAAGCATTATTAATAAACAAAATGCCATAAACTTGCAACAGCAACTACTTTTCTAAATCTAACCTTCTAAGGATTACGTACGTTATTTGAGTTCCAAAGACACAGGGATTTGTGAGCCATTCTGCCTGTTATTCTTTGTTCAATATATTGATATTTGTAGGTAGAATGGTTCAAAAATCAATGTTTGTTTTGGTGCCCAAATTAAACAAATAACCCATGCAGCCTCTTTGAGGAGTAGTTACAATATAAATGTAGTACTGTTGCAAAATGACCAGGTTTCTTTGGACATGTCATCTGCAGTGTAGATGCTGTCGATTCTCAGGAGAGTAGTCTTCACTGCGATTAAAAAAAAAATGTATTACTTTGTGTGTTTACAGCAGTCCTGATACTGCACACATTCATTGTGCACGTTCGCCAGAGCATTCTCCTTTCCTATTTGAACCCAGTGCATGTGTGCATTTCACTTAACTCTGTGCAGGCTTTGCATGGTATTTGCAATATGTTACTTGCAAGTCCTTCTAAATTGCTAACACGTTTAAGGTTATGAAAATGCCTTGTATTTTGCAAGGTGTACTAACAATAGGAGAGAGGTTTGTAAGCGATAGGGCATAGTAGTAGATGGGAAAAAATGTTCTACTTGCAATTTAAAAGCACGATGCCGAAGAATCGTGAGGCCCTCAGAAGGAGATGTCACCACAGCAATCGGAAGCGCTTACTTTTGTCATGCGATTACATTGTAAGTAGCATTACTGTAGGTCGTACACAGTATACAACTCCGACATTTTCTAATACAAAATTGAGTTTCGCCCTAAATAGGCATCCTTGCAACGTTTGTATAGGTTATGCGGAAGACAGTAAGAAGTTGTGCAGTTTGTCAATGTTAAATCGGACATCTTACACTTAAAAGGGGGAGCGTTGGTATGTATTGCCTATGCATATTAGCAGCATTAATTTGTTTTACATTAAATCATAAAGGTTGCACATATTTTCCAATTGAAATATAAACACCTGTACTCTATACTCATGCATGTGCGCATGCATGGAGCTGTATGTAGAAATTTGCAACACTTGCACAGTAGCTTCTGAAGTAAGTGCTTTGCAATGATTTGCGACTTCCATTCAGAATTATCGACAGTAATTTTGAAGTGCGCAATGTTGATGACAGAGTTACATTTAGCGATTTTCAATGTGATTGGTGGATGGTTGTGTGGCAGCTTAGTTGTGTCCAATGAGGGATTCGATTTGCTACCGCTGTGGAAAGGGTGAAAGGACTGGGTAAGAGTTCCATGCCGCACGTAGGCAACGCTTGTCCGCGGGTAGGGCGTGTCACACATAGGTTTCTACAGCAAATCCTGCATTGAAAGAGGACTGTAGGCATCAGCCAATCAGATGTTCACATTACTCTTTTGTGTCCAAAGACGGTGCGTACACTGAAGATGGCAGAGGTGGAGAGGGTCAGGGTTTTGGTGCTTGGAGACATTTTTGTCCATGGCTTACAACATTATGCAGAGAGTAGGCATGTGGCACACCATTTCGATGTGAGAGGAGTGGAGGTGGTGTGGAATGCTGACACTGATGCCAATGTTTTTCTGCAGCCACGAAAACATTGTTCCAAGTAATGCAGAATATTTTGAAGCAGAAGGTGTTGCGCTATCTTCTTTGGGAAATGTAATGTTCTTTTGGAACGTAAGGCTTGCTTTAGAGAATGTTCCGTAACGGTTGTAGGAGTAAAGTAAGGAAAAAAAATACAAAAAATAAGCAAAATAACAGATGCCTGTAAGGTATCTGGCCAAAAATAAATAAAAATGGCTCTTTTCAGAGCCCACCTTAAAAAGGAAAAAGGGGAATAAAACTTGAATGTACCATCGTTACACTGTGATCCTATACATGTCCGCGGACATGGCGGTAGTTTGCAGCCAGCGCATATCACCAACGGGAATTCTGGGGTGGAGACGCATGCAAATGAAAATGAGCGGACCTAGGGATTGGTCAATAAAGTTCAGTGGGTGTGTTCTGAACGGCGAGATTTAGTAAGACCGTCTTCTCCCTGACAGGAGACCACACAGCCATGGCTTTGCGTGCTCACAAACAGATTATCTGGATTTTGGGAGACTCATGGATACATTGGTTGAAGGTGCATGCAGAAAGCTGCAGGTTATCTGCAGATCTCGGATTTCCTCATGTGGAAGTGCACTGGCATGGCGTGTGTGGCATGAGGTGGCTGGACTTGGTACCTCTCTGTGTTACTCTACTGACAGAGCGTCCTCCAAATATACTTATCATTCATTGCGGAGGAAACAGTTTAGGCCACACCACAACACACCACCAAAAGGCTCTTTTCAGAGCCACCACTTACTCCCAGCGTACACTTCATTGTGTTTGATCCCCTTGCACCCTCCTTTTTTTTCCCTACGACTGTCCGCGAACTTTTTCACAACTTTGCGGGGGTCTACCACGGTCACTTCATAGTTCTATTGTTAAACTGAGAAAGGCAGCTCTGAAAAGAGCCTTTTCTGTAATTTTTGTTGTTTTCACGTTTATTGGTTCTCAGAACACGACACACTAGGAGAGGAGGTCAAAGGAGGGTAAGGAAGGGACACCAGCCACAGGGATAAGAAAGGGCAGGTGGACAGAGAAAGATATGGGGTGAGTGTCACTTAGGTAAGGGGCACATCTTCTGGTGCTCCGTGACCGTAGCCCCAAAAGCACTTTGAAAATTCTCCCCCCTGCAGAGTACTACGTCACAATACATACACACTATTGTTACCTTTGAAAGGTAAGGGTCAACAGTATTGTGAATGGCTTGTGAGGCAGCTGGAGGGAGGCGCTCCCCCACAGGAGTGTCTCTTGTGGTGGGAGGATCAGACTCGGAGGATGCTGTGGAGGAACTCAATCGACTACGCTCTTCACTGGCACCACCTTGCGAATGTCCGCAGTGTGGAACGAAGTGAGGTGTCGCGTCATGGTTGTCGTACAAAAGCTGTATGCACCAGGTTTCCCACGACTCGGTACCTCCTCACACTAGTTACACCTCACCAGGTTTGCACATGCTTTTGGTACGTTCCCATAAACAGAAAACAACCGCCACACCCACGACTCCCGGCGAGTGCTCCTAGTGCAGAGTTCCTCCACTTCATTCTCTTCCTCCTCTTCTTCCTCGCTCTCTACATCCTCACCGTATATCTCTCTGAAGGCCCTTGGGGAGGTGGTGGCAGGTTTGGGGGTGGTGCAGAGGCTAATGAACCAACAGCAGCCATGGAAGCCATGCCGATTACTTTCCTTTTGGTCACTACAGCAGTAAAGGCAATACACCGCAATCTGCTATAGCTAGAAGGACAATGAAGATGCACCCTGGGGGGTGTGGCCATTTATAGGGGTAGAGGGGTGTGCCTCGTGACCGTCTTCATCCCTGCAAAGCGGTACGAAGATTTTACAAAACAAGTCCTCAGGTAAGCTATTGTCTGGGATATGTGAAATGATATTTTTACACTCTACAACATTTTGCCTTGTGTCTACATGTTCTTTTGTACTGCTGCGGAAGCACACAAATTGTGCAAATTAGTCCACATGCTCAGCATGGGTTCGGTCACATGATAACGTCCTGAACACATCCGCGACAGAAATGGGAGTCCACTGGACAGCAAATGCAGAGTAACAAACGTGTGCATGCGCGCAAATGTCCTACGGACAGTGTTCGGGTTCTCAAACTAATTAAAAGTGCGACACAAGTGAGACGGACAGTTAGGAACAGGCGCAATGTTTGCTATACTTACGGTTGTACTGCGCAGGTGCATACATGATATGCTCACTGTACGGACAGATCAAGTGTCCTTAGGACAACTCCATTTTGTTTGACTTAGAACTTGCCGGCCACCGCGCCTGTTCTACGGACATCACCATTTTGGCTGCGGACGATACGGACAGGTATACTGTCTTTAACACACTCCCATTTTGCACATTTACAACCATCCCGGACACCTGGGGTGTTCTACGAACATGTTTCATCTCGTTTGTAAGCGGCACGGCGAGGTATAATGTCCTTAGGACGCCCCTTTCTGTTTATGTGCGCACAACTTGCACAGATGTTGCAGTCAAACATCAACTCCATCTTACTTGACATTCATAAGGGTAGGTGTACTGCCTTTACAACACCCACATTCCATTCCTTGTGGATATGTCAAACAGGCGTGCTGTTTGCGAACATTTTAAGTCTTTAAAAAAAAAAATCCAAAAAACTCTATAACTACAACTACTATACAAAAACATTCCAAACACACACACACACACACTTCAATCCAAAGAAATAGCGGTGGAAGCAGATACTGACACAAATATAGGGGAATTAGGATTCAACACAGGCTGATTATGAGGAGAAGATTTCTGAGGGGAAGAAGGGATGGATATTTCATCGAAACGTCTATTTTCTTCTTGAAGGTTTGGGGATGGTTCACTAGGGAATGGAGAAGCGGGGCAGGTACAGGTGGGACAATGGTAACATACTTTTCCTCTCATATAGTCCTTCGCAAACTCCCTTAAACTTTTAAAATTGTCATTCAGTATGTCCATTTTCTGCTCAATTCTTTTCATCCTGTCTTCTTCTGTCTCGTTTGTTGGCCTTTTTTTCTTTTCTTTCCAGGTCTGTACAAAAAAAGATACATATATTAAATGCCTATAAAATATTGATCAGATTTTACGTATGCAGAGCAGTGTGTACCATTATTGTCACTGCCTTCAGACATTTCCTCATGCGGAAAATTGTCCTCCAGCCACTCCAAAGTACTTGCCATTTCTGTGTCAAAACATCAAAAAGAAATTATTTCTACACGATATACTAAAAAAATTACACACACATACAAAAAAATGACCTTCACTCTCTATTTGGATTAATTTCCCTTCGTCCTAATGCGTCCGTCCACTGTCGGTCCAGGCTGCAGTGTTTCTGTGAAGTGCTTACAATGGAGGCATCCTTTTTTATTTATGGTACCATCCATTTCATTCTACATGGTTATAATGGTAAGACATTATAAGTAGTAATAAGTGATGTCATCAATGATATTTGTGATGTCATATTTGATGTCCTGGTCGTTAGTTTTAGCAATGCACGTAGATGCTGCTGAGCTTACCATAATGGGGGAATGTGCAGTGTTTTTTGGTTTCACTGTGAAGTATAACATCCCTTTAACTAAGTTGTTTTTACTGAATGTACATATATATATGTGGCAGGGAACGAAAACAAAGGGGCTAAACATGTGATGTTGTCAGTGATGTCATCAATACATTTGTGATGCCATCTTTCATGTTCTGGGTGTTAGTGTTAGCAGTGCACAGTGGTGATGGCAGGTATGGGGGATTAGTTTACCATAACTGGCGAATTTCAGTGGTTTTTCGGTTTTAATTTGAACCATAATGGGGAGGTAAGATTTTTTCTTTTAGTGAAGTACACGGGTTTTTGGTAGGACAACTTAACCATAACACCATAACGTCCCCTCAACAAAGTTTTTTTTGTAGTGATATATATATATATATATATATGTATATATATATATATATATATTGGAGTCAGTAAAGGATGGATGTTCCCACTACGTACGATAGCAGTGCCGAGCAAAACAAGGAAGGGCGCTTTTTCATTTTGTCCCAAACAGAAAATAAGTGAGTTACAGACAAAACTCAGAAAGGAGAGGATGGATGAGCCAAAGCCATATTAGACTCAGGTGAGCTGACATTGGATACAAATCGTGTGAAAGAATGGAGCTCCTGTTCAGAAGGCATGGACAAAAACAAGAAGATGTCAGAGATCTATTATTTAAAGAATAACATTTTAATACACTGAAAGCTCAATTTTGTGGTCTTTAGTCACGTGGGGAGAATAAGCTGGACTGGACAAGCATGATGGTCACAGTGTGTGCCTTCACTCCCCTGAATTCTTCAGTAGCAAAGAACATTTCCAAGGACAAGTTCGAAGTTCTAATTGACGGCAGAGCACTGAGGTGATGATGGATGAATATGCTAATTGGTGAGAAGCTATGGTTAAGACCAGCTTATCTGCACCTTGACGCTCAGCCCGCGTGCTGCTGACGTAGGTTGGGAAGGTACTGATGGAGGTTAAAGTAGTAACCAATGATAGAGGACCACATGATCAAGGGTCCTATAGTTGTGTAGACAATTAGACATTGTATATTTAGTGATGTTCATAGTGACACATTTTTAGGGAAGGTCTTAGTTGCCACACCTGATGTTAAGAATCAAATCACTTTCTTTCACAATCCAAATGAGTATGGTTCGTATAGCTAGATGATCTGTTTAAACCCTATCACATTACCTCATATGTTTTGACGTTTTGCCACGTATGATGACGTTAGTGATATGCAGGTTAACATCATCAATGACGAATATGTACTATAAAAATGTAATTTTTAATGAAATGCTTTGAAAAGTCTAGAGTGAGATCGTGATAAGGGATGTCTGTTGATGTCCATTGTACTCCCTGGTTTAGATAATTGATATTAAAACAGTATCCGTTTGCCAACTACCTGAGTTGTTTCGATTATTGATGTCTGAATAGAATTCTGCATTCCCATCTATCTCAAGGGTATTGCTATCTCGTTTTAGAGGACTGGGAGACCCAGTTCACGTGGTAGTAGAGATTTGATGGTTAGATAACCCATCTAACTGAGTAAGCATTTTAGGTCCCAAAAATATCACACAACCTCTGCCATTCGGCTGAAAGGACGTGAGGCTCCATGTAGATAGTGGCTTTTAGAATACTGCAAAGTCTTGAAAGCCAGGCTAGATGCAGAAACCCCTCCCAGCATCTACAGGAAGCTGAACGGACAGAAGGTTGAAGAAACCACTGAGGAGGTGTGCGATCCCGAGATTTGGAAGTTGAAAAATTCGAATGGTAAGTAGAAAACTGAGAGAGGTGGAAAAAGAGTGAATGGGCAGGGGATGAAGAAAGTGATTAAAGGGAAAACGATTAATGGTGGGAGGTGGTAAATATTGAGTGAATATTGAGGGGAGGCCAAGCAATTTAAGAAATATTGTGAGGAGGAGCCACGATAAAGAGTACGCCTAGTGCCTGCATTTTAAAGAACGTAACAGATGGAACAGCACCTTAAATCCCATAGCAGAAGACGTAGGACACGGGTTTGATTAAAGACAAACTAAAGAGGGCTGTTCAAACTGCAGGGGTATTTTAGGGGCATAATTAGTCTTATGAGAGAAGACGAGAATACATGTGGCAGGCCAAGTGTGTTTGTCCGTCTGTCCATTTTATGTGATTGTATAGAAAATGATGAAACTGTAAAACAAAGTTGATGAAAAACACAAGAGTTGTTAAGGACTAAGCATGTATTCAATGAACTTGAATTGATCATATTTTTAGCAGATTAAAGTAAAAAACGAAATAATAAAAGTTTTTAGCCTGCATCGATTGGTGCACGCTCATACTGTTTTTATTAAAACATATTAACATAATTTGCAAAGAGTAAACAGTGAGTATTGACAGTTAAAGAGTGATGTGTCAAGTTTATTACTCTGCTTATGCACCTTTGCAAGCAATTGCCAAAACACACACCCAAGCCAAGACAGTATATTGCGGAATGGGTTAAAGGAACCGTGGACAAGATGTTCATGCCGTGGCCACAAGGGGGATCGCTATCGAAGGCAGTCCTGCAGCATATGATAACATATGTGCATGCTGCATATATGGGGGAAACGTTAGACAAACGACTATCGTGCTTAGAGCTATGGAAAATGTACCCGGAGGAGAGAGAAGATCCGCCTCCTGTAGATTGGATATTTAATGTATGCACAGAGGGGGGTGAAGAGCCTTCAGCTCCACCCGCCACACCTGAAGCAGACAGCGATAGTAAAAAAGATGGAGGGCTGTTCCCGCTGAGGGAGTACTAGGCAGCAAGAGGGTATAGCAACCCAGCATATGAGTCGCCTGCGCAAAGCAGCGGCGAGGGCCCTGAGAAAAATACTGAGACAGATGTAATCTCTAAGGTACCAAGGGACAAGGAGAGGCGTGATAAGGAGAAAAGTGATTGGCCAAGTAACTCTCAAGATATAGGACGAGAAATAAAAAGATGGAAAGGAGAAACATTTAAAGCTGATGAGTTAGCGCTTATACAGCACAAATGGATGGGTGGTCAGATTTTGCTCAAACCTGATGGGAAGACTATTGAGGACGTAAGGCAAAAGGAAGATCAAGATGATCAGGATAAAAAGAATAAAGAAAGAGAGGAAAGATTGAAAGATGAAAGAACAAAAAGAAAGGACAAGACGGGACAAATTGTACAAAGACGAGCAACTGAGGAAACAGGAAATAGCCGAGAAGCAGAGAAAGTATGATAGCAGGCAGATAGTGATCAAAGAGCATGAAAGAATAGAAAGGAAAAGAAGGGAAGAGGAAGAAGAGAAATTAAGGAATAAAAGAATGTGAAGACGTAGAGATGAAGATAGATAGATAGAGATCCTAATCCAGTAGTGGCATGGGAAGATTTAGAAGAATTTTTCCTGACAGAGGAGTCGATAGCAGGTCCGTCCAGAGCAAATCTGGAGGATGAGGTTGACTCTAGAAGCATTGGAGATGCAATCATAAAGTCTATCAAGTCTATATATCGATAAAGTCTACCATGACATGAAGTCCAAGAAAGTATTGCAGGGGAAAGGTAAAAAATGATCGACTTAAGAGTACCAGCTGTATGATAAGGAAGGAGCTTCATGTTGTTTTGAATCAAAGGAACTGTCTTTCGATAGACTGACTCTGAGCAAAGATGATGAAAAGAGAGGTCACACAAGCTGGGGACAAGAGATGCCAGATGAAGATAGAGAACCCGCTAATGGGGAAGAAGGCAATACATGTGGGCGTGAAGGGTGTTTGTCAATGGACAAGGAAGTAAGATGGTCAGATTTTGATCTCCGTATATCTCTAACGTCAGATTCTGTGGCGCTGCTTAATTGACCTAAAGAGAGACCCCCTGTTCCAAGGGGGGACTCACCACCATATGTGAACAGGCTAAGGTCACTACCAGGTAGAAGGCAGAGGGGAACTATTGTCCCGGCTATGGACAGGTAAATGATGGGTGACAAATGCGAGGTTGGGGTTTCCTTTGCCTAAAAAGGGAGGAGCCAGACCACAGTATATACCTTGGCCGCAAATAGAAAAGGATAATTTAAGGTGTAAACTCCTGAGTTTAACTTCTGCCGCTGTGAAATGGATACATGAGCTAGAGGAAATGACAGGCGGAAATACATTAGCTATAGGGGACTTTAAGGGTCCCCTGATTGCCATTCTTGGGGAAACAGCTGGTGATGTCTGGTCAAGACCAGGATAAAACACTGCTCATGATGGAGCACCCTTCAATAATTGCAGAGCGGCTGTTACGAAAGCGCTTAGGGTGCAATATCCAGAAACATCAGATATGGGATCTATAATGGCAAAAAAGATGCAAGAAGGGGATGATCCGCTTGTTTATATTCCGAATTTTCAAGAGCAGTGGGTTTTGGAGACACGCAAGGCCTGGGGGAAATCTATACCTGTGTGCTATCACATATTATGCCAAGGGCTGCCAGACCCGGTACAAAAGCAGCTCAAGAAGTTAGTGGACATTGAAGCAAAGCCATGGTCAGAGATTCAGCTGACCATCACGCATTATTGCAGGCTTTTGCAAGAAAGAATCGAAAGAAGGATGATACTAGGAAAGGTGAAGAGGCAAAGCTAGTGAAGAAAAACATTTCCAAATATGCCATTGAAGGGGCAATGTTGACTAGTTTAGACGGATCGGGTTCATAGCAATCTGTAAACTTGCCACAAGGGAATAATCAAAGAGAGTTTGACCAAGGTCTATGGGTTTATACCACTTGGAAAGGCTAGGTTTTCGAGGAAGAGGCTTTGAAAATAATCAGGGAAACTTCCAGAATAATCAAAATTGGTTTCAGAACATGCAGAATGATAACCAAGGCATGCAAGAAGGGCAAATTAGGAAGCATCTTCTATGATGGACATGTAGAATGAAAGGGCATGTTGCACATATGTGTAGAAGTCAAGGATTTGTACAGAATAATCAATTATCGAGAGTGGGGATGTCAAACCCGCCTGCATATTCGCAGACAAATTGAGATTGGTTTGCTCAAAATCAGAGAGTACAGCAAGATTTTCAAGCACAGCAGCCGCCAATGAATCCGTCACAAGGGCAGTTGCTGCAGTCACCTTTGCAGATACAGCAAAGCACAAGCACAGGACAGTTAATGACTCCTAGAAAAGGGGGTGTCACTGTCTATGGAGGGAATCCTTTCAAGGCACGGGAATGAAAATGTACCCACAATAGGACAGCTCACTGAGAGACTTGATGTGTTCTATACTATCAATAACACCTAATCCTCAAGAGGAACCTAGGGTTGACGTTAATATAGGAGGCAAATCTTTTTTGTTTTTAGTAGACCCGGATACAACTCGCACATGCATACGAGAGGGGACATTTTGGATGTCTGGAAATGCCATGAATACTCAAGGTTTCACAGGAGCAACAAGTAGAGTTCCTTTTACTGATGCACTACCGGTCTCTATAGGAGAGTGTGACATGTCTGTACTTTTATTATATTCAAGACAGACAGCTGTCAATATATTGTGTCGAAACTTAATGACCAAGATGAATATGACAATTTTGTTTACTGATAAAGGTATAGTGTGTTCGCCACCAGGAATGTATCATTTAAACATAAGCAAGTTTGTTATGGCATTTGCAGGAAAGGTAGCCATACGAGGATTAACAATACCCGAGTGGTGGGCACCACAATGTATACTCACTTCTATTCAATGTGTAAATCTCTCAGTTAGTTTTCAATAATTTTAACCTGGAGCTGCCAGTTTAAACTGATCATATAGCACAAGGACCTCGATAAACCACGAAAAAAAGAAAACAAGGCAACTTTGCCTTATTATAAGTGGCGCTTCTCAGTTGGCCCCTAGAGAGGGATGCAAGTTCCCAGAATATTTATGTCCAATGATCTAATAAAATCAAAGCATTAGTTAAATCCGTACAGTTTTGGCCAGGAATGTTTTATTCACATTCCTGTTTTTGTAATAAGATTTATTCTTAATGTAATCTGTTGGGCGATCATATTTTGCCATCAATATACATTTAGCCAATGCATTTTGGTGAGAACCTTCATCAGGGCTGTATATAGGCTCTTGATTACATCATCAAGCTGAGCATAGTAATACATTTGTCAAAACAAGTATGTTAAATGGTTTCTATACAATAAATAAACAAATTCACACATAATACCATTTTGTTCGTCCCACGAGTATTCAATTGGTACGCCAGAAAAAATGAATGAAAAACAGAAATTGGCATTTAGTATCATCGTTAAATACTCTATGTACACAGTTTAAGGACAGAAAAGTGTCCGACCTGATCGCTTTCAATGCGCTATCTCTGTCAAATAAAATCAGCCCCAAAGGCTTTTAGTCATCTAATTTGTTTTGCAATGCTCACAGCTACAGCAACGTGTGTTGCAGATGTGTGGCGAAACGCATATGTCAATCGTGTCTCTGTGAAAGACACAGGCTATTAGACAGCCATTCTAACATGTCTTTTGCGATTGTATAGATCAAAGTGGCGAATGTTCTCCGACGCTTACCCTCAGTTCCTGCGTTGTTCTGCCTTTTGCAGAGAGACATGCTCGCACATGCCTCTTAGTTCTATTTAAACGTTGCCTTGGAGACGGTGACGAGGCGCCGTGGTCCAACAGGAATGCCGGAGCACGTACACCTCGCGCCCCACTCCCGGGTGTTTACCCTGGGGCCGGGATGTCTCCATGACAAATCCTGAAACACTATGTGTAACCAAGCTGTCAGCGCCGTTCTTGTGTGATTAACATTAATTTTGGTCTGTTACTGTGAGTGCGAGTGCTTTGTAGCGTGATTGTAGGGATCTGTAAAATGAGTGTTATAAGTGTTGTATTATTTGTGCTGTTCTAAATTTCTCATTATCGCGGATAACAAGGTATACCTACCTCTTTAGCGTCTGCTAGCAAATGCATACTGGTTATGTACAAAGCTAACTATCATTAGCTTACTATGCGTTGTATTTATGTTCTTCATTTACGGGTTTCAAACCATAGGTCTTGATTTAACAGGCACAAGTGTAAATTTAAAAATAACAATGTAGCGTTTGCAAAAAAAAGTCACGTAAGATTTTTCATCTAAAAAGACAAGCAGAAAACCTTCACCCAAACAATGTTTTAGACAATCTAGCACATGGTGTTAGTTAAATTAGAAATAAATGCCATTCCAAGTGTCAAATTACGTCTGTCTCATCTGCCAACCAGGTTGTCCATCATGGTGGCTGCTGTGGGTGTTCATGCAGAATCAGGAATGCTTTATTACAAAAAACCCATGAAGTTAATCTCCTCGTTCATTCCTTTAGGAATCAGGGAACTCAAACGATCTATCCAGAAAGTTTCTCGTTGATCCATTGTTTTCTGAAAGTTTTCATGTGGTCTCTCTTTTGCAATATTTCTAGGATAGCGAATCGAATCTGTGCCAAGTTATGGTTTTTGTCATGCCAATGTCTTGCCACAGCCGAAGTTTTGTTGTTGTTACGTATACAGGATCTGTGTTCGTTCCATCTTGTTTTAGCCGTCCTTACAGTTTGTCTGACATAATGCAAGCCACAGGGACATTTTATGGTGTATATCACATTTTGGGAGTCACATGTTCCAAAGCTTTTTAGTTTTATATGTTCTCCTGTATACGGATGTTTCAAAGAATCACCTTTCATGATGTAGCCACAATTGCTACAGTTTAGGCAAGGAAAAGTACCTATTCTCTTAGTAGCTTTCTTGTGATGAACCCCCCCTAGTATTCGTATCCAAGTACTCAAGACAGAGTAACCGCATTAGAACTATCATTAAAAAACACTGGAACACACTCACCTGTGACCAACGGGTAGAACATTTATTCAAAGAGGTCCCAACATTCGCTTATCAACAGAGCCACAATCTGAAAGATAAACTTGTAAAGACCAGATCAGCACAAAGGAAGAAAGCCACTAAGAGAATAGGTACTTTTCCTTGCCTAAACTGCAGCAATTGCAGCTACATCATGAAAGGTGATTTTTTGCAACACACTTGGCTGTAGCCGTGAGCGTTGCAAAACAAATTAGATGAATAAAAGCCTTTGGGGCTGATTATATTTGACAGCGATCACTCATTGAAAGCGATCTGGTAGGACACTTTTCTGTCCTTAAACTGTGTACATAGAGTATGTGACGCTGATACTAATTGGCAATTACTGTTTTTCATTATTTTTTTCTGGCGTACCAATTGAATACTCGTGGGAAAATAGTATGTGTGAATTTGTTTATGTATTGTATATAAACCAAAAAACCTACTTGTATTGACAAATGTATTACTATGCTCAGCTTGATGAAGTAATCAAGAGCCTATATACAGCCCTGATGAAGGTTCTCACCGAAATGCATTGGCTGAATGTATATTGATGCAAAATATGATCGCCCAACAGATTACATTAAGAATAAATCTTATTACAAAAACAGTAATGTGAATAAAACATTCCTGGCCAAAACTGTACGGATTTAACTAATGCTTTGATTTTATTAGAACATTGGACATAAATATTCTGGGAACTTGCATCCCTCTCTAGGGGCCAACTGAGAAGCGCCAGTTATAATAAGGCAAAGTTGCCTTGTTTTTGTTTTTTTGTGAGCCATACGAGAAGTACCATTAGAACCAAAAGTTTTTCACTATGGGGTACACATTCTGTTAACATGGGTAGCATGCTTAGTGGGTAGAACTATGAGAATACCTTATGATTCTCTATTCAGACCAAATATACCTATGGATGAAAAGGAACAGCAAATATTTCCTTTAGAATTACAAGCAGCCATAGTGCGAGGAGATATGGCTTTGCTTGATGGGAATGACCATGAAGGCATACGATGGAGCACAGTAATTGCCATTGGAGAGGGTTCTAGGTTGATTGACGTCACTGATGAGATGTTTGGAGATTATCTATCTGATGATCTAGTGATTTTTGAGATAAGTATTACTTATTGGGTAAGAGCCATTAAACGAGAGCTTCCTCAGAAGATGATGCTAGCACTAAAGCAGCGCCCATAGTATTATGAGGATGAAATGGCGAAGTTACCAGTTTGATTATGGACAAATGGTCCCTACGATGTAGGCCTATTGAGGGGTCCTGGGGAAGTAAAAATTAAATTTAAACCAAGAGCAATTTTACCTCGAGCACGACAGTATCCCATGTCTCGAGAGGCAGATGAAGGTATCTTTAAGACGATATTTGCCATGATGGAACACAGTATTTTATTAATGTCAGAATCACCTTGCAATACTGCAATCTATCCGATCAAGAAAGGGAAAGGAGGTTTGTGGCATCTAATCCAAGATTTTAGACCGATTAACAGGATTGCAGAGGCTCTGTTTCCTCTAGTTGCTAATTTGGTGACAATTTTATGTAACATACCTGTTGAGGCACGATATTTCACTGTAATTGATTTGAAAAATGCATTTTTCTCAATCCCATTGCACAAAGACTTGGATGATCTGATGTAATTTACGTTCAGACAAATCCGCATGAAAAGTACTTGATTAACACAGGGGTACTATGAGTCACCTTCTATTTTCAATAGGGTCCTAAAGATGGACTTAAGCAATATTGATTTGGAAAGTATTCTATTGCAGTACGTGGATGACATATTGGTCTGTAGCACCACAGAGGAGAAGCGCAGATGTGATTCAGTTCAGCTGATTATTCTTGCAGATACAGGATATATATTAGACAAGGAGAAGTTACAGTACTTTCAGGAAGAAGTTCTGTGCATAGGACACTTAACCTCACAAGAAGGAAAGAAGGTTACTCCTCAAAGGGCTGAGGCTATACTAAAGACAGCAAAGCCAGTCACAGTAAAACACATGCAGAGATTAGGACTATGTAATTATGTAAGTGCATGGGTCTTTTACTATAGTTCATACATAAGGCCTCTGTTGCAAGTTCTGAAAAATCACAGGTAAATAAGGAATTTATTTTGGGAATGAGGCAATGGAAGAAGGGTTTGATGAATTGAAGAAAGTGATTTGCACAGCTCCAGTTCTTCGGATTCCTAATTATGCAGAGGAATTATTCCTGTTTTCACACACAAATGGCATTGTTATGACAGCTGCACTCACACGGAGAACTACATTGGGGTACATACCCCTTGTGTATTATATTGTGAATTTAGACCCAGTGATGAGGGATCACTTCCCGTGCAAACAATCTTTGGCAGCCGCTGTCTTCACCATTGAGAAGGCTGCCAGCATAGTGATGAGATGTGCTATGATGTTATTTGTTGAGCATGCATTGTTTGCCATTCTCAAAAAAACCTAAAGGTACGTTGACATCTCAAAGAGCTTCTGCCTATGAGGTGGTGATGTCGAATCCAGCGATCAAAATAGTTACATTTATAATAGTGAATCCTGCCATGTTTGTAGCGGAACCACTGGCTGAGGATGAGCACGCACATAATTTTTCCAACTAAGAAGAGTTTATGACAAACTCTCGAGGGTGAAGGAAAATGCATTGGCAGCAAGGGAGATTCTCTTTATTGGCGGTTCGTCTAGAACAGATCAAAATGATGGACAATGATATACAGGTGCCGCTGTCATAAAGCTAAAGCACATGGCCAATGGAGAGTTTGAAGTAGTATCAAGTGCAGACCAGGAAGTAACAGTGTACAGCGACTCCGCCTATGTGATGTCAACGGTGCACGCAGGATTGGCACTTTGGAAAAGGAGGGGATACCTCTGAGCAGACGACACTGCGGTGCAGCACGCAGACTTATTGGACTGACTTATTAGAGCACTACAACTCCCACTAGCCATTGCAGTCGTAAAATGTGCAGCTCACACTAACAGGGCAGATTTTATTTCATGTGGGAATCAAAAAGCAGATGAGGAAGCCAAACGCATTGCATGCACAAAAGTAATCATGTCTGTTGATACGCCTGATGTGGATGAAAGCATGGTGGTGATGATGAGTGTGCCAAATTGTTATAATAATCTGTCTAAAACTCAATTGGGAGAACTTCAAGGGGAGGCACCCGAAGATGAAAAAGACTTGGGGACGCGGGGAGGCTGTTCTTTAAACCCCTCAGAGGCATTGTGGTGACAAGACTGTACTGGTAAACCGGTGATGCCTGTAGCCTTATTAAGGGTGGCGTTGGAAAAGCTACACTACCCTGCGCACGTTACTAGAGAGAGCCTTGCTGCAACAATAGCAGAGGATTGGTTCATTCCAAAAATAGTACAACAAATTGCATTTTATGTATTAAATTGTATTGTATGTCAAAAGTGTTCTGCTGGGCACACATTGCACACAATTAGAGGAGTCATTCCAAGACTTAATGGTCCCTTTCAGCATTTACACATTGACTATGTTGATATGATGCAAGTCTGTTATGAATACAGATATATGATTGTAGTAGTATGTCCCTTTTCAAGGTGGATCGAAGCTGAACCGTGTACACACCCAGATGCCACCTGTGAAGCTCCATTTTTAGTATGAGAAGTTTTTCCTAGATGGGGAATATGTAAAGTATTGAGATCAAATAATGGCCCTCATTTTGTCAATGAAGTCTTTGAAGAAATAAGCTTGTTGCCTAGTAAAGCAACTTTTCATTGGCGTATCACCCGCAGGCAAATGGTGTCTGTGAGAGTCTCAACAGCCTGCTTAAAGAGAGAATAACTAAATTGAAATTGACCCTGAGGAAAGGATGGTTGCATTGTCTACCACTGGCATTGTATGTGTTGAGATATCAACCAGGTTCAGATCACCATCTTACCCCTCATGAGATAGTGACAGGGTGGTGGATGACGATACCCCCTCACACCTCCATCTAGAACAGCAGAATTGTTAGGAAAGAAGCTGCGTGACAACCTTACATGTATGACTTAAAGTATCTCTGTCATTTCGGCTCAGCTCAAACAAAAGGGGTGTAGGGCAACGCAGAACACATAAGGAGATGCTACAGCAACAGGAGCTGGTCAATTGTGTGTTCCTAAACTATTTCCTGGAGATGCGATTCTAATTTGCAATTTCACTCAGAACTGGCATGAACCACGTTTCAATGGCCCTTTCATTGTGTAAGATGTCACGCTGTCTGCAGTCAAAGTCCAAGGCAGACGAGCTTGGAGTTTCCTCAGCGACTAGAGAGCCTGCATCACCTTCACGCCCATCCGAAGAGACCATCGGGAAAGAACCACAGCACGTGCAGACTAGGTCCATGATGAGGAAGAAGGATGCAGATGCTGTTGCCTAGTAAAGCCAAGCATTTTTATTGGACTATGGCTTATTTCAAGGCACTCCGTTAAGTTACTAATAAGGGGTAAAGGGAAAATCATTGTTCTTGAGCCACAGAGACTTGTTGACATTGGTCTGAGGCACAGTTAAGCCTAGATTGAAAGAAGGATATGTTAAAATTCTTTTTCACCATCGGGACAACGCTTTCCAGATCATTCTTGCAATCTTTGTGTTCATTTTACATGCTTACAATGGCCCAATTGTGAGAAGGTTGCTCATAGCAATAATGGAGCAGGTCCTTCAGCTTCCTAAGATCAGAGTGAAGAACACAACTCCCCCTGTCACCAAATAATGCTCATAGACTGGCCAGCACAGTGTTTTGTTATCTGATAGAGGAATGTCCACATCTCATTGGGAGACAAACCGATGTCCGAACTTTCCTGAGAGATCCGAGAAATGATGCAGCACTCAATGAAATATTGAGAGACATCATCAACGAAGTGAATGGATATTACGAGAGAACCTTCAAAAAATAAAAAGAGGGTTGACCGAGTGAGGAACTTTTGTTTCATGTTTAAAGAAAATCTTTATGTTATCCAGTCAGTGGCCAATTCGTGGCATTCATTGGGTTTTTGAGTACATTATTGTATGGTCAGCCTGCTAAAGCTGATCAAAGAACTTTTTGAACCGATTCTGCAGATTCCAGAAAAAGTGCATGATGTTGCCCCATTAATCTACTTTTTCTTTCCTTAGACGAAATATGGGCAGCATCAGTAGCAGCTTCATCATGGAAGATCATGACAGACGTCCACAATGTATTAAACGTGATTGCTTTAAGTGGTCATGTTAATGCACAATTTACACCGTATGTTGTTCATAGTAATACTGCTCTCACTCACAGTATAAACGTCTATCTATGTAGACATAAGTAAAGTGAACATTCCTGTGTATCCTCCTGTGCAAGAAAAGAAGGATACAGACGTGGTAACTACTAGGCAGCTGAGACCTTATGTGATTGTTCCTACTTCAGATATATACACGAAAAGCACCTGGTCCTGTGATAAATGAACAAAGGTTAGTTTCTAAAAAGAAGTCACGCATGGAGATTTTGCAAGACATTTTTATGTCTAAATATAATGCTGATAAGATTAACCTTTTAGAACTTTCTCCTACTCAAGTAGCACATATAAAAACACCCAGTTCACTGATGAATGATTCTATGATTGGTCCAGTAAGAAGAACCTATGCTGATGTACGTCTTAAAGAAAGAACGATATACAAGAGAAATGCTAGGGAGGATGATCCTGAGCTAAATGATTACCTGGACAGTACAGCACACTTGGGGAACAACATCTTGTATCAGCATATGAAAGAAGTGGGAAGGAGTGCCTCGAAGGAGGAGTGCTTCGTATGTGAACTTCTGCCTTATAGCATGGGAAAGTCTACAATCTGTATAGCTTTCGAAATAGACCTCCAGACAGCACATTGTCTGTCACACGTAGCATTCTGCAGAACAAGAGGCCAGTTCATGGGTCGAGATACGTATCTCAAATGGGCAACTGAAAAGACAGGTCCAGATGAGGATGACAATGTTCAAGATACAAGGACAAGAAGCAGATCTCATACCAAGAATCACATGATCAGATATGAAAAGCCTGGAGTGGAAGGAACTGGAATCAGATGGCAAGTAAACAAAAGACTTGAGAGTCCAGGAAAAACTGAAGAAAACATTTGACACTGGAAACACAGAAGTCAGATGCAGATTTGGGGATCAGTGTTATCAACAGATAGATGGGAAGAAAGAAGGTAATCTGCAGAGTGTGAATGATATATGATCACCATGAATCAACTGTGTGGAATGTCCAGGTGAGATGCAAGCAGTTGTGGGTGAAGCTTGGTAAACTACTGACCTGGGTCGAAGACAGAAGAGGACCCTTACAGATAATACCATTGGAAAAATCAAAGTTGTGCTTCAGAAATAACGGCATAAGAAAAGTCGGCGAGAATGAGAACTGCAATCAGATCTTTGATGCACCAAAGATGAATCTTGGGACAGCAGTGATCATGGACCATTATTGGGCTTGTGGATCCAGAGCATATGTGAGACTACCCGAAGACTGGGGAGGAATATGCACTTTGGTGAATGTTCATGTTCCTGCATTCGTGATTCCTAAAAGTGACCTGAATATTGATAGTTTCCAGAACGCAGATGCTCATCTGATGAAGAAGAGATCTGTGGAGCTGATTCATCGAATGAAAAGAGAGAATGATTTTGCTGCCAAGTCAATTGAAGCTTTTTACTCTATTCTGTATGATCACATACTGTTTAACCAAACTTCGTCTGTATTTTTGTTAATCTTCATGCCAAGAATCCAGGTTGGAGCTAATACTAAATGGTTACAGATAACCAGATATGAATTACTGCAGACGATCATTATAACCATAAAGGGATTCAATGCTATCAAGGAGGAGCTGAGAGCAGATACGTCTTGGACATGATCACAGCTATGGATGGAGGTGTTTGTGCAAAAATCGGAGAATCAAGCTGCACATTCATACCTTCTCACGATGACGAGAATGGCACCTTGACAGACGCCATAGAAATGCTAACGTCCAGATGTAGACGAAGTAGAACACATTGTCAATGACAGCTGGTATGGAGCACTTTGTTCTTGGGTTCCACAATGGATGTCAGACATGTTCAAGTTCCTTGGAGCCCTGATCATGTTAGTGTTGCTGGAATTCTGTGTGATCAAGATAATATTCATGCACTGCAATAAGACAGTGAAGAAAGACATAGGGATGAAGATCATGATTGATGTTGAATCAGGATGGAAGGTAGAGACTTACCAGATGATGAGATCAGAAACTTTGTGAAGGCCAGTATCCATGCACCTGAGGTAATGAAGTTCCAGTATCCAAAGAACCATAAGAAGTATGTGGGACGATGGATCTATTGTAGTCCAAGCAGGCAGTGCATGCTCATGACTTGGAATAAGGATGAGCATGTGAAATAAGCTGGATGCCTGAAATGAGTCATATAGATATGGATCCCAAAGAAAGATTTTTTCAGGCAAGGATGTCTAGATGTGAAAGGTGATGGGAGATTGGTTGATGAATCTGTGAAGCCAAGGCCATATCAGACTGGGGTGAGCTGACATTGGATACAAATTATGTGAAAGAACAGAGCTCCTGTTCAGAAGGCATGGACGAAAACAAGAATACGTCAGAGATCTATTAAAGAATATCATTTTAATACACTGAAATATCAATTTCGTGGTCTTTAGTCACGTGGGGAGAAGAAGCTGGACAAGCTGATGATGATGGTCACACCTATGCACAAGGGCAGAGTGTGCCATCACTCCCCTGAATTATTCAGTAGAAAGGAACATTTCCAAGCACAAGTTCAAAGCTATAATTTATGGCAGACCACTGAGGTGATGATGGATGGATATGCTAATTGTTCAGAAGCTATGGTTAAGACTAACATATCTGCACCTGGACGCTCAGCCTGCCTTCTGCTGACGTAGGTTGGGAAGGTACTGATGGAGGTTAGAAAGTAATCAATGATAGAGGACCGCAAGATCAAGGTTAATTTAGTTGTGTAGCCAATTAGACGTCGTATATTTAGTAACGTTCATGGTGACACATTTTTAGGGAAGGGCTTAGTTGCCCCACCTGATTTTAAGAAGCAAATCAATTACTTTCACTGCCCAAACGAGTATGGATCATATACCTATATGATCTGTTTAGACCCTATCACATTCACTCGTAGCTTTTGTAGTTTTGCCACGTAGGATGACGTTAGTGATATGCAGGTTAACGTCATCAATGATGAATATGTACCATAAAAATGTAATTTTTTATGAAATGCTTTGAGAAGTCTCGAGAGAGATGGTGATGAGGGACGTCTGTTGATATCTGTTGTACTACCTGTTTTAGATAATTGATATTAAAACAGTATCCTTTTACCAACTGAGTTGTTTTGATTATTGATGTTTAAATACAATTCTGATTCCCCATCTATCTCAAGAGTATTGCTATCTCATCTTAAAGGCTGCGAGACCCAGTTCACAAACTTAAAGAATATTAAACAGCAGGTTAAGCTAAAAGTGTGTTACAAGTAAAATCCCTGCTGATTGAATACTGAGCTAAATGAACATTTTACGAATAAACAAACTTAAAGAATATTAAAAATTGGATTGAGTCAAAAGTGTGTTACGAGAACAGCCTATGCTTTCTGAACACCAATATGAATGAAAACTTACACAGAATGTTACAAATACACAGAATGTTATCCATTAGGAGTATGGCGGTACGGTAGCAACAGTGCCGGTAAGGCACCAGCACCATTGCTACCACATCACCATACTCCGAGTTGTGCTTGCGCATGCCTGACAGCCTGCCAGGTCTGTCTTGGTGGGCTCTCCGGCACCAGCCAGCACAACTCGTGGATGCACCGGCACAGTTACAAACGGTGCCGCACATCCACAATCCCCATTCCCATTCAGCCCTATGGGGCCAAATGGGGATGGAGAGTGCGTCCACACCGGCACCCGCGAATGGGCAATCTTGAATGGCCGCCATAGAAAAGGAAAACAGAATTTGTTAACTTCTTTTTTTCTGTTCCGAAACACCAGAACATTACAGAATTAAAAAAAATCCTTTTAGTACACCAGTCTTATGGTCCGGGGTACTAATAGCAATAGGCCCCTCGCCAATTGCTTCACAGAGGGCTATCGCTATTGACCCCAGGGAATTACCTGAAGTTGTAAGCATATTGCTTACGTAAAACCACTATATGACGAATTCTATAATGGAATTTTAACAATGAACTTTTAATCCAGACAAAACCATGTATGCTGAATTCTAAAAGTGAATGGAACTTTTACATGGAATCAAAGTGAAGCATATTGAATACCAACTTGTGTGAAAACTACCCATAACAGAAATATACCATCAGAACCCTGAAGTTTAATCTAACACTGATAAGCTATTTACATGAATAACCACCATAATAAGAAGGCACAAGTGTGGCAAAGAGCCCTAACAAGACAAAGGATATGTTGTGGTATTGAAACTAAATCTGTGGGAAGGGTCCCCTAAGACTTGACCCATTTATTGCCTTGAGGATTGAGTCTCAAGGTGCTTTTGTGTTTAGAACTGTGTTACTCAAAACTTGGGGAAGGGAACCCTGAGTATTGGCTAAAACTGTGTCATCCTGAACTTAAAGGTAACTTTGATACTATTGTTGGAACTCATTTTTACTTGGGAAGCAAGCTGAAAAGAGACTGCGAGCTGGAAGAAGCACATAACTTTAAGTTGGACACTGTATCTTTTGGTTACTGACATCCCTATACAATTTATAGATTAGTTGTGAGGGTAAGTATAGGTTTTGGACACAGACACTTTATGTTGGACACTGTATCTTTTAGTTACTGACATCCCTATACTTTTTATAGATTAGTTGTGAGGGTAAGTATAGGTTTTGGACACATATTCCTAAATTGAACTCTTTGACTCAGACCTGACTTAGTTTAATTTTGGTAGGGAAATCCCACCTTAGCATAGGGCAAATGAGGCCTTTTTCCATCCTGGCATTTAAGTTAATAAAGTATTTTATTGTAATTATGAATCTGATGTCTGCATCTTGCTTCATGATGCCCTCACATTACCAACACAGCCTGTCTTATCACAGAGCAAATCAAGACAGAAGACAATCAATGAACTGATCGCAGAACACATAGAGCCAGAAGATGGACTCCAGAAGATGGAATTTGTTCTACCTTCCACGAAGGACAAAGATCAGGATTGGTAACCCATGAAGCCAGAGAAACTTTGCAGCACCTTAACATACATTCGAAAAGGTCAATGATGGCAAGGTTTGCAAAGAATAGTCAAGTAAAACTTAAGGGAAATAAACAGCTGCAAAAATAAGTAAGAGGAAATCTTGTTCTAGTAAGAACATCAGCAACATAAAGAAATCATCCACGAATGTGATTACTCTAGATTATGTAATGTCAACCTTGAAAAACAAACTGATGGGTGGTACACAATCTCCAGGCAGAAAACCCAGAAAAGCAGAAAGGCAATAATAGTGAGCCTTTTAATGTAAACAATTCCAATGTAATTACAACCACTGTCAATCTGCCTACATACTACTTGGGCAGACCTAAAGAGCAAGTAGAAGGTACACTTGCATCGGCTGAACGTACAAAGCAAGATGTACTCCCAAAACAACCTGACATTTGTGGGTTTTTTTGCCACTTCTACTAGGCCAAGGTGCTTCTGCCTGTCCTTCTGGAAGATTCATAACTATAGGAAGGTGTTAGACAACTCTTTTATGAGTAAGTAGAGGACAGGCTACACATTGCAGAAGTGGTAGACCAGCTCTGTGAAAACAAACCTAAGCACATGATGAATTGCAGACTTCAGCCTATTTCTGAAAAGGCACTAGTGTTGAGTAAGACCTATGCACAGGCAATCTTTAATGCTCCAGCCACAGAGCACAACCTAGGCTCTTCTTCTGTGTGGGTAAAAGACAAAAATGTACCATATTGGGCCGTAACAATTCAAAGTCTATTTTGTTCATCAAAACAATGCATCTTGAATCTGATACATTTAATAATTCCCTTATGTTTGACAGAGCCCAGCAACATCAAGATTCTTGATCAACTGGAAGGGGAGTCTCTTGCTATTGCAACAGTTTATTTCCACTCTGAATCAATTAGATCTACAGTCCTGCTATATCAACAGGAGTTTCTGAACCTGGCCTATAAATGTAGTAAGGTGTACATCCCACAGAGCAGAGGATTTTTGGACACCTTTAAGGCAACTCAGGCAAAAAGACTCCTTCTATATCCTTGGATTATGAAGGACTATGTCTGTTGCAGTCTCAAGGGAAAGAATCCAAAAGACCTATATTTACACATCCAGTACCACTAACTACTACATCCAATGTAGAAAGAGAAGACTGGTCATGTCATGGTTGCTGGTGGTGTTAAAACCTAAAGACATACCCTAACACTCAGTGTCTCTTGCTTTACTGGAACACCAGAGGCCATTCACATTACTTGGAACATGGGGTTCATGGACTAATTTTGAAGTTTTTACAGTGGTTGCATTGAAAGAAACCTGGGGAGTTGAAGATTTATCTTGTGATGGCAGAAACCACATACAATCTCTGGCAAAACATGGTATAAAGGTCAGACCTAAAGGATGAATGTTAATTAGTGTCACAAATACATATTCTTTGTGTTGTATACCTGTTTAGTATGACTTTATCTTAAGTGGTCACATTTCTGGGAATTGGTTAGGTTGCCATACGAAACATATACTATCCTCCAGGGTTGGAATTAATGATACAACTGGAACATATTTTTGAGACATTCAGTCCTGTTAGCTCAATAGTTCTTCCAGGTGACATTAATGTTCAGATTCACAATACTGACATTGATGATCTAGAAAAACCTTTGAATATTACCCCGGCCTACCTCCAACAAACAGTGAGCAATGTTAATGGGAGGAGATGGCTTAACTTCTTAAAATGTTATGGATTTATATGCTTACTGGTAGGTGTAATGGATATATATCTTTGGGTTACACTGGAGTTACGGATGTGAGTGCTTTAGCTTTAGAAGATTGTTTTATAAAGGCCCATGTTTATCTTTGATTCTGGGTCTTCAAATTGAAGTAGGTGGTCTCAGATTCGGCTGGTGGCCTGAATATCAACGAGGGCACCAATTGTATTAAATGGAAACATGGCAAACTTGATAGCACAAACCAGCGCTTTACCCGAAAGAGTGCAGAGTTTGCACCCCTATTTAAGAATAGAGACCTATTTAGGCAAAATGATACCTCAATGTTTGCTATGGATAGGATATCCAGCAACTGTGCATCAGGAGTATGAGTAGTTTCATTGTGATAATCATTTCACTGTCTTTTTCAAATTCATTGATACCACCCAGCAACATACTCATAACAAAGCAAATCAACAACAGAGTTTGCTTGAAGCATTGTGAATGAAGTATACTAGACAGGAAAAGAGAGTTGAAATCTCAGAAAAGCAGCTGTTCATATCCAGAGATAATTGCTGTGAATTACTCAAGTCTGAATACCGATGCTGGATGCATGGTCATAGACAAGCACACAAACTTGTCCTTTTGAAGAACGTAATATTGATCTCCAAGGGCAATGACACATGCTTGTTCTGGAAACGGCTAATTGGGAACACCGTGAATTCAAAATTGATAGCAGGTATTTCCAAAGAGTCTTGGGAACACTTTATAAATAATACACTTGGAAGCATGCCCGTGGACACCCATGAATGACCATGGGAAGGAGAAAAACTGCTATTAAAACATAAGGCAGCCAAAATCATCACCTTTAATAAAAGAGAAAAGATTTGAGAGCTCCTGGCCTGAGGGCATCTGTAACGATCTGATAAAATTAAATCCAGTAAGTTTGGTAAAGTCTTCCATGAACTATCTCTAACGATTAGTTAGGCAAGTCATTTCCCTGAGTCCTGGATCAAGAGCATATTGGTCCCAGTTTATAAACGGAGCCCTCATAATGATCCAAAAAGCTATTGCATACTTGCAATGCTGAATGCACCTGCAAAGATTTTTGCATGGGTAAAACCAAAAAAAGGTTTTACCATTTTAACCAAACTGGGTATCATAAATCTTTTTTCAACAGTAGATAATTGTATGACTCTGAAATCTTGCTAATTGAGAGCTCCTGGGGCTTCTGCAAGCAGCCGATATATGTGGCATATGTGACCGTCAGTGCGGCCTTCAACATAGTGAACAAAAATAAATTATGGGCCAAATTAAACAAATGGCGTATGCCAAAAGGCCTGTTGAATGTCATCATCTTATTATATTATAACACCAGAGTAAAGGTTAGGCTGGATGCCCGGGGAAAGTTGAAATCATCTTAAAATAAGTGCAGTGGTTTGAAACAAGGTTGCATTCAAACACTACTCATATTCAATTAATATAAGGCAGATTTATCCTTAAACCTTGACATAGAACAATCCATTACACCGAAATGGTGTGCTACCCAAAATTCCTGGATACGGTATGCAGATGATCTGTCGCTTATAAATCTCACCGCCAGGGGTTTGTAAGCATTGTTAGAACAACTACAACCTTAGTACGCAAGACCCAAAATTATGTTTTTTGTGCACACTGAAGCTAATAAGAAGCTAAGTTACTCTAAGCAAACAATATTTTGCGAATATTGTGAAAGACGGAATCATTTGGGAACAACGGTCAAAACGTAACTTGTCAACCACTTCTAGGGCTAAATACAAAAGGTTGTTGATGGAACAAATTGTGAAACTCGACAGAGCACATAATTGGATCAATTTATCCTCTAATTCATTGAGCAAAGATTACATATGATATAATATGTTATTTATAACGCGCTAAATACCCAGAGGTTTCTAAGCTCAGACCCGTGGATTGAACCTGTGTTGCTCCGTGTTGTCTTGCTTCCAAGGCGAGCACGTTGCCCCTGAGCTATCCTCCCGAGACAATGCCGTAGACATAGGCTGTTTTACTGCTTCTACCCAACCGGCATTGTATCTAAAAGAATTTCCCAACTCATATCACTGTGATGAACATATCAGATATAAATTCAGTTTTGTACATACTTTAGATGTTACTGGGTGCAGACTTGCCATGTCAAGAAAGGAGTGGGCTTTCAGACTGTAAGTCTAATGAGATGGAGACTGCTAAACACCTACTGTGCTTATTCAGCGTCTTAGCAGATTTAAGACAAGAAACACTTTCAGCTATAAGGGTTGTAAGAAATATGCATCTAGACACCATCAATTTATTGTGATTTCATTTGAATGGCAATCAGATCCCAATTGTATACCACTGTACAAGATTGTGGGTGAACATTATATTTAACTCAATGTCCAAGATAGCTAGTTACTAAACTTCAGAAGTCACAGATATGTCTTAATTAGTTGTACAAGCTGGTAAGGCATCCTAATGGATGGCACTTATGATGTGTTATTTATTGGATGGACTTTGTAATTCACCTTGTTTGTAATTGCTTTGTGTTTTATAAAAAGCCTACAAAAAGGACTGGGAACCTATCTACAGAGAAAAAACAGAGCCAAATAACAAGGTCTATGGGAAGGTGCCCACGTGCGAGGGTCTACAACCACGTTTTAGCTCACTGTAGCTTTGACAGAGGAGAAATATCTATTTGCATATCAGTCTGGTCCCACCCACTTAGGAGATCCTGCACGGAAATGCTAGGCAAGTCTCCTCTGAACAAGAGTACCATCAGCAACCACAGACAAGGGTGTTGGCCTAGTCGGGCCCCATCACTGAGGTGAAACTGTGCCTCTCTAAGCACAGTAAGCAAGGGGTCCATATCTGGATTAACCTGGCTATCTTAGTGTGAAACCCAAAAATTTACAAAACGTTCTGAGAGCCCCTCTACCGAGAAAGAACATGGCCAAATGACCTGTTCTATGGGAAGGTGTCAACTCAGGAGTGTCTACAACCACGTTTTAGCTTACTGTCCCTTTCACTGAGGAGAAATATCAATTTCCAATTTGGTCTGGTCCCACCCACTTAGGCAGCCCAGTACCGAAATGTTACGCTAGTCTGCTCTGAACGTTAGGCTAGTGCCTCTATAAGCACAGTGAGCAAGGTACCCAAGTCTGGATTAACCTGGGGCCCCAGACCTTTTTAAAAATGTTATAAAAAGCCATTACGGTGGCTTTATTATGATAAACAAAGCAAACATTTGAGCCTCTGTTGCTGTTCTATGTCAAGCTCCACCCCTCACGACAGACACAGCTGGTCCTCACATGCAACTCTGTAGGTGGCCCATGGAATAGAAAGATGGAGCATATGGTAGTCAATGAACAGTCTCCTTTAAGGTGAAAAGCAGAGGAAGCTACAAAACACATTCTGGGGATATCCTTACAGAAACCTGAGAGTATCCCTCAAAGGTCAAATCCTTCATAGACAAACACAGAGGTAGAATGGAGAAAGTGGAGGACAGGCCTGTAGTGGTACAAGATAACTAATTGACAGTGTAAATGATATAAGCATGATGCCTGCCTAGCTAAACTGGACATGGTTGGGATTTGGAAATAATTGTGTATTGAGAGTGTCAGAGGGATATGGGTACACAGGGCTGTACTATCGAGTTTGTTACATGTACATATGTCTGTTCACAACCCAATGGAATGGGCGGTAACCATATTAAATTGAATGGGGTAGAACTCACCTTACAAGAAATAACTACTTGCACTACATTAAACACATTGATTATGTGTGCTCTTTATAAAGCAAACCCACTATAAAAATAGTAAGTTGATAGCTAGACTTATACTGGTCATACAGTAATTTCAAGAAGACAGGAGTGGGTCTATGGTTTGATAGGTGACTTCAGGTGGAAGAAGTAGGCTCCAAGAATGGAGGTTGTTTATATTGAAGGGTCTGTTAGAGTTTCTTTGGAAAACATTAACAAACATCTCTGGTTCGGCCACAGGGACGTTGACTTCCTGTCGTGATCTGAATGTTGTTAGGTGCATGAAGTAACTCTTGGAAACCCAAGGAGTTGATCGAAGACTATGGTGTGATTGCTGTGTTTAGGCTGAGCTAGCCTCAGCTAAAAGGTTTCACCTTTCCATCTTCTGGAGAGTTTCTCATCAATAAATGATGTACTGCTTAGAAAGGAACAACAACATCTTGTATTTAATGCTGGTGAACTCCCAGTGGTCGGGCCAGATTATAAGATAGCGGTTGTCTCTCTAGACCTCCACCAAACTAGGAAATGTAGGAGGAAATGGCAGTAACTATTTATTACTGAGAGATTAATTCTTTTGAAGATTTTTGATGGAAGAACGTAGCTTTCTCTTTGGGACAAATCAAGGATAGTAGATCTTCTCATGTATATTTTGTCTCCCAGGAACTACTACAATTAAGTGTTTCTTGATTAGTGAGGGAGCAGGCATAGGAGACTGTGCTACAAGAAGTAAGGTGAAATGAATGATAGCGTTTGACTGTCATTAACCGAGGGGGTTGAGCTATGGGGTCCAGAGGCACTGACACGTGAAATTAAGAGAGTTCAAGGAGAACTGAAAGTGCTCCAAAGTGAAGACGTGTTTCAGAAATTGTGCTTCCTCAAACAATGTAATTAAGATGGGGTACAAGGCAAGCTCAATGTTGGTCAGAAGGCTGAGAAGAGAGAAGGCTGTGTATGCTAAGGTATGAAAGAATTGTTTGGAATTGTTCTATAGTAGTCCTATTCTGTGAACTAGATATGGAAATACTGTAGATTGACTGAGAGTGAAAAAGTGTGCTTTGGAACATTTTGATGACTCAATAAACAAGGGAGAAGTGATTCAGGCTATTAAGGGGAGGGATTTAGACTCATCTAACAATATAATAAAAGGCCAGATGTACGTTTGTCCTGGTCTGTTTGTGTTGTACAGTAGTTTATCATGGTGTCACCGCTACAGGGAGCTGTTGCTTTAGGATATATAGAGACAATCCCAATTTGTACGGCTTTGCCTGTTGTCACTGCTAGAGGGAGCTGTTGGCGTAGGATATATCATGGTCCTACTGTGTCAATGAATACCTGCACTTTGGCCCATCTACACGAGCCTGTACACTAGTCTTCCATAAGAGGCTGCATCTGGTGTTAGCTCCTTAGTTGATAAATATCTAAAATGCAATAATATCCGTTCATCCTTTTTGGAGTCTTCAATCTCAGACATTCCTAAACAAGGCAAATAACTGGATTTCTGTGCCTCCTGCAGTCTGATATATCTTCCCAATGTAGATGTACAACTTTTTACATAGATTCTCAACACTATATTGGAGCACCATTTCCAAAACCTGATCCATTCAGACCAGGTGGGGTTTGTCCGAGGTCATCAGGTTTCAGATAACATATGTAAAACTATAGAGCTGATTTATATGGCCAGCCCCCCCTTAGCTGATTCAGTAGTGTTATGTCTTGGGGAAGAAAAGCCAAATGTCTGAGAGAACTCGAGGTTTTTCTTGGTAATGCTGGAGACACTGTGAGCCCTTAATGATGGCAATATGTAAGGGCTCACAGTGTCTTGTTCTGTCTCTTCACTTTGTGCAGATGGATGTACCAGTGGTGTCCTTTATTGTTTGTGGAAGGGATAGACCCCCTCTCAGATAATATTAGAAATTAGTTTCAAATTCAGTGCATCCCAGTTGGTATGAAGCTCTACAAACTGGCATTATTTAAGATGACTCTGGCTGCTTTATCTCTCCTATACTGAGTGATCTAGAGAGACATGGGGAATAATCAGTGCCAAGAAGTTTCTCATGGCAACAAATAAAAGCAGATAAGAGGAAATCGATGTATTTTGTCCACAAATTCAGAAAATAAAATGCAGAATGCACTTTTAATGTGCATTTCGACAGTAACAAAAATGCTGAATCTGAAAATACTGAAAAAAGGGGAGCAGGGAGTTTTGGAGGTGTCCTCTGCTCCCCGTGTTCAGTATTATGGATTTGGCAGCACCGGCGGAGAATAAAGAAAAAAAGGAAAAGAGAACCCTGCAACAGAAGTCTCTTCCCACTTTTGGGATAGAAAACTTCTATTGCAGGGAGACGGCTGAAGCTATCCACCGGAGGGACCGAAGGTCTGCAGAGAAAAGGTAAGTATGGATAAGGGGTTTGTGGTTAGGGGGAATGCAGGGCAGTATGATCTATGTGAACACTGGGTGCCACCGTTTTCAGATTGGACATTTTCGCATTCAGATCCTGGGTACATTTGTTCCCTAAAAACAAATATACTCCCTAGGTGTTTGTTTCTATTCAAAATGCTTCCCATTGTGGTTCTCAAACCCCTCCCCGGGGAGATGCAATTAATTTTGCTAAAGGTTATATTGGGTTAAACTAGAAACTTTGTTCATGTTCTTTGACTTCCCAGGGAGAAGGGGGCCTGGGAGTTCCTAACCTCGACAACTATTTCAGGACTGTGCAATTGAGAGTTGTCCTGAACGTCCTCACTAATACCTTCATGAAGTAGGGGCAGACCTAAAGAATTATTCTCTATATCTGGTAATGGTGGGAGAATGGTTGTAGGTCCCTTTGTCAGAAATGCTCATAGTAGTGATGGAGCACTCCCAGTGTTGGAGCCATATTGGCACACATGGAGAGATCATGGAATGGCTGAAGATATCAAATGTTGGCCTTTTCCCTTTCATTATCTATGGGCACCACTGTTTATCTAAAAAATGGAAGGGGGCATGTGATGAATTGGATTCCAATCCGCACAGAGACAAGGAATAGTAGGGGTAAAATGGCGCACTTAGCCCTCACACTTCTACAAACCAAAACCCAATGCAATCTTAAAGGTAAAACAGGGACTGTTAAGAGATATACCCACTTTGCCTTTTATGGTACACTGGGCTGAGGAAAAGCTATGCTCTTAAGAAAGGTGTGAACGTGAATCAGTAGTGACCTAAACAACACAGTAACATTTTCCAAAATAAAGGGAATGTCCAATCAAGGCTCTATAAAAATATATATACTTTAATTTAGCACAGCATCTGGAATAGAACAAATAGACATTACTGGCCCAAAAACTCACCCCGAAGGAAGAACAAAGAAGATGCAACAGACTGAGGAAGGTAGCACTCCAAGCATGGTTCCAGCAGTGTAGGTAAGTTACTAGCCACAAAAAGTATGTGTCGTCTTTGAAAACAGGTGTGATTGTAAATTAACCAGTCTCTAGGATCCGAGCAGACTGAAGGGGTCGTTCAGGGTCAACAGTACCTGGATTTAGTTCTTGCTGGGTTGACAAAGTTGGACAAGGTGTCGAGCGCTGACGCTGATGCTAGTGGCTCAAGCTCAGTTCGGGCACGTTGGATCATCTAGACCCAAGATACAAGTGGGTCGTCGAGTAGGGGAGAAAAAAAAGTCTCTCTGTGTAGTAATTTTGTTTAATTTAGTTTAAATTATTTGTAATGCACCAGATAAGCCCCTTAGACATGAGGGTACAACCAAGACGAGAAATCCAGATAGATGTCAGAGGTGACTAAAAGATGGCCACATAATATAAACTACTCAACAGAAGAACAACATTTTAAGAGCTTGTTTAAAGGCTTCCAAAGATGTGATGTTCCTCAGGTCAGGCAGCAAAGAGTTCCAGAGCATGGGAGCAGCAGAAAAGAATACACCTTTAGTAACCAAAGTTAGTTCTTGGCACCATTAGAAGACTGCTTTTATTTGATTTGGAAGTCTAGCAAGACTTTCTGAAAGATACACAGGGCTGGAGCCATATTGAAAATCATGTGTTATGGTCACTACTCGGAAGGCGATCCTAATGGCCAAAGGCAAGCAATTAAGTTCTCTTCTGACTTTGGTCACATGGTCTCGCTTACTCAGCCCTACAAGTGTCCAAACTGCACTCATCTATACAACCTGCAGCCTATTCAGGTCACCAACATCAATAGCCTGTAACAAGCTGCTGCAGTAATCTAACTTTGCACTGCTTTAGCAATAGTCGCACAGTTATCCCTGGACACAAACAGCCTAATCAGAGTTAGATTTGATCAGATAATTGACATGCGATTTCATAGTCAAATGCTGATTCAGGTAGGCAACCAGAGTTTTGACCCTTGAGAATGTATTTAATCCACAGCCTACAATCACCCAGTGCTGATAGTCCTATCCTAGCTTTCTGATCTCATCGGCCATGCTAATGACCATGAGCTCCACCTCAGCATCATTAAGTGCAAGCCCTTTTAACATCATCCACTGCTGTATTAGAGAACACACCACATTTGTGGCCTCAAAAACTTTCTGAGAGACACCTGACAGAGGGATTAGACACTGGGAGTCATCAGCGTAGTTGGTGTAACTAATCCCTCTGACATCCAGCAGCTGGAATAAGGGAATGGTGAAGATGTTTAGTTGGATCCACCATAGCATTGCCACAGTCAACTCTTGCTGTATGGTCTGGCAAAACATACTTAATTTTCAAAGATGAAAAAGCTGCTACTTTCGCAAGACGATCAGCTAACGGAGAATGGTTCACCAAGTCAAACGCGGTGCACAAATCAAGAAACATCAGCATAACAGCTTGTTCTTTGTCAATGTACTGCAATATGCTCGATTTTAAATCCAGCAGTGTCTATTGTGTCTCATGAACTGCACAAAAGATTAACTTTTACCCAGTAAATTGTTACAAGTCTGAAAGTAGGCAAACGAGTGAAGAATCTGAACATTGGTTATCGGTCTGTAATTAGCTGGTACAGATGGATCCAGTGTTGTCTTCTTTAACAGAGGAGGAATCAAAGTATGTTTTATACAGTCAGGGACATGATTTTCGGAAATGTATTGATTGACACATGTTGTTATTATTGGAATAAGTGCTACTGAACAGACCTTAACTACAGTTGCTAGGCATGCATCACCTTTACAGCTTGCCAGTTACAATTTAGCAATGATATCTACCATATCTACCTCCAGTATACGTTTAAACCCAAATCAAGTCTGCCTTTCTGCTATGACTGCTAAAGAAGACATTTTGGATGCAATAAAAGCTCTGCTTTGAGTATCGACCCGGATTCATTTCATTTTTAGCTCAATGCTATCCCTAATGACATGTATTTTCCATAAAATATCATTTTGTACAGAAGTACACCGTGCATTGTCTTTAACCCCTGTTGTAGACTCAAGAGATACAGAATTCTCATGCGTCTTTGGGTTTTAAATAACTCCTGAGTATTCGAGATTGCATACCAAATTCTAGTATTGTATTCTCTTGTTTTGACATTAATGACAGCAGTCTTATAGTTTTTGGCAGCTACAGTATAAAGAGACCTATCTGCCTAAGTTCTAGATTTGAGCCATCTATTAAAACATTTCCTCTTCATACATTTCAATTCATAGATTATCAGAGAAATACCATGTTTTCTGCTTTGTAGGTGGTAAAGAGCAGGTTTTCAAGGGTTGTCGACTGCCTCAGCCAAAGACTTTAGAAAGTCTTGAGAAAGAACACCTACTGATTCCAAATTGGGCAGGATCTGATTCAAGGTAGCAATAATCGGGTCTAGTGCCTCCTGTGAAAAGGTTTTGAATATTCCTGGTGCTGATGGCATTTCTTCCAAAATTCTTCCTTTTTTCCTGTATGGGTACCAGAAAATAAAATAAAATAAAATGGTGCTCAGACCAAGGACAAGGTGATGCTAAGATTATTTAAATATTCATGGTTAAAAGCCAGTTTAAGACTTTGGGGGTCATTACGACCCAGGCGCTAATTGCGCCAACTTTACCACCATGGTGTAAACAACGTTTACACCATGGTGGATGGCGGATTTACCGCCCCATTCCAAGGTGAGTGGGGCGGTAAATCCCCATTTCCCATTTTCCCTTCCCCATTCCCATTTTTGCCCCATAGGGCATAATGGGAGTGGGGAAGGCGCTAATTACGCCACCGTAAATTACGGTGGCGTAATTAGCATCATGGCAGGTTAGCGCCATGGATTTTAACGGCTGCTAAGAGCAGCCGTTAAAATCAGAATAGGCGTTAAGGGTTAACGACGGCGTTAACCCTTAACGCCTGGGTCGTAATGAGGCCCATTGCCTTTGTTTGAGTGAGCACTAGAAACTTTGCAAAAATCCAAAATCTTGGAGCACGGAATGGCCTCATTATAGTTTTGTCAGTCCGATAAAATTGACTGTTATTTCGGCACCAGCAATTTTACCGGACTTGCAAAACACAATTTTGCACATAGGGGCACTGATTTACCTCCAGTTAGGAGCTGGCATATACATGCGGGCATTAACGGCACCAGTGTTACTGGTGCCCGTAAATCCGGCAACCCCTCCATGGAGTACTATGGGACTGCATGGAATGGAGATTTACTGTCCTTTCTGCTGACTATAATATTCCGGTAATTCCAGGATATCAGGCAGTGGAAGCAGTAGGGACAGTTTTCCAGTATCCCGCTGCAATTACCGGCGGGATTCCAGAAAAGTGTAATAAGGCTCTAAACGTAATGCAATATGATCTGTCGCATTTGCCAGCCAATAGTTAAAGTCACCCAAATCTATGAATCTTAAAGATGGTTTCAACAAAGGCAACATTATATTTGCAAACAGTTCAGGAAAATCGACCATACTTATTGGAGGTCTATGTAAAAGTAAAAAATTAAGTGTACAATTAGGATCCATCAGGAGCTTAACATGAATAACGTTACAGTACGGTAGAATCTGTATAGGAACTTCATGCACATTTAATGTGGACCTACAAATAATAGCAATGCCCTCCTTTACCATTAATCCTATCTGCACGAGAAATGACATAGCCATCTGGAATGGCCAAAGAAAGAGAGGAGCCAGCAGCCTCATGCAACCTGGACTCTGTTAAAGTAAGAATATCTATTTGGTTTGCGGCAATGTAATCAGCCACCTCTGTAGCATGGTTGTAGGTCATTTGGTCGAAAACCAAATGATTGAATGCCATTTGATCGAGAGTAATATGGTCGAAAAAATTGTCGTTTTTTTTTTTTAATATTATTTTGTTATGGGGGGGTTCCCACCCAACCCCCCTTTTTCTATATTAATTTTTTTTTACCAAACAAAATGAAATAAATATATAAATAAATAAAAAATTCGACCATTTTTTTTTGACCATTTGACTTTCGATCAAATGGTCATTCGATCTTTTATTTTCGACCATTTGACCAGACACCCTGTAGCATACCTTATAAATGGTCATGTGTTAAGTAGAAAACATTTCCCATAATTAGTCTCATTAGCCACAGGAGTCAGAACAAATCTGTGGACGACCTTGCCTTACCACCATTATTACATGTGCCGCCGGCATAAATCTCTATAGGATAGGACTCCAACCCAGGAAGAACTCTCAGCGATGCAGGTCGGGTTGATCCCAGGATTGCTTTGCATTTGGGACAGGCTGAGTCAGCCTTTAATAAATGAGAGGGGTCTATGTGTGATGCTCTAGTGGTTCGAGGTGGCGAGCAACAGTCGTTGAAGTGGCAATCTTGGGACAGCCATCTGCAGGTCCATGAGGCGTACATTCAAGGGCTAGCTGGGTTGAACCATGGTTGTAACCCCGGTCACAGTCAGAGTGTGATTCACCACTGATTCCGATCTGGTCCCATTGTCAAGTAGTCGATTTGGGCATAGCAGTTGATGGGCTTAACCCAGGCATGATGCAGCATTGTTCAAGGTGCAGTAAACACAGAGCAACCGGTTTTGTGCAGTAGAACAGAGAGCTTCAGCTGGCAAGGCCCTCCTCCTGCTTTGAAGCCGACTCAGTGGGACTCGAGAATAGGATAGTTCCATTCAGGGCTGCTCTCCCAGCTTTAGGGGATTCCAGTAAAGAGTGTTATGTCCTGGACCACAGCAAAGATCTTCCTTCTGCCGTGGGTGTCTTCTTCTTCATCTTAGGCTGAGGGCTTTGGAAAGCAAAACTTTCCCAAAGGAAGGCCAGTGAGTTCTTCCAGAGAGGATATGCAGGTTTTGAGGGGATCCAAGAGGATCTGAGCGGCCCCTTCTTTTAAAGGCACAAGTCCTCAGGTGATTAGGCTAAGGCTATCCAGCCTTAGCGGTCCAATCCCTGATCTTGGATAGAGTGGACTTTGCCCTTCTGATGTCAAATCCAAAGTGCTTTGCTTCAGAGGAAGTGGAGGGGACAGGAAAGGGAAAGAGAGACAGAGAGAAACAAGATGGCAGCAGTTTGCTGCTGTTGACCACAGCACTCTTGCCTACGCTAATCTCACCCCTTCCTTTCTCACTAAGAACAAAAGTCCTTTAGAGATGCAGCACCCTGGTGTGATGCTACTCCTTTTGAATGGGTGTGCTCTTTTGATGCCCGGGCCCAGGACAGCTGCCTGCTCTGCAGTTCTCAGGCGGAAGGTTTTACCTGCCCTCATAAAGAGATCAAAGAACAGACCCAGTCAACCAGGTTCCTGTCTCACCAGAATACACATCACATTCCACAACAGAGCTGACTCGCAGAAGCAGACACATGTGCAATATCAATTGGGATGTGGCAGCCATGATTTAAAGGTACCAGGTAATGAAAATGCAGCAAAATTGTTGCCGGTGAAATAAATTGCAGCAAAAATGCTGTGGTTTGACTCGGTAAAGGTGTCCCCTGCTCCCCTTAAATGGTATAATGGGTCTGGGGGTTGTGGGGGTGTCCCCCATATCCTTTACATGATTGTGGTGGCAAAACCACAGCATTTTTGCCGCATTATTTTGTATACACAGCTATTTTTGTTGCTGTGATGTTAAGACATGGAACTGATCAAAAGTAGTACTGTGCACTATTCCTAAATTCAGGAATAGCTTTATCTAGAGTTTACCCTGCCACCAGCATGGGTTACTTATGATCATTGTAATTATGGTACCTAGGGGCATACATTAAATGCCTCCCCAGTGCGGCAGACACTTGGCTGTCACTGCAACTGTTGAGTGGGCCTCTTGTGACCTTTGAGCCTGCTCTACGCCAGGAGTAGATCAGGTGCTGCGGATCAAATTACTGATGAAGTAGGGCACAAGTACAGTATGATTTTGGCATGAAGGTTAGCAGATTACCCTTTTTAAGATGCAATTATCCACGTCATTTTATGTATTAATAAGAACAAAAAAAGGTGTGGGCTTTGCACTCCTGCCATACGGCATATGCTCACAAGTAGACAGGTTTCAATGATCACAGGTTTCAAAGTTGATTTGAGCTGGGGCTGGAGAGAATGGGTCAAATGTGGATTCAGGGTAGTTTTATAGATTTATAGATATTAAAACTGGAATTGAGGATAGCAGGTTTTTGGTCTTACAATATCCTAAACTAAAAGGGAATATGTCTTGGAAAATTGGAAGGGGAAGATATCACTTAAATTGAAGGAGTTTGAGAGCTTAAGAGACAAGCACGTTGTTGATGCATTTTTTGTTTCCTAGATTTAACAGATCCATCTCATGGGTTAGACCTCTAGGTTCCTTTCTGTCCAGAATCAAATAGGAGAAGGATTTAGGCTTTACTATGTCAGATACATTGGTGTCCCTTCTTCACGACAAATCTAATAAATTCTTATTCTCAAATCAGTATCAACTTCATGGCCTAAAACCTTTACTTTGATGGAAGCTGCCCCCATCTCAGTTGATGAAAATATATAGAGGCACTAATGATAGATATTGGATGTAGTCTGGGTAAAGGGCCATGCACTGCCTGTTTGTAGACAATATAGGAAGGTCCATGCTCATTGGGTGAAAGTCCTTCCATGGAATAAGGAGCTTGACAGATAGATAGACCCAGGACCCTCTCCTAGTACAGTTTGGTCTCTTATGACTCATTGTATCCTGGTGGCAAATATGGCATGTGTGTCAGTGTTTTGGAATGGGTCATGGCTGCCAACAAGGGAGGAATGGTTGGGTAATGTGCTTAAACTATGCCATGTAGAGCAGCTTACGTATTGTCACACAAATCACCCTGCAACATTGTCGCAAAATTGCTTTGTTTTTGGTCATAGAACTGCTCAGATCTGATAACAGTTACTGATTTTTTAGAGATCCTTTATTTGGGGGGAAGTGTGCTGTGGGCTGAAAGGATGTTGGGACAGAAATGGGTTGGAACGAAGTACTTATCTGTTTCCAAAAATACATGGTTATTATTATATGATGTTATTGAGATTCCAAGGGATTGGCTATGAACGTAAGGCTACTTTTGCTTTCAAAACATCACTAAAGCATGATTAAATGAATAACACTTAATTAATACCCACAAAATTTGCATGGTAGAAAGGCTGGAATTGTCCCTTCAAAAAACTGACAAATTCTGTTAGCCAAAATAATGTATAAATAAAGTATATACTGTTAGGATGGTACATGTAGGCAAATTCAATGCCCTAAAAACATATTGCCATAAAACAAATCCAGTCATAAAAAAGCGCACACCTTTACCTAAAATAACACTTAATTTCACATTATTCTGTCACAAATATTATCAATTCACATACTATCAAAGAAGAAGAACATTGCCACTGCATTTCCACAGTACAAAAGCAAAAAGTACAAAGAATGTACAGCATGTACAAAGAATGTCTGAATTTGGTGCAGCACTGAGATCCATGAAGATCTGTTTCCAAAAATACATGGTTATTATTATATGATGTTATTGAGATTCCAAGGGATTGGCTATGAACGTAAGGCTACTTTTGCTTTCAAAACATCACTAAAGCATGATTAAATGAATAACACTTAATTAATACCCACAAAATTTGCATGGTAGAAAGGCTGGAATTGTCCCTTCAAAAAACTGACAAATTCTGTTAGCCAAAATAATGTATAAATAAAGTATATACTGTTAGGATGGTACATGTAGGCAAATTCAATGCCCTAAAAACATATTGCCATAAAACAAATCCAGTCATAAAAAAGCGCACACCTTTACCTAAAATAACACTTAATTTCACATTATTCTGTCACAAATATTATCAATTCACATACTATCAAAGAAGAAGAACATTGCCACTGCATTTCCACAGTACAAAAGCAAAAAGTACAAAGAATGTACAGCATGTACAAAGAATGTCTGAATTTGGTGCAGCACTGAGATCCATGAAGAATGACAAGGCTGTAGGCCTAATCTGATCCCTGTTGTTCTCGACAGAGAAGAGGAAGCTGTCTGGGTCCGTTCTATGTAGAGTTTTTAACACTATCCTTTCAGTGGGTCTTATTCCCCTCACATGGCGACAGGCATGAATGGTCGTTCTATACAAAAAGGGTTATAGAGATCTACCCTTCAACTATAGTCCAATCTCATCATTAGATGGGGCTGGGAACATTTTCGGCAAGACTATTCTTGGCCATCTACACTGATGGTTTGATTTTTATCATGTAGTAAGCACTCATCAGGCGGGCTTCAGGCAAAACAGAGGTACTATTGATCAATGTTTTCTTCTTTTTCTCTTAATTTAGAAATATGTTACTCTATTTAAGATGAAACTATATGTTACCTTTTTAGATCTTAGGACCGCATTTGACTCAGTATCGAGGGTCATATTTTGGAGGATACTTGAAGCTCTCAAAACTCCCTTTAAGCTAATCGCAATGCTATCTTCATTGGATTCTCTAAATCAGGCTAAAGTTTGATTTGGTTTGGGAGGTGCATAAAAACATTTCACATAAATAGGGGAGTGAGGCAGGTTTGTGTCCTGGCACTGATGCTTTTTAATATATACATCCAAGAAGTTATTGACGTTTTGCTAAAGTAGTGCCAGGATTGCCCACAATTGGGACTAATGAAATACCTGTCTCCCTTCTATGCCGCAGAAGCAGACATTTTTTCAACAACTCTAGCAGGCCTAAAATAGGCCGTCTCAACATTTGTGCAAAAATGTAAAGATCTAAAACTGGAGCTAAATGTTCAGAAATCTAAGATCATGGTCTTTCGGCATTGTTCCTCCAAATGTGGGTCAGCTTCTTGTAAAATTGATAATGCCCTGCTTGAACAGGTTAATCATTTAGATTACCTGGGTTTTAGATTCTAGGAATTCGGGAGTTGGGTGCCCCAAATAGTAAAATCGAACACTAGTATGGAAAAATATAATGTGGCTATTAATTCCTTCTTTGAGCGCCATGATAGCAGAGAAGTTTCTCCAGCTCTTAATTTCTTTAAGAACAATCATCCCGAGCTGCTTCCTATGGCACTAAGGTATGGGGTTTTACAGCTTCTAACAATTTACAATCTAATTTACAATCTTGTGAGAGAAAATTATTTTAAAAGCTCTTACTGTTACCCCCAGGTACCCCGTCCCCCTTAATTTACCTTGCGTAAGGTATTTTACCTGTGATGATCAAGGAGAAGTTTGATAAAATAGATACTTGATAAGATTGTGTAGCCAGGAAGGCTTAACTTCTTATTGTGAGGTATTGATAGATTACTTAAGCCTGGAGTGAGGGAGGAGATCGAAATGGCTCATCCATGTAAAAAAGTGTCTTTTTAATCTTAACTGTAAATCTGCCCATTTAGAGCCAGTTATTAAATGTTTTAATTTGTGATGCTTTGAAATTGACTGTCGGTCCAGATTACATTAGTGGCAGACTGTCTGAAGCTGGTATAGTATATACAGACCTGATTAGCTCAGCCTATGAAAAATCCCTATATTTTCGCTTTAGAGTAGGGATGCTTGCAGTTGCAAGCATTACTAAACGCTGGAGACCTAAGGATCTGCTATGTGTCCATTGTGTTAGATCACCAGAGAAGATGTAATGCATTTTAAGATTTAGGATTGATCAGAAGGGGGAAATGACAGTTCCTATTCTGACACACACTGGTCTAAAACAAGGGTGCATTCTAGCACCTTTGTTATTCAACCTATATCTGCCCATCTTATCAGAACATCTGAATAAAGCGCAATCATTCCCTCTGAAATTGGGAGGAATGCAAATTCCCTGTTTGTGCTATGCTGATGAGTGTTTGCTGCTGGATAAGACCCCCAGAAGGCTGTAAACTCTTCTAGATAGGCTGGCAGAATTTTCAAGATAAAAATTACAGGTCAGTATTCCTGGTTTGAATAGTTCCAAATGCTGCTAGTTAATAGCCTGGTATGACCCTCCAACTGGTGCCAGCTCTTCCTGTGGTAGTGTGCTCTCCCTAGGTTGAGTTGGTGAGCCACCTGTCTAGGGTGAGGGGATAGAGAAAAAGACTGAACATCTTCTGGCTATTAGTCTGCAGACTGGAGTGATCAATTCGGAAGGAGCTGGATTTAAATCATTGTTAAAAATCGGAAAACAGGTTAAAAGGTTCACGGATTGTGAACCTAAGCAGAAGATAAATAATACTTCGATGCTCCTGCTTTCTTTGACGCAAAAGGTGAATTGTTTAAAAATAAATGTTATTTGTTGTTCTAAGAGGGGTGACCAGTTTTTGATTGGTCGTCAAATGTTTGGTCTGGTCGACCGGTTTCAGTTGAGCTATGTAAGTGATTTCACTTTCTTCAGGACCTATAAGGTTAAATGGGGTTTACATTAAATGAGAATACCACCAGTAAGTGTGAATACTACTGTGTTGGTTGTTTACTCTCTGGTCTTTCCATCACCGCAGACCATTGGATCTCCAGCTGTTAATTCTCTGCATGAGAAATGGCCAGCGACTTATTGAACTGATAGGGACACCAGTCAAAGGTGCCACACCTAGAACTGAAACTCATGAGGGTGCCTTTTCCGTCTATGCTGAAATTAGAAAATTGACAACTGGATATTCAAGGACTGTGGAGTCACCTTGAAAAGGGTTCAAATGGACTTCAAATGGTGAGACAACATAGAGTGTGAAAGAGTATGAGTACTGTGGGGTAATTATAGGTCAAAATGTAACTCAGAGGCTGCCCCAATATTGTCACTTTACCTGGTGCGCGTGTCTGTATTGGTGTTGTTACTACGCTCACTGTAACCTGCGATTCTGCTCCCTCTAGGGCCGGTCCTTGTCCCTGAGGAGGCATGAACTGTGTCTGGATAGGCTGCACTTGCATTTGTTGCTGCGGCACCATTTGTGTCTGCTGAGGTTGTATGTATGTATGTGTATACTGCTGCTGCTGTGGCTGCACTCATTCGTTCTGTCCTGTTTGTTGAATGAGTGTCACGTTTGTGCAAAGTGGCAGAAATTTGCACAGGCAAAACACAGGTGTCCAAACCAGGGGCCCATACTATTTCCCATCTGATACTGCCCCATGAATGCATGTATTCCCCCTGTGTGTGTGAGCACAGGCTGTTGTGTATTTGCTGTATTCCCCACAGCTGGCTATATTGTGCTTGGGTGTATCATCCTTGCTGTACTACCACTATTAGTGGAAACCCCCCTTGTTGGGCAGATAGAATGCTAAACGGTCCTGGGAGCACTGCCCCTTCCATGCTTATTTTGGCCATTTTTTCTGCACAAGTTTGCTTTCTGTTTTTACAGCATTGCCTACTGCCTCCTTGTCTTTTTCCTGTTTTCTTTTACAATAATGTACAATATTCACCTGTATTGCTTCAATCCCAACAACTTTTCCTAGCAAAGCTTATACATCAGTGGCGAGTCCCCTCAACAGAATGTGATAGAATAGAGGTATTTTATCATCCCAGGACTGCTTATTCTCTTGTGTCCACATTTCTTGGATTGATCGTATGTATTCTGCAGGGTCTTCATCCAGCTTCATTTTTCATGCTCATATTGTATTGATGTGTCTCAATAAAGCTCTCTCAAAGCCTTCCACATGTGTGCTCTGTAATTATTAAAAGTTGCCCCATCATGTTTGTTAGTGGTTAATTTTACCCCTGCATACCTTTCTTGCTGCCAAAATTTGTCACTTCATTCCCCCACTAAAAGTGCCAGTAAACTCTTGATGTCTCATATGGCCAGTGGGATCCCCACTGTCTCATTTTCAAACACATATATCCATTGGCTAGCCCCTGCCATTAATGAAGGTAAACTGTGAATCAAATATTCCCTATCCATTGTTTTCCAGGGTACGTAATGTACTTCCCCTTTTGCCTTCTGTAGAAGGGGCTGCTGTGTTTGTGCTTGTGCCTAGCCCCCTTTTGTGGTCCTCTTACTGTCGTCCTTGCTTTTCTACTTCAAAGCCTGTTCCCTCAGGCTCCTGAGTGTTCCTCTCTTTCCCTTCCTCCCCTTAATTTCTCTTCCATCCTCTACTCCTGTTCATTAAATTGCATGTGTCGAGTTTTATCATCCCTGTTGTCACTGTCGCTGATATCCTCCCAATCTGATGCAGTATGATCACCCTCTGTCGTAACTGGTTTGACAGTCATCAATTTTATATGCTGTCAATCCCTGCTTGACTTACTTCTTTACCTGCCCCTTTCCTTTTTCCTCCATCTCCCCCTCCACTGCGTTTTCTGCTTCTCTAAACATTGAGTCAAGTTGATGTCAAGTGCTTTTCTTAATGTCTGCTAAGTATTTATTTTTCCTTTTCTCTGCCTTATCCCCAGAAGGAGGTTCTGACTCTGCCTTGTTTTTCTTTACTTTCTCCTTGTCTGGGAATGCTCGCCTAGGGTATGTATATCCTGCAGCTGGTTTTAACAATGGATATAATTCATGAGGGGGCGGTGCACTGTTCTTCTCCTCCTCCCCTCTCCCTTTTATTTCTCTTTTTAGTTTCTTTGGAGAGTTTGCAGAGATGTAAAATGTCCTGTCTCTTTTTGAGCTTTGCACCTTTATAGCTAGCTGACAGAGATGATTACGTACGGTCAATTATATCCTTTTGAAAAGTTCCCTCTCTGGGCCATTCCTGATAAAACTGCACCACTGTGCAATTCACCCATTAAAAGTGATATTTTAATATTTTATCATGATATTGTGGCAACCTTTTACACATATTATGGAAGGGGTGCATCTCCCTCCCCCCTTTTATTCTTGACCCCTCTCACTTATATCTCAAAACACTTTTACCACTTCCACACTCACACTGACTCACTCTTATACTTACCATCTTACCTGTTCACCCTATTTCGTTCACATTGGCCTTCTCCTCAGGCCCTGCCCGTTCAAAGCACTTACACACACCGGCCTTCTCCACAGGCCCGTCCTGTTAGTTTCAGTTAATACACGTGGCCCTCTCCTCAGGCCTGCCACCTTACCAATTATGCCCTCTGACAGTGTGCCTAGTGTTCAGTCGATCCTCCCTCTGTTCAACCACGGCCCCATAGGTGCTACACAGCTCCTTTGATATGTACATGCTAATTTGGCTCTGGCCTTCCGCGACTTCCACAGCCACAATAAACTAAACAACACACTGGCCCTCATTACGACCCTTGCGGAAATCAACCGACCGGACCGCCATAGCGTAAATAGCGTTTCCGCCATTGCACGATGGAGCAAAGTGCGGCTCATTCCGACCCATCGGGCACGAGCACCACGCCATGGCGGAAGTGCAAAGTCCGCGATGGCGGAAATGACCCCAAAACGTCCCACACCGCCGCCGTACGGCGCCCTAGGTGCAATACCGCCACCCATCTCAGCGGACACCGCAGTGAGCGCCAACCGGAAAGTACGGTGACCGTAAATATACGGAAACGGAAGTAAAAGCATGGTCCCGGAACGGGAAACATCACGCCGTACACCTATAAAACCACAAAATCCACACAACCATAAAAAATACTACCCTGAGACACATCCCAACCCGTCATCCACCCTAGTGAAACCAAGAAAAATGAGAAAAGTAGCGAAGAAAGCGTGCGACCGCAAGCGGCAGGTCCACTTCTCCCGTGAGGAACTCACGGTGCTCACGGAGACCCTCCAGGAGAATGCTCCCGTCGTCTTCTCCACGCAAATGACCAGGACGGCACTTGCGAACAAGAAGGCCATATGGGCCCTGGTGGCACAGCGTGTAAGTGCGGTGGGGACCGCACCCCGCAACCCACAGCAATGCAGAAAGCGATGGGACGACCTGCGGATACGCGTCCGTAGCATACTTTCTGCCAACCGCAACATTGCCACAGCTACCGGGGGAGGATCGGAATCACCCATCAAGTTGACCCCCTGGGAAGAAATCTGTGCCTCCACCATTGGAATGGAGAGCATAGAGGGAGTCGGAGGGATGGAGAAAGGAGTGCAGACATCCGAAGAATCAGGTAGGTGTCCCAAATAAAACAATGCCAAAACCACAATGTCCAATCATGTGAAGTACCGCGTGCCCACATAGTGCAACAGGAACACATGTCCAGGAGAACGTCCACGTACATAGGCCTGATAGCACACTTTAAAACTCACATCAAATACATAAATAATTAAAAATCCTAAAAACACCCTCTACACGTGCAGCAGGCACACCCTAACTGCAGGCTGCCAAACAACTGCACCCTCACTCCACACACAAATGAAACCACCTCCAAGGCCCCGACCCAAATCACCCTCAGGTACCACCCCAATGCATGTGATACATTGCCATTCCAATTCCCACAGACCCATTAATAACGCTCGCCCTCCTTTACTCCACCACAGGGTCCGATCCAAACGACGAGCTCCAGGACACCCCTACCAGCACACCTGCAAAGAGGGCCAAGACCAACGGCCAAAGACCCTCCACCTCAGCTGCACGCATCAAGACACGGCAGCAGCACAAATCAAGTGACAGCACACAGGAGGGAACTCCAACAGGCACCCCAGCAGCCAGCATGCCCACAACACCACCACCACAGGTCCCCCCAATGGATGCCACAGTAGGCACTGCTTCTGGTGGCAGCAGCACCATAGGTGATACTGCATTAATGGCAGCATGCTCCGACACAGAAAACGGGGATGTCGAAGTTAGATCCATCCATGACCTGTCTCAATCCCCCTGTCTGTTCCATCCCGTACACCATGAGGATACCACGCAGGGGCACCCACAAGACGACGACTGGCCATCCCCCACAAGCCCTGTGGCAAGGCAACATGAGGTGATCAGCCCCTCTGTGACACCACCGCAAATGGCCATGGCCCAGCAGAGGCAACAGTCCCTCGACCAGTTAATCGTGCAACAGCAGCAACTGGCCACGCTCCTCAAGGACCATGCCGATGAATGTGGGGGCACTAAGGCAGACATAGAAACATCAACTGAGACACTTAGGGCAGAAATGGAGAGAAGTACAGAGACACTAAGGGCACAAATGGAGAGTAGCACCGAGAGCCTGAGAGTACAAATGGAGAGAAGCACCGAGAGCCTGAGGGGGGAACTGCATGCGACGTCCAAAGACGTATGTGCCGAACTTGCCGCAGTGCGCCGTGTGCTCACTGAGCTCTCACAAACCCTTAGGGACATGCATGGACGTGAGCAGGCAGAGACATCATCCGTTGCAAGTTCCGTCCAGGGCAGCCCCCAACGTAGATCTGGGAGGAACCTGCGCTCCACAGGCAGGGGTGCCCCTGATACCCGCAGAGGGGGCTTGCAATAGCGACAGCCCACTGACAATGAGCATCTTTGGACACTGGTGTTCGGGGGGGAGGTAGGAGGGTGGAGGGGGTGTGTTGGGCTCACTTGGGTGGCGGGTCGATAGGGTGTTTAACATGATATCACATATGCCATAAACAATGCACGATCATGCAATGAGATGTGTGGACATTGATCTTTGTGTACGAGGCCATTATAGGCGTACAGTCCATATTGTGCATGTTCCAGACACACACAGTGCCACGAGTCCCGTGTCCATGTATCAGCCACCAGGCGTGAGTGCTAGAAGCATGCATCTATGAGATGCTGACGAATGTCACGGCCCTCCTGTGCCTCGCAGACTCCTTGAGGTGCTGCCACATCCCCACCCTCATCATGACCATCATCAGGTGCTTGCAGTTCTGCGTCAGGGGGCATGGGCACATTTCTACGTACGCACATGTTGTGGAGCATGACACATGCCATGACCATCTTTGCAACCTTCACATGGCGGTACAGGAGTGCCCCGCCAGACCTGCTGAGGCAGCGGAAACGAGTCTTCAGTAGGCCAAATGCCTGTTCTATGACTACACGGGTACGTGAGTGGGCATGGTTGTAGTCCTCCTCATGCTGGTCCCGTGGGTTCCGGACTGGTGTGAGGAGCCATCTCTTCAGTGGATACCCGGCATCACCTGTATGTAGACAAGAAAGGAATATTGAGGAATGCCATTTCTACGTACGCACCCCCCCCCTTCCTGCCAGGTCATTGCCGCATCACATACCCCACATCATCATGCATGAAATGAGACTCACCGAGTAGCCAGGATCTGTTCCCTGCGTGTCGCTCCATGTAGCGTGGTATAGTAGAGTTCCTCAAGACCATAGAATCATGGGTTGATCCAGGGAATCTGGCACAACAATGTGTAATGATCCTGTTGGAGTCACACACCATTTGTACATTCAGGGAATTAAATTGTTTTCGGTTGCGGTACTGGGCCTCCATGGCATGTGGGACGACCAATTCCACATGGGTGCAGTCGATGGCACCAATGCAACCCGGTATGCCGGCAAGTGCATGGAATCCCACTTTTGTGTTGGTAATTTCCTGCTCCGAGCGTGGTAGAGAGATGTAGTCGTCTGCGTGCTTCAGGAGGGCATCGAGCACTTGCAATAGTGTCCGTGAGAACAGTGGCTGTGATATGCCATGCAACTGTCCGACTGTGTGCTGGTAGGTGCCTGTGGCCAGGAAGTGTAGTACAGACACCACCTTCAGTAGAGGTGGGATGGCGGTTGGGCTATCTATCATGCTGACAAGGTCAGCCTGTGTCATGTCCACAATGGCGGTTATGGTGTCCCGGTCCAAACGGTAGAGGGTGTGGATCTGCTCATCAGTGAGGTTGAACGGATGTGCTCGGAGGCGTGGGATTGCGGGCTGCCTGGGTGGTGGTAGTGGCTGTGCTGGCGGCCCTTGCTGGCCCTGCCTTGGCCTCCTCCTCCTCCTGCGTCTCCGCCGTGCGGCCGGTTGTAGTTGGTGTTCGTCTTCTTCTTGAAGTTGGAGTACTTGCAGTGCTATCAGGTCCCCCAGGGCCAACATGGCTAGTCCTGCCGGTAGCATTTCGGAGTGGGTGTGGTTGTGGGAGGAGACTGGGTGTGCAATTTATGTGTTTTCAGGCTGTATGGCCTCCACCTGTGGTGATTCATTCCACCTGTGCAAGCTGCACTCCCCTTTGGGCGAGCACGTCCCGCACACAACGCTGCAATTCGACGAATGGCATCTTGCTATTGCAATCATGTATTTGTACCCGATGGCAGTGTAACATCGGTTGATATGTTCATTCGGTAATGGTCCCATTGTTTCACATACAATCTTTGCAGTCGCGAACAGACTTGTGAAGGGTCAGTGGAACGTAGTACTCGAGTAACGGTGGACCCTCATGCAACACTGTACCGAGCTTCACCGACGGGCGGGGCGTTCCATTTGTGAGTGAAGGCAGTTGCCATTTTCACACACAGCCGCACTAGATGGATTAATTTGTGGTTTCAAGCGGCCACAGATGCCTTTTCGACGTGATGTTGCAAATGAGGAATTCGAAGGGCGGCGCTTTCGGTTTTCAGCTAGCGGCGAGGAGATGCCCACAGGTCTGACTGCAAATATAACGTTCTATTGTTCAATGTCCTTGGGACAGGGGCCATGGCGAGGATGTAATGATTGATATGAATAGTTTGGGATGCGCAATAGCGACGTGGGCGATGAGGCCGGACGTTCCCAAATACATGTTACTTCACAACACTGGAATAACGGGCTGGGGCACAGTGGATTTTGCAGGCTGCATAACGCACAGACTCAATGGAAATTTCACATGTTATGTGAGTATGGAAACAGGCGTTTTCATTACGGGATGAGGGAATGATGTATGGATGCATGGACAGATGATTTGATACAGAGTTTGCCATGTACAGGGCTTCTTGGAATCTATCCGCCTCCCCTGCGCTATGTGATGCAGGGCTGCCATAGTGGGACCATCGTCTATCTGGCCTTGTTGAGCCCTCCCTGTCTCGACGCGCCTTCAGACACTTGTGTCTATGCACGTTACCAATCCCATCTGATGGATTCTGTTTTAACAGACGCATGCACAGGTACACTCGTTTGTGATAGTGTTTTCACCTCGATATAGATAGTTATGATTCGCAAGTGGTTTTTGGGTGGTGATGATCCTTTGGAGTGGGCTAGCATGCATATGGCTGTGGATTTGGTGTGATCATTGAAGTGAGTAATTCAAATGTAGTTCTGATGGCCATACTATTCTTTTTCATTTCATTTGGTTGACAGGTATCTCCTCCCCTTTTGCCACTGCCATCTGTATGCCACTCCTGCAGGTGGATTTTACTCCCGACACCTGCTGCTTCGTGTTAATCAGTGGAGCAGCATTACGATCTTATGGGACGATCGCCAATGGGCCACATGCCCTTACGCAGTACTAGTGGCTAGGAGCAACATTTCGGCCTTTCAGCTGGACTAGTGCCTCCCTATTGGGACGGCCCTGCGGTTCTAGGCGCTTCCATGTTGCCTTTTCGTACGGGAATGTAGCCCCTGTGTACCATGAAGGAACAGGGCGTCACACAAGAAGTAGCTGGTCATTTATTGCGGATGCAGCCCACAATAATGAAATATATTTTGGAGTTCATGGCCTAATGGCTGTATGGGCTTGGTGAATTTGTTGTGCATTAAATTTCTATTCTGATATGAACCGTGTAGCGTTCTTCTTTGCGAGTGATGTGGCATATTCCTATTTGGGGAGCGATGTATTGTGAGGAGATCTGCATTGGGTTCCAGCTTCGGAGTATAGTTGCGTGGTACTGTGCTGGGCGCGTTTGCCTACGAAGCCCAGTGAGGTCAGGGATAAGGGCTGCCATTATGACTGTTTTGATGATGTCATGCTCAGGGGCGGGGGATTAGCTTTTGTGTAACAGATGCCGGTCAGCCAGTTGGATTGGTGGAATGATGTGATTATCGGAATATTGCTGGTCACAGGTGCCTGTGTTTGCGTGCGTTTCTTGGTGGGAGACTGAGGTCATGTCCATTTGTATAGCTTCTGTATTCGTGCCATCTGTGCCCTGCAGCTCCCATTGGGCCCTCTTGAGATTCATTTGTTCGTTGGCAGGCATGGATGACTAGTACATTTCACTGGTTGCATTGTGTGACTTCATTGCACCTACGGGGGGTTGTACAATGTGGCCAGGGAGCGGTGTACAAGCACTCAGTAGGGCCGTTTACGGTTGGTTCGCGATGCCGTACTTCTCACCATGGCGGAATGGTACTTTCCGTGCTTGATGGCGTTAGGTGCATGTCCGCTAGGGTCGGAATTCGCGTACCGTTGCGCCATGGTGGTAATTACGGTTTGGCATGGCGCAGTTAGCGTTGGCGTTCACTACGGTGTCGCTAATGGCATCGTACTTTGCGGTGACGGGTCATGATCGCACCGAGCGCTATTCGATGGCGGTATTGCATTTCCGCCATCGATTTCCGCCAGGGTCGTAATGAGGCCCACAGTAACTACACCTTATCACAATAAACTACTACTGCTCTGCCAAAACACCAATGCATAAGCCTTTAATCTTTTTTTTCTCAATTGTCAATAGCCTTAAACCGGCACAAAATAAAATTTACACCACTATACCAATTGCCTCTACTGCGTGCAACTCTCATCTGACAAGGTCCGCCACTTACTAAGCAACCCTCTGCTCTAAAGGCAGATGTGCCACTGCCCCACTCTCCCTATCGGTTAGTGGACCTACAATCTATGACTACTATGGCCAATCGCCCTCCACCTCTAGAGGGGGCATCCTATACACCATAAAAATAATACCTCCCTCTCCCTGCATGTTCAGGCACGGGTACACTCACGTATCCTTCTTTGGAGATTCTCAAGTCTTCTTGACCCCAGAGTCTTCCTTTAAAGTCTTCCTTAAAGCCCAGTAATCCCTTCCAAGAGCAGGGAGCATTCCGACCAGGCAGAACTTCGTGAACTCGGCATCTGCACGGCCTCCTCAGGGTTGAGCTCTTAGGACTGGTCTGCAAACGCTCTCCCGCACTCCTCTGTGAATACGGCTGGATGCCCACGTCTGGTCGGGAAAGCTGATTCACCACACTGGCCACAAAAGAATCACTGTGGGTTGGCTCAGAACTCACCAGTAAAAATTAGAAAAGTAGTCTAAAAAGGAGCATACACCAGGCAAGAAGTAACACAATTTATTCTGGGCTCAGACACAGCTGGGAAAGTGAAAGTCAAACAGAATGCGGAACACAAGTGCATGAACAGCACTGCCAAAGATACACTCCAAAGACAAAAGCTTTTATTATAATACAAGCTAATTATCATTTGAACATATTGCAATGATAGGATAGTCCCCATGTGAAGATGATTGGCGCAGTAGAGTAATGCCCCTATAGAAGGACATACATTATCTTGAAATTGTTTGGTCCCTCAAACCACTCTTGGCCCCCTCCTTGACGTCACAGTCCAACCTACAATTCCTGCATCATAGTGCCAAAACATTAGTGACAATTGGTGACAAAACATAGTGAGAATTGAGCTGATCAGCAGATCTTTATTCATCGGCCGACGGTCATGTCCATCCATCTCTCATGGGAACACAACCGATCATCACACAGAAAGGGCTTTGAAGAATTGTCAAGCTGCCATTTTAATGTTGTATCTTAAGAACTCTTCAAACCTCTTCCCAGGTGGAGAGGTGCTAAGGGGCAGTTTGAAACCACCATGGGGCACTTTGAAACCGTCGGTAGACCAGTTTCATTAAATTAATATGCCAAATTATAGCATTTTTGTGCATTCACTGCCTTTCCCCAACACCCACAAGCTTCGATTTCTGACCTCAAAAGTATTAAAGGTTGTTGGTGTTTGTTTCTTACTGTATTATCCTGGGAACTTGCAATTTGAAATGTGCTACAAGTCCCTGCAGCTACTAAGTGAGTAAATAAAATGTGAAGGCTCTGAGGCCTGTTTACTGTGCCTCAGTGTACTGTTAAATGCATATACTTACCTGTAACCCACCTTTATGCCTAATGCATAGAACAGTGTGCCTATCAATGAAGCCCCCCTCCCTTTTTAATGGGCTAATTCCACACCTGATACGCTTGTGCCTCCGTCAAGGCAATCTTATGGTCATTATTTTGGGCCTCTTTAAGATTATGTAGCAGGGGCCTGTTGTATGCTTCATAATCTAAAATCCATGCCGTACAGTAATTACACAACCCTAAAATAATGTGCATCTCTCTGACTGTTTTGGACTGTGGCATGCTGTGCACTGAAACGGTGTGATTAGGTTTAATTCTCTTCCTATGTACAGATATTAGTTGGCCCAAATAGAGCACCTCTTGAAGACACTATTGCAGCTTTGCCTTATCTACCTTGTACCCCTTCCATGCCCGTAGCTGCAGGAGGGTGATGGAATCCTTCCTGCACTGCTGTTCACTGTCGCTACACATCAGCAAATTGTCAACATACTGAATGATGGTACTGGGCACTTGGATGTTCACTAAGTCAGCATGTAAGATCTTGTTGAAGATGCTGCGAGACTCCCAGTACCCCTGAGGCAATCTTGTGTACTCGAAACACATTCCCCCCTGTGCAAATATGGTGAGGTACTGCGAATCAGGTTGCAGGGATATTGAGAAGAAGGCATTTTTTAAAATCTATAACAGTGAAGTGGGTCACCTCCTTAGGGATGCTGCACAGTGTTGTTTCAAGGTTTTGGAACTACAGGAAATTCTGCGTAGACAATGTCGTTCAGAGGACAAAGTTCCTGGATCATCCTCCAACTCCCCCTTTTGCCTTTAGATCGAATAGATCTCTGTGTTGCATGGGGAGGTCAAGGGCACTTTTATTCCTTGGTTCAGGAGTGCCACAATGGTATCCCATATGGCATCCCATATGCCCTCCTCTGCTTCTTTGGACAGTGGGTACTGTTTAACTTGGGGCAGCACTGCACCTGATTTCAGTATAATCCTAACCAGCTCCACCCCCTGCAAAAGCCCTACATTGTGGACGCTGGTTCTCCATTACCTTTCTTGTACTTGCTCCAAGTCATTCTCAGAAAATGTAGTTGGGTTGACAAGGGCCATCAAGGAACATTGTACCTTCTGGTATTGTACCATTATATGACAAGTGATCATAATTGCTAACACAATTTCTCCATCATCATCCCTGTCCTCAAACAACTCTTCATCTGTCACTTCCTTGAGGGGCACAGTTAGGTCAACACACAGCACTGTCTGTCACTCGCACCCATGAGTATCTGTCCTAACCACAACAATCATTTTGGCCGACACAGCCAGGCTTTGCAAATCTAGGCACAGTATCATGTCTGTCACAAGTTCTGGAGTTCCATGGGTCATAAAATGAAATCTGATGGCACCCACCAGCACACCTTGCCAATCTGGGGCGCCGCATCAAGAAACATTGTAATTCCATAGACAAACATGTCTGGGTATGCAGGGATGCTGCAGACCACCACCTCTCCTCCCCTAGCTTGACTGATGACCATTGACCTTAAAGCACACATATCTGGGGTGGCACATACCACCCGATGGTCGGTAAACGAAATTGTCATATTCAGCTTACTCAGTAAATCCCATCCCAACAGTTTTATGGGGGAGTCCTCTGAGTATAGTAAGGGTGAACACATCACTTTCCCTTCTACTTTCATAGCTACCTCTTCTGTGTAGGGAACCGTCACAACAGCCTCAGGTAATCCTTGCATGTCAAGAGTTTCACCTGATAACGGGAAGTTTCCTTCCCTGATGCCTGATTTAGTGGCACCATTATCGAACATAAAGATTAATTGCTTATTATCTCAGCACCCACCAAGGGTTCCTCGTCAGTGTAGGTAGTCATGGACAGGACTGGGTGCACAAGAGCTTTCTGTGGGCTATTCTAATTGGGACATGTGTTAGTACCCAGGAACGTGAAGGGGTTTCCTCCCATGACACTGATCCCTCGGTAGGGTGCTGCTGTTCCATTCAGCACTGCATTAGGTGTAGGCATCTGCCTCCAAATAAGGTGTTCTGCTGGGTTGCTTGTGGCTGCACACTAGGCAGTGCTGAGCTTGCATGTGTGGGATGTTAGGGGACAACTGGGTATAGGTCTGATGTATTTCATAAGGTATGGAAGTGAACCTGGGAGGCTGTGGCAGTGTTGGGGCACATTGATTGTATGCTTTATATCCCACCCCCTGCCTGCTTCTGCATTCTCTTGCAAAATATCCCCATTTGCCACAGCTGCAACACTGAGACGGACCCATAACACCCATAGGTCTCATCCCACTGAACCCCACCTCAGCCCCCTCTGCTCCCTTGAAACCCTCCTCTCCCTCGCTGCTGACCTCCTTGATGCCACTCAGGATACTGATGCAGGGGTCCACCATCCCACTGCCCCTGTCCTCCAAATGGCCAAACCGCTGCTATCCTTACATCTGTGTGAGCTGCAGCCTGCTCCACTGAATTTGCCTCAGTGTTTTCCATCACTGCCCCTTCCACTGCTATTTTAGCTAACTTCTTCTGTAATAGTTTTGCTTCCGCTGCCTGCTATCTTTGAGCTATTTCCCTTTCTCGTTCTTTAACCCTTTTGCAATGGTGTATTATTAAAGTCTGAATCTTGGCCCACCCCTTCACCTCTATGTCCTATGCGCTTTCTGAACTTTGGCCAATCCCCTTTTGATAACAAAATAAAAAAGAGGAACTGATCAGGGCCCACTGGTCACCCGTCTCTGCTCGCCACATCTCCTGTGCTTTTAAAATGTTTTGAGCGGCATCTTCATCATCCTACATAGTTTACTGCGTTATGAACTGTAAATCAGGTGCATCGGGGTACGTTTGTCGCAGTGTGTCCCACAATTGTGCCCTAATATTGTTGAAAGGTGCCCCATTGTGTGCATCATCATCTAATTTTACTCCGGGGTAGTCTGCCTTGACCCAGACATCCCCAGCCTGGTCCCTCACAATGGAAACAAGTATGTTTCTCATGTCTCCTACTTCCAAAGAAACCCTAGCTGTCTGTTTCCCGAAGGTGTATATTCACTTCTCAGCACCGGCAGTAAGGGACGCGAGTGCCTTGATCAAATTGTTCTAATCCATCTGTGCCCATTTCACATAATTTGCCCTCCCAGGTCCCTTGTGTATCAACGGCATTTGATTGCCTAGTTCTCATCCCACTCTCTGCTCACCACTTCCCTTTTTCCTTGCCACTGCGACCCACCCAAACCTACATGTCAACCACTCACCCCACAAACTTTCTACCCTTGGCATGATTTCTGGTGTTCTGGCACCTCACCTCCCTCGTCTTCAAATTCTTCCACACTGTTCCATTCTCCTTCCTGTCCTTCTTGGTGTGTGTCCTTGTCCAACCTCACTGCCCTACACCCTGGACTTTCTGCCCCTCAAACTTTACTCCTGTGCTTCTCGACACACACATCCTTAAAAGCAATGCTATCCAGTCTGAACAAAATGTCCCCAGCCCTCCACTCATCCAAGCCACACCCTTGTTTATTCTCCCCTTCTTTTACCGACCTCAGCCGGGTCAACTCTGCTTGCGTTACCTCCAATGCCTCCCATAACCCCTTCCGTGATTTCACATCCCACTGTGTAACGTTATTTGGGGTTGGTCGATTTGGGGTGGAGTGGTGGCTGGCAGAGGCACAGTTGTTGGGTTCGTGGATCCTGTGGCTTGGCGGGCGGTGAGTGGATAGATCCCCTCTCTAGGCGTGGGTTGTGGAACTTCCTGTGGTGCTGTTGGGGTTACTGCATTTGGGAGGGGGAAAGACCTTTCGCATCCAGTCATACACCTGGCTGTAGACTGTACATCTTCTACCATTTTCAACAGGTCTGAAATCTCTTTTAGCTTCTGCAGTTGTTTAGCCATATATTTAGAGGTTAGAAACATGTTCATGTGTTCTTATATCTCTCTGTTATTAGAACCATGCTCTGGCCAGGGGTATGGCATTCCCCCTTGGGTCTCTACCCACCACTGCTTGTAGTATTTCTCTATTTTGTCCATGTACAATGCCAAAACACTGTATATATATACTCCAGAAGAGTAATTTCACTCATATTAACAATGGTATATTCATCAGAAGCTTCTCGTTGTGTGTCGCACACAGTGTTACTGTAACCGTTTCTACCAGTCCTCTGTTCCCACCTCCCGGTCGCCTCCTGTTCATGCCCTCCCCATCCTTCATCACTCACTCCAACACTTCTCATACTGCACACTCGCACTATTTCCACCGGCCCTCCCTTGGGCTCCACCGAGTTCACAATAACAGTTCAATAAAGTAAAACAATAAACTAAAATAATAAGCTAAAACAGCAACCACTACTTTTCCTGTTTCCACCACCCGAAATATATTGGGCACAGGAAGCAGAGCCCTTGAATGATATGGGGATCCTACCTTTTGTATCCTCTTTATCACAGTAAAAAATGGTGCCACCTTCTCCCCTTACTCAGAGAGGATCCCACACTCCTGTTTTCCTCCTTGTAATCTCAATAATAATAATAATAATAATAATAATAATAATAATAATAATAATAATAATAATAATAATAATTATGATACAAAAATGCAAAACCCGCAATGTGGACTTTTCATACTCTCCCGTCACCCACACACACACTTCACTTCGCCATTCACTCTTACCCCTTATGTTGTTGCTTGCAAGAGGTTCACTTAGGTTTGCATGTTCACCCAAGCTCGTCTGTCACGGTGTCCCACCAATGGCCTGCACTCTCCTAGGAGCCAGTGCCCGATTCGAAGAGCAGACAGAAATTCTGTGAAAATGGCTCCTGTACACCACTGCGGGTTGCATGCTTGGGACTGTGCACTGTAGGTGGGCACAGCCCCACCAGAGATGCATCCTGGATGCCTCTTTCTTCATGGTGGTTGTCAGGGTTGCCAAAAATGTAGAGAAGAACCTCAACGCTCACACCAGGAAAAATACAAGCCACTAGGGAAAAAAGGCCCAGCACACCTCTTGCAAGGAAAACAAAGTTTTATTTCCACAAAAATAGAAATGCACCAGCCAAGGACTCTGCTGCCATGGACCGTTCTGCCGAAATCAGTACAAAAAGCACTTTATAAAGGCATACCGCGTCATAAGTGACATGAATTGCATAGTGTGCAAACCCATGTGGCTTGTTGGTCGAGACCCTATACATAGGCTATCAGCTCCTATTTGGATACCAGGCCATGGGTCCCAGCCCTGTATATCCATTTTATTCCACATGGGCTTTTCCTTGCACCTCATTAGGCACAAAACTGTAGCTAATTTGGAAATATGTGAAACATACCAATATTGTCTCTATCTCTAACCTGATGTGCACCTGGTACTACAGACATGGGCTGGGAGGATACTTTGTGGTCATTGCTTCTAACAAACTATAACTTGATTTCAGGCTGTGTTGTCCCCCAACCAAAGTTCCCCGCCCTCGTTTTAGCTATGTTGTTTTAGCCTTCACGGCACCTCGCAGCACAAATCACGCAACTTATGGTGAAGGCAACTGATACCTGCTTTCAGATGTTTCCTGATCGATTGGGGAATTAACAGTTTTATGGATGGTGGTCTGGCACTGACTGGTATCTTGGAATGTTGGGGATCTTGGGGCTGAGGCTTTTGTGTGTTATTACTTAGAGCTGGGACAGGAAGGGTCAGAGGCTCATGCCCTCCTTTTCATGGGATCGCTGTTCACAGTGAACTGTCAACCCGCTCGTGGCCTTGCGGGGTGCATTCCTTCTGGGATGTGAGATATTGGCAACATGAGACAAAGAGAGGTCTGTGAATTTCTGCAGCTCTGGCCTTTCTCATCGGTGCACAGGCTTAAAACCTATTGCCACTTTCATTCATGTTATTTCTATGTGTGTGGCTTGAGACTGCAATCTAGCTTCAGAGCAAAACTAGGCCTAAATTCTAATATGGCTACTATTATCTCAGAAACCGCCTGACTCCCCATGTATACTTGGGCCAAACGTGCACCCCTCCTTCCAGCACTATGGCCTTTCGCAACAGCCCCCAACCTCCTGTAAAATCCCCTGGCCCCTATTGCCCATTCACAGGCCTGTTTCATCCGAAAGTGCTGGGGGGTCTGGGATGATCGTCCCTTCTTCCTAACAATACCCAGGGCAATAAATGGAGTCAAACTAAACTGCAGACCAAAAAGAAAATATGATGGGATTATCAATCTTCACCCAGTTTTGCTTCACACTTACAGGATCTTTCTTTCCAGTTTTGCTTGCCAGGTCTCCAGTTCTGGCCCCAGAGTTCCAGTTTGCAGAACAGTGGTGAGCTTGCATCAACCACACCTGCTTTAGTGTTCCCTAACACTGTTCTCTTGTTCTTCAAGTGAGTCACTTTTCCCAATGAGCACAGGTGCAAAGATTCTTCCTCGGCCCTGGACTCCACAACCTGGTGCCCCAAAAGACTGGGCAGTTGTCCCTCCTCCTTCTACTCTGTTGTTGAAGGTTGGCTTGGAAGGACCCTGACTCATCTTCTTCCATTGCTTCTAAATTATGGGTTCCTGTGGTCCGATACCCTGGGCTATCAGAGGTCCAAAGAGAATCTGAAGTTGTTCATTTGCTGCCACTAATGGCACTAGTAAGAGAGGCCACTTGATCTGCTGGTTGCCACTTCTACTGTCTTAACTGTTGGTATTCTCCATGGGTTCCTCTCCTTCCACCATCCATCATCTGGAATTTGAATGGGCTGGCTTGTCCCTCCTGGCAATTCCTGGTCTCAATTATTCTTACTGGCCTTGGCATATGCTCTATATCACCCTCCCCTGATGAAACAATGGGCTCTGTCTCACCCGCTAACTCTAGAATTGCTTAATTTCCCTACTTCCCTCCTGGCGCAGTCACATCTTCTTTCTCTTATTCTACTGTTTGAGATTCCTCCCTGATACTGTTTAACGTTGCTGCTGTCCTCTCCACCATGTTCAACCCCTCTGAACTTCCTCTGAATGTAACCTCTATCTCCACTATATTTTCTCACTTACTGCCGCCACATCCTGGTTCTCCAATCCTCCACCATCACCTGTTGCGGAAACCTTCAACCTGCAACGTTCCGCTACCAACCACCAGAAACATCAATTTCTCCTCCAACTGTAATCACTTCCACCACCTATCTTCTAAGCACCCCCAAGTGTCAGCTCCTCCTCTTCCGTATGTAATTCTCTATACCTCCTGCAAGCCTTCTCCTTCACTTCTGCTGCCTCTTGGTCCTCCTACTCTTGTCACGGTCACCACAAGCATCATCCTCCTCATCATCCTTCAACCCAGGCGCTGAGCATGTGTTCTCACTCTTTTTTTAATTTGTATTGTACTAACCAAACCAGCTGGGAGGCATACGGGCACATAAGATGATATGGAAAAGGAAAAATCAGAAGTAGACAATGGACAACACACAGAGGGGACCTCAAAATACCACTACAACTACCTGATAGAGTGATGCTACTTGAAACAATACGTCTTAAGATTCTTGTTAAATTTATCCAGGGATGTAGCCTCATTCTCCACTATCTTAACTCACTTCCTACTGCCACCTCCTGGTTCTCCAGTCCTATACCATCTCATGTTGCGGAAACCTTTAACCTGCAACCTTCGACTGCCAACCAAACATTCATTTCTCCTCCAACTGTAATCGCTTCCACCACCTCTCCCCTGCTAAGCACCTCCAAGTGTCAGCTCCTCCAACTTTAGATACTAATTTCTGAATAGGTCAGTGGCTATCGTCACCTATATGGGACTTGAGGTGAAGGTCTTCGGCTGTTGACTGGTGATCTTTCATTGCTTGGATTGGCAAAATGTATTCCCTACTTGAGGGGCAGACTGAGGATACTTGTATGTAGTTATATCCACTATGGCAGCCTTTTTAAAAAGCCTCCCTTTACCATACCTGCAGGAAGATAGCATGAGCTGGGTGTTCTAATGTGGGCTGTAAGTAGCAGCATTTTGAGGCATCATGTTTGGCCCTCAGATTGGTCTGAAATTCGCAGGAGGTTCTCGGAATCCTTCCCACATTCCTGCGTCTGCAGATTGTGCAAGCTCATTCATGCTAGTCGCTAGTGGGTTCATAAACCTGTGAAAGCTCAGAGATTGTCTACGGGTGTGGACGTGTTGCTCGGTGCGAGCCTGTGCACCTCAGATACTTTTGGGCTAGGTTGAGGCTGGTATTGAGGTTTGGACATGGTCATCCCTGTTTCTGGAAGTTGGATAGAGTTTCTTGCTTTCTGTCCCCCTTAAGGGTCTGTTTTTTGTAGCTCCAGTGGGCCAGTCCCCTGCCATGCAGCACAGACACAATGAAGGTCTCCCAGTGACCCTCCTCAATCTATAAGCCCCTTGCTTGGGAAGATGCCAAGCCCCCAAGGCCACTCTCCCACTTATCCAAAGTATATATTGGGCTCAGTAAAAGGTGTGTAGTGGTCCGATGAGAGACCATGTGGACTGAGTGTTTCAGCTTTATGAAAACTTTCAAAAGCTTTATGATTATATAACTAGGGAATGTATCATCTCCACTATTCCTGTCACATTTCAGTTTACTAAGAGCAATGCTGGTCTTCATGTTCCCTCTTTAGAATGAATTTACATTGCAATCAAAATTTCAAATACTAGAAGAGGAAGTTAGATCATGCTCAGTAACATAAAGCTATTGGAGATAACATTATTTTGCCGCCAGCTGATCCTACCATGTATGATAAACAGCAGACCTAGAGCAATTGGGGTTATCTTAGCTGATTCCATTGGTAGAAGGAGAGACTGCAACACCCACATGTTTTAAACACTACTTGGTCAGCATTCAATTTCTGTGTCTTTAAGTTCACTTCTAAAACATAGTTCATTTAAATGATGGGTTTCTAATGTGTCAAATCAAACTAAATCAATGCAATTTGGATGACATCAAAAATAGCAGTTTTTGTCCATGACCTTCTGCTTACAGCAAACCATGAAGTACAGCATCTGAATCACATGTTAAATGTGCACGGGTAAATAAAACCTTGCAGGCAAAACCTAGCTGTCTCAGAGCTGGACAACACATTTCTGAATAGGGCAGTGGCTATCATCAGGTCCTCTTTGATCCTTTTTCAATCTGGGGTTCCATATAATCCAGAAGCATTAGAATTGGACTCTGAGATATGATCTCCTATGAGCATGTGCAGCTTTTGGTCCAACACAGTGCACTTTTGGATGTTTAACCATATTTTCTTAAGAAGTTCAAAAGGGTTTGGACATGCTTTTTCCAGGAAAATAACTAAATGCTCCCCTTCCATTCTCCGGGACATACCTATGACATGTAGGTTATTGTGCCTGCTGTAATGTCCTATGTCTTCGTCTATGTCTACTATTTTTTTCAGGTTTAAGACCACTTCTGGTAAAACTGTCACCTTCCTGGAAAAATCTTTAATATTACTAATTATAATCTCCACCTCGCCAAACCTGGATTTAAAGCAGACCCATCTATCTTCTAGTTGATGTAATTGTTTATTAATTTCTTCCACAAAAGATTGGCGTACTCTTAATTCAGTATGAATAGTATCCAACATTGGTTTAGGTGAAGGGCAGAGGCAATTGTGGGTCTTTACAGTTCAGCACCGTAGTACACCAAAATCAATTACTGTTACTGCCACTTGGTTCCGTGGACTGATCACAGGATTTTGAGTGGTAGTAGGGCAGTGTGCTAGGACATTAGTGGAGTACATAGGACTCCATGAGGATTTGACAAATTCACTGGATGCTGCAATTCCACTTCGGTCAATCAGCAGATTCTCGATGTGCTATTTGCTGTTATGCTGCTATTGCTGGTTGTGCCGTTACTCACAGGAATACTAGCTGAGAGAGGGAAGTGGCCCCACTTCCCTTTTTACCGGAAGCTGTAATTGTACTGGCTATGCCCATCTGCGCACGCACATCAAGAAGTGCTCTTGAAGTGCTGTTTGCTGTCCCGCTTGTCCTGCGGTCGTGGTGTTGCTCGCTGGAATACTATCTGAGAGTGGAAAGTGCTGCTGCCCCCCTATTTACTGGAAGCTATAATTGGGCTGGCCGCATGCATCTGCATGCACGCATCTGCGTGCACGCATCACAAAGTGCTCTCGAAGTGCTGTTTGCTGTCTTGCTGGTCCTGCTGGTTGTGGTGTTACCCACTAGAATACTATCTGAGAGTGGAAAGGGGCCCTGCCCTATATTTACCGGAAGCTATAATTGTGCTGAATGAAGTGCTCTCGAAGTGCTGTTTGCTGTTCACTGGGCGAGGGGTGTGGGTGCTCGAGGTATTGATGGACTGATAGACCGATGGTGCTGTCATAAAAGAAGGATCACATGATCAGGATGTCTTAGAAGGCGTGCAGCGTAACGCTGTGCAGTATTGTACCCATCCCTTAGTACGAGCATGAGCTCCCGCTTATCCAAATAAGTTTGAACTAGTGATCAAAACTGATCAAAACCATTATCATAACATGGCTGCTGCTATAGAGGTAACAGCCACAGTAAGAAATGTGTCAGTAAACATGGCAGAATAAACTATTGAAGTTGCGGCAGCATCAGCGTCCAACCCTATGAAACAGGTAACGCTGCATATTGAAAATAGCTGTGGCAGTTCACTGAGCCCTAAGACTCTTACTCTGTTGTCTCCTGTGCGTGCATACCCTACGTCAGGTGAGCAGAAATTGTGTACCCAAAACAATCTGTAAGCCAGGCTATTCGAAGAGAGTTGCCAAAATTAACAGCTTTTACTCCAAAGTTGTGAAAAAAGAGGAAGGTGAGGGGCACACTCCAGTTCCCAGTCAAATATATCAAATGCAAGTAGTAACTGGGTTAAATGCCAAAATTCAACAAGTATTAACAGGGTTGAATCCCTTCTGCTGCAGTTCAGTGGCACTGTTGTTCTTCTCCTCCTAGCGCTTTCTTGTCACAAAAAATCATCAGGGAGGCTGATTTCTTCACAGGTGTTACTAATGAGTTGCTCTTTCATTCTCAATGGATTCTGGTTGCTGGTTGTATACGAATTGTTCGTATTACAACTGTTCGAATGACAATTGACCTTTTCACAATTGACCGAATTGTGAGGGTCAATTGTGACATATATGCGGGGGGAAACCCCCCGCAACCCCTCACCCAACCCATACCCCCCAAAACCCCTTTCATATATATATATATATATATATATATATATATATATATATATATATATATATATATATATATATATATATATATATATATATATACGGTCAATTGTGAAAAGGTCAATTGTGACCATTTAAATTCGGTCAATTGTTCATTCGAACAATTGTAAACAAACAATTTGGGTAATACCTGGTAGCTGTAGTGATCACATTTTTACAATTCAGGTGACAAGGAACCAACACCCCTCCAAGAGCACAAATCTTTCCAAAATTGGGGGAGGGGAGAAAACCATCAATATAGCTCTCTAAAGTGGGGTACAGTAACCCCATTTGCCATTTGAGTGTGATGTATATCTAAACTCACCCAATCTGGGTCTTACTGCATTATCTATGCTGGATCCAGTGATAGGAAATTCAGCAAATGAGACCTGCTCACTTTCTGTAACACACAATCATGCAGTAGGATTCAGGTTTGCACCTAAAACAGTAGAGGAGGGACAAGGATGGTAACACATTTAGATACTTCCTATGACTCATATCAGCATTGGCTCGGGAGGATAGCTCAGTGGCAACGTGCTCGCCTTGAAAGCAAGACGACACAGAGCAACACAGGTTCAATCCCCAGGCCCGCGCTTAGAAACCTCTGGGTTAAGCGCGTTATAAACAATCTATCATATCATATCAACTCCTCATATGCTATGTTTGCAGTTTTTTAAGGTCTTTTGACCACTTTATTAGAAATATTTGAGCGTGTGGAGAGGAAATGACATGTTCAATCCATGTTGTTAACTAAAAGTATAAATCGAATGTATAGAGATTGTGGCTCTGACAACCAGATGTGCATGAGTTACGCAGAAACCAGTGCAAACATGATGAATGTACAGGGAGATGTGTGCAATCTGAGTGGATGTGAACAATCTGGTGTCAACACACAGGTAAATAAATCCTGGATACAAGGTGTGGGAGATGCTGGTGAACAGTTGAATATTCCATGTCGTCATCAGACCCTTCTAGGCAAAGACCATTAAAAAGCGGTAAAAGTTTAAAGGAAAGTAAGAAACATGTTCAAGCCGTAATGTATGCAAAAAAGATGATGATGAAAGTAAGAAATGGTTGTATTAATGAATGTGATAACAATTCCAACATAATTGAATTAGATACAGCTATACCCAAGACTGACAAAGGGTTGGCGATTGGTAGTCAGACAAAGAGGGGATTATCCCACAGGCAGAAAGTCAACATGCTTGATACTCTAATAGTAACCCACCATAATGCTCCTACATCAGGCATTAATAGATCTAAATAAGTGACTCCTGTGAATGATATTCAACACTACCTATGCAAGTCTGGTGGTGTGCTTGAGCGACTAAGTAGCAAGGAGTCATTAGGTAGCTGAAAACTACTGAAAACTCAGCTGAAAACCGTCAAAAATCATAAACAAAAACAGGTGACAGGAGTCAGTGTCTGCGTTTTGGAGGAAATCCATTGCCTGTTTGTAGGTGATTAAAATACAGAATCTAGTCCCCGTGTGGAGGCTGAAAGTGTTACTCATAATGACACAGTGCATCCCAAGGACTTGACAGAGGGAGAGTCCCCAGATTAAACAATACCACAATCCAGATATATCCACTTGAACTTGACGTTTTGAACAAAAGTTCAATTGGACTGCAGGGTGAAGAATTGGGAGGAATCAATGGCAAAGGCAAGTGAAAAAAAAACATAGATACAGTCAGAGGCCTACGAATGAGAACAGTGTCTGGCATAGATAGACATCCCCCTTAAATAGGGCTAATGCTGATATGAGTTATTAAAATACTATATGGAATTGTCTGACTTCGAGTGGTTAACACAGAAGACATTGTAATTGTAGATCAACTAGAAGACAATAACAACGTTACTTCCAATATATGGTTTAGAAATGAGTCTACTATGGACTTTAGACTTCGATATGAGGACTATCTTTTCAAGCTTGGATATTGCTGCACGGTAATTAGCATGTCTACAGTCAAGTATAGAACCAAAAGCATGGCCAATTTTAATCTAACACATAAAGAAGGCATGTCTAAGGTAAACAGTGGTGTGTCTTGCAACCACCGTTCAAGCAACCAGATCTCAAAGACCAGTCATCCTAATTATGAACAAGCGACAACCATAGAGAAACCAAGTGAAAATGATGGATATTGGCAATGGCTTCCCGTGGTCTTTGTAGCTCACTTCCCCAAATTTAGTCGATAACAATAGTTTAATATGTTCATGGAATACAAGGGGCCACGCCCACTTGTCTGCTGAGGATGGATTGTTGGCCAATATAAATATATACTCTATCGTTGCTCTCCAGGAGACTTGGATGACCACTATGTGTGCAATAGATGGTTGCAGCACTTTGCAGATTCTGGCTAAAAAAGGGACCAATTGGGAGACCGAAGGGTGGTCATTTGGTTACGGTGCAACATCCTTTGGAAATAGTGGTGACAAAGTGGTCAACATCCATGGTGCAAGCGGCTGTAATTAGCTGTGACTTGTTAGACCATAAGGAATTAGTACTGATTAATGTTTATGATCCTCCAAATTTAGTGGCACACACCCAGAATATGACATTAAGAGACATCTTGAGTAAGATTGCCCTTGACACCCCAATAAATATTTTAGGCGATTTTAATGCCAAAAAAGGAGATAATGAAGGAGGTTTCTCTGCCCAGAGGATTTCCACCCCGTACAAGATGTGGGAGAGCAATAAGCAGGGCGAAGGTTAGGCCGGAGTGCTATACACACATAATATGGTCATGCTAAATGGTCACTGTGAGGGGATGCATTGAAATTCTACACTCAAATTAGTGGTAAGAGCGAATCCACATTAGATTAGGGGCCTCATTACGACTGAGGCGGAACAGTATAACGGGCTCCGCTAAAGGAGGAGGACCCATTAAACCCGTTCGGCCTCATTACAAGCTCCCCTCGTGGGACCCGGTAAGTAACGCCTGGTCAAACCAGGCGTCCTTACCGGGTCCCGCGAGGGGAAGAGGGAGCAAACAACGGGCCGCTCGTAATCGGCCCATTGTTTGCTCCCTCTCCCATTCCCATTGAGTCCTATGGGGGCTCAAATGGGAATGGGGAAGGTCCATGCCCGATTTCCTGGAGGGAGGAGTTACCGGGCCTTCCCAACTCGGAATGGCCCTGTAATTCCCCATTCAGGGAACACAGACCCGGACCCGATTTTGGCGGCAGTTGTGGCAATTAGGGAAGCAACTCAAATGAAATGCAAATACATAAGTATTGGTGAGCTTTGGAATCGCAAGAGTGATCGTGAACATTGCTAAGACCACTATGTACAGGCTGCCAAATATAAGTTGAGGAATGACATTGCCATTCTCTGCAGATGGTGACAGTGTTAAAGACAGCATCCATGATTTCAAAGTCCATAAAATCACACAAATTAGGCTATAAAGGGGGGTTGTGCATTGGGTAAGTATGAACTGTGGATGCAGTTAGCTCATTATGCACAAACCCACAACAATATAGGTATTTGGTCGGTGGTGAGGGGTGCTGTCAAGAAACATCTACCAATCAACACTGTGCCAGAGGAGGTCTGGGCTGTACATAGAGTGAATACAATGGGGTCTTTTATAACTGTTGATGAAGTACACATAGAGTTAGCCACTAGGTGGACCTGTCAAGCTACTATCCATGATATAACTACTATGATCACAAGACTACCCGCCTCTCGTGCTGCTGGACCTGATGGTACATGCAATGTTTTGGTTACAATGTTTCCTGGCCTTTGGGCCCAGGAATTGCATACTCTTTCTGTGAATATTGGCAACATTGATCAGGTCCCAATATCTTGGAGGGAGAGTACCATTTTGCCAATCCATGAAAAGGGTTGCTGGAAAACCCCTGCAAATTATTGCATGCTGGCCATGGCTGACATACCAGCCAACATTTTTACAAGGGTTCTATTAATTGAGCTTAATCAGTGGATTGCAGAAAATAAAATTTTTCCATCTAATCAGATGCGATTTATGCATAATGCCTGCACGATACACAATCTACTCACATTAGTAACCACAATTGAATATGCTTGGAGTAGGTGCCATCTTCCAGTCTATGGTGCTTTCTTAGACTTTAGTGTTGTGTTCGACACCGTCAAGAGAAATTTACTAAGGAATAAACATGTGTCATGCAATATTCCTCGAGACCTGTTGACCATGATTTGGCTGTTATATCTTGATAGCAGTGTGAGGATGAGATTGGATGGACGGGGCTGGTTATCATCTATATTTCAGACATCCAGGGGTGTCAAGCAGGGAAGCATACTGGCCTTGACCCTGTTCAATCTTTACCTTGCTGATCTGGCAGCAATTCTTTAACCCAAAGTAGCATGTCCAGTGAAAGTAGGAGTTCAGAAAATTGGTTGGCTAGGTTACGCTAAGGACCTGCTTCTACTGGAATATTCCCCTGGATGCCTGCAAGGTATGCTTGATGCCCTTGGTGAATACGGGAGAATGAATGGGCTTCACATTAATATAGAGACCATGAAAGTAGTGGTTTTCAGGGGAAAACATATAAACAAAATCAGTTTAAATACTAGCTGGATATTAGATGAGAAGTTTGTTGAAATAGTAGATTGCTACAAGTTTTTTGGTGTTGTTATTGATAGCAAACTTATATGGATGACTCAGTGGGAGGAAAATAAGGCGAATTGTTTGAAAATCACACTTGCTTGAGTATATTTATTAGCAGGCAGGATGGACGTTAATCAACACCATACTATTACTGTGCAATGCCAATATTGTTCCCTGTTTTTTTTTTACGGTGTTGAAGTGTGGGGAAGAACTCTCATGGCAGAGATATCCAAATGTGAAGATAAGATTCTTTGAATATTGTTTAGAATGCCACAATCACTTTCGATTGAATATATATATTTTTAGAATTCAATCCTAAGCTTATTTTGGGAATAATTTACAGCAAACTTATTTTAGGATATGAGAGTTTATTAAAGTTAGAAAATGGGACCATCATGGTAGATGACTTTTTAGCATACAGAAATATTGATGAATTTGAGAGATTTGGTACATTAGAAAGTATCTGATTTGTATATAATATCTGGACGCTAGGCTATGTACATCAGTTGGAGCGGTCAGCCAAAAAGGAGTTGAAAAAAGGGTTAAGGAGAAAACTCAACAGTACTACAAAGAAGCTGGTTTGGCATGATTAGCTTAAACTGTTAATAGTGGGCTCTTCATTCAGTAGTGGATGGAAGGTACTACCATTCCAAAATATCTTGAAACCTTCCCTGACCATATCATAATCAGGCAGTACCTTCTGCTAAAATTTAGTAGAAACTCGGTACTTGAGATCGAGGGGGCAAAAGGGAGAATATGTTGTTTAGGGCGATTGTGTGGACTCTGTGGGGAAACCACAATTGTATCTGTAGAACATATCATTATTCACTGTCTGAGTTTAAAAACTATTAGGAGTAAATACATGAAAGCCTACTGTAATAGGATAAAATGTGATGGTGTGACACAGCTGTGGTCTTTGCTGTTACAGGGCAACCATGTTTGCCTTATCTACCAACTGGTTAACTATTACTCTGTATGTATGGACATTTTAGCAGATTTATCGAACAGGGTTTTATAATTGTGTTAAGATATACTATTGTAGTATATCGGAAAACTTGGATGTATTTAATGTTTTCAATGTACTTGCTGTATGTTTTTCTTTTTAATGTTTTAATGTATACACAGCCTGTATTGGCTGTAAGCATATTAAACCAAATAAATACATGTTGGTGGAAAAGCAAAGGATTCAGCTCCAGCGTTTTGCTGGACGTGAATCCAAAACTTTTCTTACACACTCGGAATTCACTGGTGTTGTAATAACATACACTTTTTTACTGCACCGCCAAACTCGTAATGATACATTCTTAAATAAAAATGCTGAATTTAAGAACTTAGAACAGAAGTGCTTGACGAATAGATGAGTATTTAGCCAAAATAAAAAGAAGAACCTTGATGTGCATACATTGGTACCAATGACTCATGTAATGCTGTATTTAATGCTGTTCACATAACCCAGCAGTATGTAAATAATAAGAAATGCGTATTCAGATAGGTGAGTAATACAAATAACTAACAGAGGCAAAGTTAAAATGTTAACACATTAACAGAGCTGGCAAGTAGAGAAGGTGAATGCATCTTTTGAAGCATGCTTTTTTGAAGAAAAATATATCACCATCTAATGTTAAATTTAGCTATGTGAGCTGTGTCTTAGAAGAACATCTAAAGTGACACCCCCCTAAGGTCTTCCTCAGACAGGTGCTAAAGGAGAAGGTGATTCACTACTGAACAATGTCAGCAGCCAAATGTCAGCAGCAAGGACACCTTCTATATTCTTTACATTGTTATTATTGTTTGGGTATTCCAAAAAACTTACCTTTATATATTAAATCTGTTCATTATATGATGGTTATGTGTGGGCAACACTCAGTGATGCGAGGAGATGTAAATATGTTATTTCACAGATCTTGATGTTCACTGAGAGGGAGCGGGATTCAATGAGACCTTACCTCACAATGGTAGCATTAACCCCGTCCTCTTACCAGTGCGGTGAATCTCTTCTGCAAGAGGCCGAAGTATGCTTCAGAGGTCTCCTGGCACACTTTGCTAGGTGGTTGATGGAAATATCCTGCAGTCAAGGCTGGGGGAGCATTGTGATTAATGATTGTTGCGCTCTTTGACACATGTGTTTTTGTATGGACAACTGAAACAATATACAGGTTTTGATACCTTTTAAGAAACCAAATGAACGTATAATGAAGAAGCTTTCTAAGTCCAAAATAAAGGAAGTTCGAAGTGGAGAGAGTGTCTCATTGAGACATCTTAGGAGAGCTTCAGGCCTCATGAACTGCCCTCCCAAAAAGTTTACAAGTGCAAAGGTTACATTCTATAGCTGGCCAAATCGCCCCTCTGCCCGTGATCCTAGTCCAACCGACATGAGTCATAAATAACAGCACTCAGTAAGGGGCATTATGTTTGCCACCAGAAGAAATTGTAATTGCTGCAGGCAATAAGAAACAATCCACAAAATGTTGTCAAAATACTGGATGGTGATGAAATCTACACTGCCAGTATCCCACTGGTGATACTATTACTAGGAGAGTGCAGGGTCAAGTGCAGTTGCACGGAAAACTGTTTGGAAAAGTTTGTGCTGCCTGAGAGACCCATATTACAGTGATATCATCATTCTCCAAAGGCGGCTTCCTTGCACGGAGCACTGTACCATAGGACACAGCCGAGGGCAGTGTTATGTCCTGCTCTTGAACACCTGGGCAGGACACGCAACTGCCGGCAAACACCCAGCAGGGTCAAACGTGCTGCAACCACGCAGCTGGGAAAGTACTAGGAGGTACCCTGCTGCCATTGGGATCACCCGATGGGACGTAGGCACTGGGATCACCCAGGGCACTTTCTCCTTGGTTCTGTGATCCCACGGGCCAAGGCTCCCGCACAGGAGCACACTCCTGGCACACCATACAATAAGGCACAGACACAGGGTTATAAATCTCTTGGTTTACTGCTGCACTGCCTGCATGTGTGCACAGAGGTCTCTTTTTATTAACTGCAGTCATGACAAAGTCATGACTCATGCTCTTAATGGGCAACACACTACTGTTAAAGGGGCCACAACACTAGCAGTTGCACAAAGAATTATTTGGAAATATTTGTGCTGCCAGAGGGACCCGTATTACATGGACACCATCATCCTCCCAAGGCTGCCTACTGGCGCGGAGCATTATAATAGAGTGTACAGTCGAGTATAGGTGTATGGAAAACTGTTTGGAAAAGTTTGTGTTCACAGATGGACCCGTTTACAGTGACACCATCATCCTCCAAAGATTGCCTCCTGGAGCGTAGCACAGCCAAGGGCAGTTGCACAGAAAACTGTTTAGGATTTGTTGTGCTGTCGGAGGGACCCGTATTACAACGTCACCATCATCCTCCAAAGCCTGCCTCTTAGTGCAGAGCGCCATAGCAGAAGCAGCTACAAGTGTGTCAAAGCAGCGAGCAGGTAACACCCAGGCACAGCTTGCTTGGAATGGAGGTCCACATTTCTTTCCTATTCATTAAGGTGGTAAATGAAACTTTACCACCACTCTTAATTGGCTTTTTCGTCTGTCAAGCGTGAATGCAAAACAACCAATTTCCAACAAATAACATGAAATTGCTGACCAAAGCATGACCAGTTTCTGCTGGCCTTGAAAAGTCTAAACCCCATAACTAGTAGCAGCAATGCCAAACATGTGAAGTGCTTTGTTACTAGACACTCAGGTCATACTAGAGAAATGCTTGTTTTGTTTTGCTTTTGTTTTGCATAGATAATTGTTGCTGCTTCTTTCATTGTGTCTCTATGATTCTGTTAACTGTTTTGTAAAGACAACAAAATTGTTCCGAAATACACTGGGAAGAAACAAAAAACCACCTACCTGGGGATTTATATGGTGAACAGATGTCTGAAGAAACCCGGGTGGATCTTTAAAGAATAGGAGAAATCCCCCTGAGAACTCCTCAAAGGACCTGCAAAAGCTTGTCCTTCGTGAAACTCTGAGGGAACCCCTCGTGGGGGATAAAACCTTGGAAGAGCTGCTGGTGGGCGTTGTCTTCCTGTGGAGACCCGGTGAGAGCTGGTCTGGGTATTCTTTCTGGCTGTTTTAGACGAGAGGCCTTTGAAACTGAGCTAAATATAGTGGGTAAAAATGAACACAGTTATTCCTGAAAGTAAGGAAAGGAGAAGTTCCTATAGAGGGTTCTAAGAGCTTACCATGTGCTAAACATGAAGAGAGCGGAGAGGTAAGGAATCTCTGTCGTGTTGCAAAAGTAAGAGGGCACTATGATGAGGGAAAGAAAAGACCCGTAAGATTTAGGCTGGATGTATCTAGTTCTATAAGAGTAGGATGAACTAGGAGAAAGCCTACCCTTTTACTTCTAAGTCCTTTTGAGCCAGCCTGAGTGGATGAGGAAAATCTGGAGGTTCCCAACAAGGTATTGCTATAAAGGAAGGGTGAGGAGTTAGAAACAGAAGTCCGATAGCTGGGAGTTATTGAAGAAGTAAGATGAAAAGTAGATTAGTACCTAGAGACTCCCTGGAGGGAGGTATGGAGGAGATTCCGGGTCTAAGCGTGCTTAGAAGTAGAATCGATCCCGGAAATGCCGGAAATGAAAATGAAAGGTTCTGTAAAGCCTTCTGAAATAAAAGGGAGGAATGGAGAACAAGAAGGTGAGTAAAGTAGAAAAAAATGGTTGAGAGGAAATGTCTTCGTAATCCTAGTGAGGCGAACTTACGAAGTGTGTGCCGGCTCCTGAGAGAGTAGCAACGCATCTTCCTTCTGTTGTTGCTGGATTATAAGGGAGTGAACAGGAAGTGATGGTGGAAGGTTGCAAGGCTTCCTGGGAATTAACAACTAGCCTGCATTGTATGCTAGCGATGGTAACCACTGGGGCGGCCATCTTGGAATCAGTCTCAAATAGACTGTGGAGTAGACGATTTCCTAGTGCAGAAGTGGGGGCCATGTTGGAAATAGGTCGGAAGGCGAAATGCACATTAGAAACCATCACAGATTCTCTTTAAAATCTGTCACCTGGGGGACGTGGCTATGTGCGCTGTGGAATGGCAGCTTAATCCAGAGAACCTGCTCTGTTTTCATTATATATGTACCAGATGGGCTCTTTAAACATACTGAGGATATGAATAGCCCAATTAAGAGGCAAAGGGTGCTTGCTCACATGAATAGATTTCAACCAATTATTGCCTGCTTGCAAGAGACACACTTATCATTAGAGGAATCCATAAAGCTGAAGTGGTTGCGGGTAGGCGAGGTTATTGCCAGTCAGGCAGACAGTAAACATAATGCAATTGCTATCCTAATCAGGAAGGGTACTAGGTATCTGATCCTCCATTAAAAATGTTTTTAAAAAAAACAGATGAGTGGTAGATGGGTTTCAGCTAAATTATCAATTAATTCTCAAGTTTTTTCAATTCTTAATATTTATGGACCCACTAACCCTGATCCCAAGTTTTGGAGCAAAATGAAGCAGATGATACTGCAGGCAGATCTACCAAATTTGATAATCTGTAGAGACTTTAATAATGTTATTGACCCCTTCCTAGATAGAAAATCAGATACTAAATTTACCAAATGTTTAGCAGACATTGCTGTTTGTTGACTCTTGGAGGTTTGTTCATCCAAATGATCTAGCCCTACTGTACCTTTCACTCCTTTCCACATAACTCATTATCACAGAGTGACTATATTTGTGCTACCAAATCCTTAGCATGCGCAATAATTGATTCCTCTATTGATTGCTCACAAATTTCAGAACACTCTCCTGTAATCACTAATATAGAATTGGGATGTGTTAACAATCACATAAGCAGATGGAGGTTCAACAACTCACTCCCTCAGGATGGCAACTTCCTGAAATACTTTCTCGAATTTCACCACTTCTTCTTTCATATTAATAAAGATGAGGATACCTCTACCGTCAACAATTGGTATGCCTTTAAAACAGCACTAAGGGACATATCATTTCATATGTAGCCAAAAGAAAGAAAGAGGCCAGGAAGGACTTAGACGCCTTACATAGCGAGCTGCGAGCTCTAGAGTGAATGTACAATGTGGTAGCAAATGAGGTCTTGCTAAAACAAATTCTAACTCTCTGTTTCTCTATTTACAAAAGATACATGGAGCAGGCATGTGGTCTCCTTCTGAAATTCAAATCCTAAATATATCAGTCATCCAATAAAGCAGGCAAAGGTCTGGCCTCATATCTTAGGATTAAAAGAAAGATCCAGGATATCTGCTATCAAACAAAGATGCATGCAGAACAGTAACCTCTGATGCAGATATCCTGGTTGTTTTTACAACATTTTATGAAAATCTATACTCTTCTGATCATACTGATGCTAACCTTAACTTTAATACATTTTTCGATCGTTTGAAACATAACCATCCTGCTAATATTGATGTAAGCATCCTTGATGGTCCTATTCATATTAACAAGGTCAATAGAGCTATTATAGATCTTAAAAAAGGTAAGGGGCCGGGACCTGGTGGGGTTTATATGGATTTGTATGCACATTTTTCCTCTGCCCTCTTGCCTAAGCTTGAATCACTGTACACATTATTTTCTAAAGTCGATAAATCACTAGGCTCCTTTACATGATGCCTGTGGGTTTATGCGTTATATACATTTGTAAATATATAAATTTGTAAACATATAAGCAGAGACTCTGTTGATCCTATTTCCTAATCAAAATAAAGATAATGAACTTCACACAAATTATAGGCCAATCTTGTTAATTAATTCAGATTGTAAGATATTTGCAAACAGTTTAGCCAATAGAATAGAATCATTCATGTATAAATGAATTAATCAAGATCAAGTAGGATTTGTCAAAGGCAGAATTATATCAGCAAACTCCAGACCTTTCATGAACCTCATACACTATATACATAAGAAATATCATCCCAAAAAACATTAGATAGCAATTGCACTAGATGCGAAAAAAGCCTTTGACCGTGTTGAATGGGACTTTTTATTTCAAGCCGTGAAATGTCATGGCATTGGGGATGGCTAAATTAAATTAGTTAAGCTGTTATACTCGGAGCCAAACACTTACATTTTTATTAATAATCAATTTCCCCGTAGATTCCTCCTCATAGGTGGACCAGACAAGGATGCCCCCTGTCACCTATTTTATTTGTACTTGCCCTTGAACCACTTTTGGAATTGACATGTATGAATCAGAATATTGTTGGTATTAGACTTGGAACATCTGAATTTAAATTAGCCGCTTGTGTGGATGACATCCTGATCTTCCTTGACAACCCGACCACAACACTTCTGCACTTACTAGACATGATTGATCTTTTCTCTCAGTTCTCAGGATATAGGTTGAACAAAGACAGCTCAGAAATGTTTCCCCTTAATGCCTACTGTATTAAATAAGATCTGCCATCTTTGGTCTAATTTGGAACCCTGTTTCTATTGATTAGCTTGGTATCTCAATTACCTCCTCTCTACCTCAAATGGCTAAAATCAACCTTCAAAAAAGACAATCAAAATTAAATGAATTTGTAACTACATGGTCTCTTTTAAACCTGTCCTGGTATGGAAGACTAGAGGCCATCAAAATGATGTTTACACCTTTGATTCTGTATTATTTACAAATGCTTCACTTTCCATTGCCATCCTCTTTTTTCAAGTTAATCGACAATATATTTATAGATTTGCTATGGGGTTCTAAGAAAAAAAAATTATTGCTGCTATCAAATTGAGATAGCCCTATGTCTATGGTGATGTTAATTTCCATAACTTTAAAAAATATCATAAAGCCTTTGTTCTTAAATAAGCCAGAAACTGGTTCTCCGATAATGACGACATTAACCCACCCACTTGGCTAACTATTGAAAGATTTTTTGTTTCACTGTTTGATATCAAGGACACAATATATCTTGTCAATGGATCCAAGTTGGGCTTTTCCAAAATGATGTCTTACCAGCTCCTATATGAAGGATTTTCTATTTCATCCAATCAATAAACTGGTACCCTCTTTCCCTTTAGCTGGTGCAATAGGCAAATAACCATAAACAAGAGTTCTATCTTCCGCAAAGTATGGATTAAAATGGAATTAAATTCATTTATCAAATAATTGCGTAAGGCGATGTCCTTTCTGCAGAAGATTTTAAAAATATATTCTCATTAGTCAATACCTTAATTTAATTAATGCATGCTGTTGGGTATTTTTGTGGAGATTTGGGGCCTGACTGTATTTTCTTACCGCGGAAAAATAATTTAGCAACAATCAGTCCTTGTATTCAGATTGGGCTATGTACAACAATAATACAGTGGACATGCATTATTTCAGCACACAGACATGCGTGGTTGGTATGCGTGGTTGGTATGCGTGATTGGTGGTATTTTGGTGAGCATAATTCCTTTGTTTTATTTGTGGCCCCAATATCCAGAACCCCTTATTTTTGTTTAGATTTTTCGTGTAATCACTAGAGAGACCTCAGGCTTGCATTTCAGGAACACCACATTTTCATTTTTAGTGTGCCACCATGAGCAATTTCTCTCTGTCTTATCTACGGCAGTGAGCTATCATGTGGTATCGTTCACTATCTTATATACAGTAGTGAACTATGTCCCGGGCCTCCCTTTCTGCCGACTCATAGACCTCCGGCAGACTACAACACACACATTTAGTTATAATTGCTCATACTGAATTACATTGTGCACACAGCTGCAGCCAAATCTTGTGTTTAGCTACCTTGAAATGACAATTGCACTGTCTAAACATCTCCCCACATCATCAGCACTGTATTGGTAAATATAAAAATTGGTAAATATAAAACACACCACCCGTCTGCTTTCAGATATTTTTGTGTATTATAAAAGTTGCATTTAAACACAATCTCACTTTTTACAGAAATAAATGAAATAGCACAGTAACAGCATTATCTGTGATACACTGAAAAGAGAGTGGCGGAGACAAGAACTCAATTTGCAACATTAAACACGTGGGTAAAGCACAGGAATCTCCTTTCCTACACTGACTGAATATTCTCGTACACACTCAGCCCCCACACCTCAGCGAGATAATTACCAGGCTTATTCAGCATGTAACTTCTTTGGCTGTTCGCCTTCTGGAGGGGTTCACCCAGCAAGGACAAGCATCTGCTGTCACTCGAACTGGGACTTGTTGACTGGAAAAGCCAATCTCTGCAACCAAGTTGAATCTGCTTTGGGAATCAGACATCCCTAGCTGTCAACCCCATCCTTCTTCGAGCTGTGTCAAGATGTCTCTGCCTTTCTTCCCCCAGATTCTGCAGCAAAACACTAGTCACAGCCTCTAACATGATGCTTGATGTGACGTGCTCCAATCAGAATCAATCATGTTCTATCCTCCTACTTTTAACAATGGTTCTTCTTGTACAGTTGCAACTGTAACAAGCTGATTTCCTGCTTGTTCGAAGTCTTTGCTTCCTGCAGTTACTGTGGACAGAGCACAGAAAGGCAAAAAAAAAAAAAAAAACAACTTGAATGTGTGTTTAAAACTGATTTTTAGAGTCTGCCTCTTTTTGCAGTGAAGACACATTCTTTTATTAATGAGTTATAATTATTAGTCTTGTTAGTGAGATTAGTTTGTTAATTACCAAATGTGTCTCTTGCAACATAGGCATTTCAGGTGAGAAATGGTGTGCATTTTGAAGGTACAGATGTGTGCTTTTAACTGTGAAAAACGTATTTGCATTTTATATGTAAAAATTGTTTTTGACTGAATAACCTGCCCTTACTTATATGTCCATGTTACACTGGCAACACATAGCTTGAAACAACTGCATCATAGCAATGCACCAAACCCATGCAGTGGCGCCGCATACAAATGCTCAATAACACATATCTTGCTGTACCACATTATATCAATGCACCAAACCCATGCAGTGGCGCTGCACTTCAAAAAAAAAAAACATGCTATACATTGATCCTGTGCAGTGGTGCTGTACTCTGTGCTCCCAAAACACGCTAAACACTCCTACAATGCCCGATGACAGCAGAAGGAATGACTCCCAACAATTACTTGTCGATACTCCGGGAATGTGCATCTTAGAGTCCCCCCATGTAAAGAAAAAAGGATCCAAATTCTACAAAGTCATTAGGTCTGTAAGAAATCCTAATCATTTATGGTCATCTAAATTGCAATGGGAGGAAGACTGTGGAATACAGTTTGGTGAAAAATTGTGGTTGAAGATTTTGTCCAAAACTAAAAGTATATCTACTTCATTGAACTTAACCCACACCCTGTGCTTCTTTATGCATAGAGTAGTTATCACTCCCAGGAAGCTATTTCTATCTAAATTGATGGATAAAGATTTTTTCTGGTCTTGTCACCTAGCTTCTGGAACCTTTAGCCATATTTTTTTGGACTGTTATTTGGTAAATACATTTTGGAATCATGTTTGGGCGTCCCTCCAACAGATCTTTAAGATCTCTATCCACTTGAATTCGACCAATATCCTACTGGGGAGTTTGGCCCTTAAAGATTAGGTCATCTTTAGCTATATTTGACCTGTTTATACTTCTGGCAACATGCGTAATTACATCAAATTGGAAAGATTTCACCAACATCTCTTTAAAAGGCTGGTGGAACAATATATGCAATGTTCATAGAATGGAGAAATGTATGGCTAATTCACCCTCACTCTTTCTCAGACATGATAGAAGATGGCGTCTTTTTGTGTTGATTACTTAAATAACACAAATGCTTAACTTAACTGACTGATACAATATTAGTCCTGTATACAACTGTATTCATATTTCCCTTTATCCTGTGACCAATCTGATTGTTGCTAAATAATAGTTTTTTTCCCTCCCTATTCCCCACTTTTTTCTCTGTATTAATCAGTTCTGAGTAACTCGACCATATGCAACGAATTTCACACTGCTTATATTTTAGTTACTATATTGCAAGATAGCTTCCTTAAACTAAAAAAAATAAATATGTGTCAACGCTAAGAATAACACGTGTGCAGAACTGCCAAACCAAATACGTTAGGGCCTTGATTCACAGAAGCGTTTTATAATGGCGCAATCCTGCAGAAAAACATTTTGTGAATCAGGCCCTAAATAACCAGCTCTTGTTGGTAATATGCAATGACCAGCAGCAATGCAGGAAATATATCTTTTCCCCGCTTCATTTTTACCACCTGAAGGAATTTGATTTGGTGGCGGTGTTACATGATTTAAATGCCTCAATAGTAGCAATCACATCATTTTTACGGAACAGTACTTTAGCATCAGCATTTTTCCATATGTAAAGAGGATTGACTTCAGTGTGCTTTCTCCTCTTTTTTCTGTAATGGTATCTTAAAATTGAAATATTTATGAATTATTTCAAACATAAATGAGCTGTCATTCACGCCCCAGCAGGGTGTATATAAAAAGTGTGGAAGATGAATGCAAGCCTCCTGTTCAGACATCTCCCCTTTCAAGCCTATCGTTTTCTGAGCTTGCATTGTGTGTATCCGTATTTCGCGCAAGACAATGGATCAAACACTACTTGGGAAGTCCATTAGCCACAGCAGGGGAAACTCAGAAGAATAAACATAATATGCTTTGGAGAAAGAGGGGGATTCTCCATTTTGGAGGTTTGCTATTAATGTAGGCATGACAAACACGTGGAGGCAGGTGAACCACTGCATACATAATTGAAACCAGCAAGAATGCTTTAACTGAGGCGGTGGCATGCACACTGAATTTCAAGTGTGTCACATTTATGCCACAGGCAGGATAAAAAACATAATTGTTTACGCAGAGGCAAAAGTACTGACTATAATGTAAAAACGAAAACTTTTTTTTAGCTGAACATTATACTGACGTTGTTTAGAGGCCGTCCACCCAACTACGTGAAGATTGTAATGAATAGTCTAATATCAGCACTATTCAGCTATGCCACCAAAATTCATATCTGTCAGGACGTGTCACGCCGCCATTTCAGATTAAATTGGATAGTTAATGCGCCCATTTCTAGCAATACCCCCGCGTTGCCTTACACTCCCGTGCCTGCTTATCTGGAGCACTCATGGAGAATGACATAAACTTGAACCATTTTTGTTTCCAGGAGACATAATTCGTGACAGCTTGTGCCACACAGCTAAAGAAAATATGACGTTAGGAACCACAGTACATGACTTTAAAAAATCTTTAACTTCTCGACCACACATTTAATTGTGTGTCGACCTTAGTAACATCAGTGCTTGAGTGAACGGGTTACGGTTGACGGCTGAAACTGCACACACATTGTGTATATGCAGATATTATTCATTTGTTCAACTTCTTCATAGCACAATATTTTACAACCTTGTTTGCCCTCTATTTTTATCGTTGGCCCAAAGTGTAACAGGTCACAATCAAAACCTATATATTATAGCCATTGACCTATTCATCATTACTTGCCACTTAAGATGTTCATCCATATGCTGCCTTCAAACCACTGACCATTACTTTCTTCACTGTGGGGTTTAGGCAGCTAACAATTGCTACAATGTAATGCTATGTTAGGCTGAGTGAATGCAGGGAGTAACAGAAATGACTTGAGATTATTGTTTCTTTGTTTCTCTGTTGGGAAATTAATTTTGAATTTTATGTGACAATGGTTCACATTTTTCAATGATCTATATACAACTAGTATGTAATTGACTCTAGCATTTCAACAGGTGTCACTGCCAATAGGAACACTGTGAATATATTGTAACACACACATTGGATATTCTTCCTGTAAATTGGCATCCTGCAACTGGCCTTCCCATGCATCTGAGAAGGAGCCCCAGGGAAGGGTTAGAAGGCAAGGGGTATTTGCCATGGCCTATGGATCACTGGATGTATTTATGTGCCACAGTGTATGTGGATATGGAGAGCAAGTGTGGACAAGATTTACGTGATACAACAGAAGTATAGAGAGTGGTCCTGTGAGAAATTGCCATCTGGCAAGGGTGTAGAAGCTCTGGCTCTGTACATTTTGGATTAGTGAATGAAATCATCTGGGTAATTACATGTCAGAAAGGGTGACTTGCTAACCATGTCCCCTTTCATAAGATCCATGCCGAAAGCATAGTGTACACCTGTGCTTTGCTGAATCAGTAACCTACATTGAAACACCAACTCTCCAGTGGCACAGAACAGGATCTGGTCAGTGGTGTCCTCTTGACAGCTACAGTGACATACAAGTCCCTCGCAGATCAATGGCTGGATTTAAAATATCCACCTGTTCCAAAAACTATAAAACTATCCTGTTGGCATATTAATCTGTAATATAAGACATACCTGAGTTTGACGTATAGTGGCTAGCATGTCGCATAATTATCCAAGACACATCCATTTGAAATTGCACATGTGTCAGTCCTGTGAGCTCAGCTCAGCTGCACCGGAGTTATGTGTATTCTTCCCAGCCAGGCATTATCTGCTGCTCCCCGGAAGACTGTTGCCCTGGGGGTTGCCTCTGTTTGAACCTTTGTGAGGGCAGGTAACACCATGTCTCCAGTGAAACTGCCACTCCACAGGAAGCTGTCCTGGGAACATGAATCAAAGTACACACCCTCCACAAAAAGACTACCCTCATACCAGGGTGCTGCATAAACAATGGGCCTTTGATGCTATTGACAAGGGAAGTGGGCAGGGTTTATGTAGACCACAACTATCGTGTTGTCTCTCTTTACCTTAACAAAGAGAGAAAAGAAATGACTAAGAAAGAAGCTTTGTAAAGAATGGAAAAATTGGGTCCCATTTATTCGACTTGCAAGTGAAGAAACAGACCCAACATCCCCTCCACTCACCTTCCCTTATATTGCCACCATGGACAGAACACATCCAGAACAGATCACTTCTGTTATCCTTTCCCGCCCCTAACCACAATAGGCACCCTTGTGCCCTGTCAGAGTCTTTCCTCTATTTCGAGTTAATTATGAGCAGTCACATGATCCTCCTCTTCTGGGTCACTTGCCTTGATCGGACATCTGGTGTCTACATCGTCAGGTGAGGGGCATCAAGCCAGTGCCTTCCTACGTACATCTGCGGGTGAATAAGGCTCCATTGTCACAACCGATATGTGCTGGTCAAATCCAAAAATGGTTGTTGGGTCGACTTCACCCAGTGTCCCATAGAGCTCCCTAAGAAAAGTCATAAACACTCAGTCTTGTTTGATACTAATAATGATTTAGGTATTTGGTGTCTGGAGCAATAGTCCACAATAAACAAAACGTTCACATCCTAACATCCTTGTTTACCAATATGTCAAAACTGCACATCATATGGTGCCTTTATAGCGTCAGAACATCACTGATTCCCCGTGCCCTAGGGATTGCCAACATTAACAACCTCTCTTCCTTCCAGTCACCTCAACTTCCTTTAACACAAAGTCCATTCAGTGTGATGTCAGAAGGAAAAGTCAATTTGTTCCAAGAACAGGGATTGTACCCTAAAAGCAAGCTTTTATCCAATCAGGTGTAGCCCTTGCATTCTAAAACAGGGTTTCACCTGTCCTTTCCATAATCCCCCAGGTGTGATTTGAAGGCAGGTATTCCAAGGCAGAAGCAAGCTCTGTCCTCTAACCATCCACACATTGGGGGTGATCTGCTGTTGGATTAAGACCTGCATCTCTGTCAGCCAAGCTGCTACCCAGAATCTCACCATGCTGAACTTCTGCATGTGTGTGCCAGAGACCCTGGGGTGGGACTCACAGCACCTGAGAGCCAAAGCAATGAGGATTACTTTCGTTTTATCATTGAACCACTGCACACTGTGATTCAAGACCGTTTGACCCTGCTCAAACCAACATGACCAGCCAGGTGCTGCCTTTGGCAATCACCAATCTTCGAACTGCTGTCCTACACATTCGAACCAGTTTGCTGCTGCACTGTGCCATCTGAAAGCATTTTGTTGTCTGGGCTCAAACTAAGATGCCTCTCTCCCCTGTGACATACAACCCACCATTGAAACTGGCAGCCCTTTTAGCACTGATGCAATGGACAGTCGAACCAAACCTGGTGTTCTTCATGAACTGTGTCCTTCGAGCAGAACATCAAACTGACTCACCTGGTGCATACTGGCATCAGCCCCCACACCCTCAGCCCTCGTCCATTGCACCAAATATGGTGAGCTCCACAGTCACATTGCTCAAGAAACGCTTCAACCACAGCATCCTTCACTTCAACCCTGCCTCAAAATCTTCTTGCATCTGGACTACAGTTACTTTCTCATTTTAAAACTAATAAAACCACCAAACAGCATTGAGAAGCTGGGTTTGTTGTTGTCGAACCACCAAGACACTGAAAAGGTATTATTGCCGGATAACTGAACTACTGGACCAATCTTTGGCCGTAGAGGCCTGAAAGGTCAATTTAATCCCTGTTGATATAATAACATATACTTTTCAAAGACCACTGTGGTTTTTATTGCCTTTTCATCTCATCTCATTACGCAGAGTGCTGCATCTTGCTATCTTGCATATTCTGAGTTCATTCTACAGGGGTGAGTGTATATGGTGATCTTATAAAGTGACAACATTAATGGTTTGAACTATATGGGATCTGAATGCCAAGATTAATCAAAAAAATGTGGTATATGTGATACAGAGAAATAAAGTAGACACCATTTTCTTTCATGAACAAGGAGCTTTCTTTACTTCTCACAAGTCACTTGGATGAGGAATACGATAGTACTTATCAGAATGCATCAAGAGTTGTTGGATAAATACAACCAACTACTGTAGGAAACCCCAAAGAATGATATCTAGCAACAATTAAGATTAATGCACATATCTTATCATTGGGAATTTATATGTCCCCAGTGGAGATCATGCAATGTTATTTCCTGAGCTTTCATAGGTCCTTAGGATCCTTGGTAATGATCAAAAGATTATTGCCAGAACCTTTACATTCCAATAGAAACTCAGCTAGACGTGGCTCGCCAGCAGGTACTGTCAGACCATAGCTATAATGAAAACCTGAAGCATGAATATTATATGATAGCTGATTGGAGGGCACTTTCACTTACAGATAGAGAGTACACTTAATTTTCTTCTATGCATGCTCGCTGCTGCATAATTGATTTTATATTTGTACCTAGAAAATGCTCACCTTGAGTTGTGATAGCTCACATTGCCAGCATCTGTGCTTCCGGTCATGTTTCCACAGTGACATAGAAAGAGATTTCTTATTCTGGGCTGAAATGTTCACCTTAACTGGCAAATTTCCATCTAACACATTTTGGTGTCTGCTGGGCACTTTTTTATATTCCATACCTCAATATTCTGATGGGTCCAATTGATGTGCTTACTGGGCATAATGGAATGAGGCATCGATGTGAGTACCATACCTAACGGAATCAGGCGTTGTTGTAGAGTATATTATTGATATTAGGTAACAAATTAGCCTAAAGCAAAATGTTTTTGCAAGCTAACAGAGTCTATTGTGGCAGAACACACAGTGTTATCTAAGCATAATAGTATCAGAACTTTGTGTGATCCAGCACCTTGTAGAATAAGGCATTGTTGTGATAAGTGCGTGCAATGGATTTGTGGATGAGTAGAGTACCTGGGGTTGATTGTAATTACTGACACACACACACCTGGAATTTTGAAGGAAATACCTGCCAATGGTGTGAGTACTCATCCGGGAAACAGTGTGGGTGCCTGCACAAGGTTTGGCAAATGCTGGCAAATTTTACGTGTGAATACCATTTGATGTGATAAGCTTGAACACAGTGTGAAGAATATGATGTCTTAACCCAAACTCTACCGTGAATCATGTCTGTTGGGTCTCGGAAGCTTGTGGATGGCAATTGTCTTAATACTTTTTTGATTCCCAAAATGGCAATTGGGTGTGCACCGGGGGTTTTGATGGACACACCTGGCATATGAGGAGAGGCAGCACTGCCTATAACATGATGCAACAAAGGATCTACGTTAAAATATTGAATGTTTTACTGTGAGGTGGAAAAAGCCCCGAATTTAAAACAGCTAAGTATAGCTATTTTTAACGCAGGGAGATCCCCCACAGTCCCCCACATCAACATGTTAATATATACACCAAACCCCCATCTTGTTTTAGTCTAAATTCGTCGTTTTCAGTTTGAGGTTTTCTACTTCGCACTAAAGGTCTGCAATATTTTGTAGTGATACCGTAATTAACAGAGCATATTAAGACACTAACTGGCAAATGATGGTACTACTTTGGCATTAGCTGTCAAATGTTGTGAGTACCTGTGCATTTTTGCCAATGTTTTGCAAATGGCTGTACACTATCTATCAAAATGCCAACACCAATGCATTTGTAAATCGCTGTTTTATTCCAGTCGGTCATGTTTTTTTTCCTATTACCAATAAAGAGATATTCAACACAAGGTAATACAAATATTAAGGTTAGTGCGAATGGAAATTCAAATTCAATATTTCAGTTGCTGTTTTGAAAGATGCTTAATGAAACAATGTATAGCACATAGCGTGATAATTGTTTGTGTAACTGTTGGCATGTATTGCAAGATTTCAATTAAGCATTGGTCAACATTTTATTTGCAAATCAGAGTACTTTATAACTTCCCAGTGCCACATTTGGCAAGCATGTGTCGAGTGAACGATCACCTAAAACAGAATATTATACAAAACAACACTCGCTCATGAAAACCGTAGAATATAGCCGAATGATAGGTCGTTGCAGAGCGCACTTCGATGTAGCAAACCGTATTGTTCTCTTACATTTTATAACCCCCCGTAAAATATATCTGTGCTGCAAAAACGCTGTCTGTTTTATGAGATGCAGTTTTGTATTCAGTAACAGAACTGTACATCTGTGGGTTTATTGTTATTTAAAGTTCGGAGCTTTGTGCACGGTCTAGGTTGAAGGCAATACATAATTCATTAAAATGGCCGTACACGTTCACAGGTGTATACGTTATTACTTGGAGATGTGCAATCAGAAAATATGGGCAAATAAATTCCCAGTGTGTTTATGGAACACTAAAGATGAAACAAACTTGTGTTGAATTGCCTTAAACGAAAGGACTGGAATTGCCCCTTCTTCAATGGGAAAACAAGCAAATTTAATTTCATAACAATTCAGAGCATCCTTAGTGGCACTGGGGCAAGCTTGGCAATCTATCTGCACTTTACTTGGAATTCAATGGATATTACCCATATGCCCTGGCACCATGTTCCCGGGAACAAGTGTTCACAGGAAATAATATCCCATTTAAAGCCATGCCATGCAGCCATGGCAGAATTCTCTGGGCGGGGTAACCTTACCCAGAAAAAAAACAGATGACGTCATAACGCACGATGTCACGTGATACTGTGCCAGCTCCTGTCACACTAGTGAAATGGCAAAGGATGTGGTGTTTATTTGAAGAATTGTTTCAACGCCAGATCGTCTGCCAAGTATATTCTACGAGTCTGAAATTAATGAGTCGTAGATACGCTCAGTGGTGCTTGTCAACTTTTATTTGTGTCACCAAGTCGTGACAAGGAGGCCGAACAACCGCTGCTGGATCTAGAAGGGGCTGACCACACGAACAACTCCCATTCCAAGAGTCAATTTTCCAGGGTGTGTGTGTGGATGCAGTTATTTAATTAAATACGTGACAATGACAAAAAATAGGTGTTTCAAAATGTACTCACTTTTGAAAAATTCTATTGATCCTAAATGTTATGATGAAAAAGGGCTGTAAAATATGCGGTTGGTTGACAGAGTAATAGGTGGTCCTGGTTTGGCCCATATTATATGTGTGTGGAGGACTCTTAGTAGCATCTATGGTATTTTTAGTGGAGTGACTCGTAGTAGCACCCAATAGTATGTCTAGTGCCCCTTGCAGCATGTATGGTATTTATATGTGTCTGCAGACTCATTGAAACACTCATGGCACTATATTTGGCCGTAGTAGGGATATTTGAGGTGACTCATATCAGCACCCATTAGTATTTAATGCTCGTTGTGGCATGGGATATTTTGAGTTGGCCATTGTGACTCGTTGAAGCACTTTTAACTGGAGGTGACTTGTAGCACCCATTACTATTTAATGCTCTTTGCAGCATGGGATGTTTTGATGTTGGCCATGGTGACTCTTTGTAGCACTTGTGGCTGGTGGTGACTCCTAGTACCACCCATTAGTATGTAATGCTCTTGCAGCATGGGCTGTTTGGATGTTGGCCATGGTGACTCTTTGTAGCACTTGTGCTGGTGGTGACTCCTAGTACCACCCATTAGTATTGAATGCTCTTGCAGCATGGGATGTTTCGATGTTGGACATGGTGACTCTGTGTAGCACTTGTTGCTGGTGGTGACTCCTATTACCACCCATTAGTATGTAATGCTCTTGCAGAATGAGATGTTTTGATGTTGGCCATGGTGACTCTTTGTAGCACTTGTGGCTGGTGTTGACTCCTAGTACCACCCATTAGTATGTAATGCTCTTACAGCATGGGATGTTTTGATGTAGGTCATGGTGACTTGTTGTAGTATGTGATACAGGTAATGTGATGGAAGTGCGTCTTCATGGTGCATCTTCTCAAGTCTTGGGGGTGATTGGTAAGAGTGCCCAAGTTGTCATAATGTGTTTTGTGATGCTTAGTCTAAGGGCATGTGTGCATGGTTCGAATACATATGTTCATGTGACGTTGTTTTCTGGAGTGGCACTTGCTTCTGTTGGGGTAAGTGTAAGCTCATTGGGAGTGACAGGGGTACTTTCCCCTGTCTGGTAATATTTTGGATTGGATTGATCAACGCAGGTTGGGAGCAGTATGACTTGCCACCTCTGGTTATTGGATTGACGGCCATTTCTGCAGAGGTCTTTAGAAAGTTTGATGTGGGTTTCCATGGTAAATAGGTGACCTCTGTTGGTTACTTTTGCCCAGGTTGTTTTGAAAAGAGTGTGACCTATGGGTTCTGTCTTTAGGGTGACCTTTGGGTTCCTTTTTTAGTGCGTTGTAGCATGGTGTACGTGACCTTCGGGTTCGGTTTGGTGATTGTGATGTTATGCTGACTATCGCTCTGAGCACATTAGTTTTTGTTTTCGTGCCTGCTGAAGGTTTTTTATTTATGTGTCTCTTCGTGCTTCAGGTTTGCTCTGGATTCCTGGGGTTCAGAGAGCCTCAGTGGTAGGAAGCGTATTCATATTTTGCGGCCATTTTGTTTTGAGTAAAGTCGATATGTGGAATTGGATTCATGGACAAGGCTGTGGGGTGATTGTTTGGCGTGTCCTTTTTGGGATGTTTATAGATTTCTCTTTGGGTTTTTTTTTAAGGGGTAGTGATGTGGTACTGTGATTGGTTGCAGTGTTGTAGGTAATAAGGTGTTGAGTGTGTGGTATTGTGGTATTCACTGTATGCTCTGGGAGGTTGTTTAGAATCTAGTTTCCCTTTGAGGGGTTGTTATGTCATACACCGTACTGAGTTTTGGTTTTCCTCCAGTTGGGGGGTTTCAGTAAACTTTCTCCATGGGTTAGTAAGGGCTGCTCCTTACAGTTCAATATTATTCTGTGTTGCATAGGGATGCTTTTGTTCTGAGGTTGGTGTCAGCATGTTTTGTTGCATGTTCAGTTTGGGAGGTGGAAGGTGTGTAGTGGTCACCCGTTGGTGCATAGGAAGCCTGGTCACCTGCTGTGTGTGACATCATGTATGCAGCTGAGGTTTCATGTCTCTGTGGAGAACAGCAGTGTTATGATGATGCTGTGACTAGAATGTAGTGATGTGGGGAAGTGCTGGATTCCGAGTGGAGTGTTACTTTAGAGCGGTTCAGGAGCTTAGACTAGGTGGCAGATGCCAGCCTCTATCTTTTTTTTCCTCCATCTAATGCCCTGTGAGACACACTTTGAATGCTGAGGTAATAAAGGAGAAAAGCATTACTCAGTTGGTGACTGACTGTGGTCATTCACCTTACCTCAGCACTTCTACATGCTGCAACAAAAGTCTACAATTGGCACACAGGGTACTGGTCATGCTACTACTGTAGCAATATGGAAAACTAATTGAAGGCAGAAAAAAAACAGAACATTGTCTTTAAGAATGTTCTTTGGTACAACATAAGAAAAGTGAACATATTAATCTCTTTGGCACAAAATAATCCCTCGTGCCGCAAGCAACCAGTGTTTATGCAAGTTATACCTTGTTCACTAATGCTCTGCCTTCCTACCGGTGTGGCCCAACAGCCTCAAGCGGGACTTCTGCATGGGTTCATACTCCAGTTCGACATCCTGATCTTCATTCACGGTTATCCAGCTACCACTGCTGTGTTCTCGAGTGAGCGACTTGATTGGCTTGACAGTGCTTGCTACTGTGGCGTTATTTTAAAGATGAGAAGATCAATAGTCTCAATAAGTGGCTAAGTGGTGCAAAGCAGGGAATTGGTCTGGCTGATCGGTTCTGTTCGGTGGGTGTCTCCACAGGGATTGACTCAACCAACTGGCTCAATAAGTCGGCTTGATGGTGCAATGCAAGGTAGATGGCTCCGTTAGCAGTTATCTGCATGAATATCTACTGGTTTAGAAGTGTTTTGGCAGCTAATTACTCAAGGTTTGTTCAAAATCCTTCTTCTTCTTCTGAGCAACAGCTGCTGCCAGAAGTAGGATTTCTGGAGTTTAAGATGCTGGGGTTCTCTTCCCCAGAACCTAAAAAACTGGAGCTCTCTTCTCTTTTTTGCCCACAGGCCGAAGTTGACTTGGGCACCTTCGAGTCACCTAAGGTTAGGAATGTAGCACTGAGAACAGTGGAGCATTGGGCAAGGCTAGACTACTGATACCATAAAATCTGGTTCAGGGCTACTTGCTGGTTTCGGATATTTTTCATTGGTTTCAGGAACTACAGGTGGGCTTCTAGCTCCAAGGGGTGGAGGAAGTATTGTCTAAGGCAGGCACCTATTGGCAGAGGACACTTTTGCCATGATTCAATGGACTCTTTAAGGGTAGCCCCATTTATCCCAAAATGTAAGAGGCTAGCTTTAGGAAATGTTTAAATGTCCATGAACAACACTAGATGAGTTTTAGAGAACTCACAAAGAGGAGTAAGCAGCCATTTGACACTTGTCGGTGAGGTCCTGTGTGGAGAAGTGGTAATGATGTTAACCCATTTGAAGGCATGCAAGATCTGCTTGCTTCAGAGCACATAAGTAGGAAGTAGGAATTGTGCGATATATTAACAGCAGATTTAGTGGACAAGAAACTTTTAGACCTTAGCGAGCTTTCAATGGTTGCTGACAGGTATGCAAGCACTCAGATACAGGACAAAACTCAAGGGACTGAACCAGAATTGGGGAGGAGGAACAGGCTGCAGTCCTAATCACAGCTATCCAGGTGAATGTCATGAAGCCCCAACTCATGCTGAGCTACCATTCTCCGCTTGCATATTGAAGGAATGGGGGAAAATGCATTGTTATCTTGTGAGTATACATTATTTAAAAATGCAAGTTTGCCATCTGTAGGGCTGAATAAAAATGAAAAAGCAGGCATTGTGGCAGTTGCTGCTTGGAGGCTCGTCCTACATTTCCATCATAGCCACACAAGGAGGATCATCGTTTAATGAATGCTTAATTAGCATTCAATTTTTCTTGGAGAATTAAGGCAACAAATTGAAATAAGGACTTGTGTTTATGTGGAAATGACATGTGCCCAAAGAATAGGAATCTTGAAGTTGTGAGCCATTTTTAAAAATCCAGGTGATCAACTTCTTTGCAGTTAAATTGTTTTCTGAGTAGACAAAATTCCATTAATGTTATCCTATTTTTGTATTGAAACACATTGTTTCAACTTTAACCCCTCTCACTTCAGAAAATAAGGTTTGTGCTTCATGACTTTTGCTATAGAAGAAACCCTGGTGCCTTTTCCAGTTCTCCATCCATTGATGATAGACATTCGAGACATTTTTCAAACATGCACGGCAAATCTCAGAGAATCTCCAAGTGAAATTCTGGTACGTTTATGGATACACACATAGGGCCAGATTCATGGAAAAGTGTGCAGAAATCCTGCAACGGGTGCACGCCGAGAACGACACTGTGCGAGCCTAGTACTTGCACATCCCTGAATATATTCTAAATTCACAGAAAAATCTTTAGTTAAAGTGCAGTTAAGTTGACCAGATTTTATGCAACCCTTGATATTCAGCAGATCTGGGAAGCAATGACCAGTTTAATTCAGTGCGCTCCTGTTGCAAAACCCATGAGCACATACATATTATAAAAGAAGGGATTCACAATAACATAGCAAATGGCATTATGGGGGAGGTAGCATTTTGGTGGACATCAACGGGAGTGCACTGAGTTAAGCTGGTTAGGAATGCAAGCATCCACTATAGACAGTGGCAGCTGGTAGATATTTGGCCACCAGAGGCCAAGGGTCATGCACCCACCCTGTTTCTATGATAGGGAAAAGATGTATGGTTAATTTTAAAAAAGACACATCTTTCTACTAGTGCAGCGTGCCGCCGCAGCTGCAGGGTTATTTTGTGATTTGTAGATGAATGGTGTTCCAGGATAGCCCAGAGGTCTATGAGGCGGCATGTGTTTCTTTGAGGTGCTTGAAGGGGGACCTCAACAAGGCCCGTAGTCAGTGCATGACTGGGTAACTCTTTCTTTATCTTGGCCTGAATTATATTTGAAGCTCGTTATTGTAGGTCTGTACCAATCCAGTGAACATTTAAAAGTGCATTGGCTGAAATACCAAACCAAGTGAGTGTGTGTGTTGCCGCAGAACGTTTTACAAAAGGAACACAACAAATGTAAAGATAGCATACAAAATAGAAGACAATGAAGATTCCAAATGGTTTGAAGTAGCTCTCTACCTTTTAGCCGAAAATAAATATCAAATAAGTGAACCCCTGTTAGGGAGAATTCTCTGTTTAGGCTGAATTTCCTAACCTAGTGAGTCCCCCAGCAGCTTTGCTGGATTTCTGGAGTTTGTTTTTTTCCATCCTGCCAAGAGTGAGACACTTTTCTCCCACTCTTGGACGTGAATGTGTGTAATTCCTTTGAATGTCAATGTGTTCTATGGGCTATGGGGTCTTTTACTCCATAGGGTCTCATATGTTTTTCTATGTGTGTTACATTGCACCCTCCGTGCCGTAACACTGGGGCATCCTAGCAGACCTCCACCATAGACTCCATACCCGGGGGCTGACTACTGTCTCCCCGGGCATGTAAAGTCACCATTGGCTTTACTGGACCTAAATTTACTAACATAACTAGTACAAACCATAGTATTGTGGACGTACTAGTAGGAGTGATTCGATTACTCCTGGGTCTGTTATTCGAGGGGGCACTGTCCCGTCCCCCTCGTCGAGTTTTGGCTGGTGGCAGTGGAAACTACTTGTTATATTCGACCCCGAATATAACTCTATGGGATTCTTCCCATTGTTGGAGGTTAATACTTTTCTTCGTTAATCTCTAACATACCACCGGTTTATTTATCTTAAATAAATCTATCGGTTGGTATTTTCTGCCAGAACTCGGTTTTTAAAATGGCGTCTGTGTTCGTCTCTGTGACTCCTAAACCAAAGGTTGAGCCCTTTGCTCCACTTTTGGCGGGCCTCTACACAGAGGCCCTCCAAAGTGGTGCCATTCTGTCTGGGTACCACAGGGGGTGTGGGAGGGGGTTTAGGTACCCTGGACTGAGTTGCCTTGCCAACTCCGGTCGCACTCTGGTGTGATTGGCCCAAGTGGTGAGCCACCCCGCTCACTACTTAGCGTGTTTTGATTGACAGCTAGGCTGAATGAATGGGGGTTTTCTGCATAAAAGCAGGGCTTTTGGGACTGGATCTTCAGAATTCGCCACAGGACCTAAGAATCCGACGAGGGTAAAGCTGAGCCGACCTGCAACGACGACACCTCCGGTGGAGCCCTGCTGAACCGAATCACCACGTCCCGACGACAGAGGAGACCTTCCTGCCGGAGAGTCTCTTCCCCTGACTGATGGGAACAACCAGTCCCATTTGCTTTTTCTTCGCTCCAGGACGCAGTGGTCGAATTGCCTGTGCAGAGCACCTCGGCAACCGGATAGCCACTACCCCTGTACTGCGACCAAAAGGTGGTGCCTTGTGACGGAGCACTCCATGGCTGGTCTCTTCCCTGGTGGTGCAACGATCTTCAACTTTCCTTCGACGACGAGATCATCACTTCTGTTGGCAAAGACCCGATGTGCATCCACCACCAGGAACAACTGCCCCCGCCGGAGCTGTCTCTCCACAAACAAGGTACCGTGTCCGCCTGGCTTCCCTTTCTGCCGCATAGAGTGAGGTGTCTTAATCCTCGCCTCTCCATTGGGTCGCCTCCAAGCTTTCTTAACTTTCTGTTCTGAACTGGTCCAATCTTTCGATAACAATTTGCGACAAAGACTCGAAGTGCATTTCCACTGTGATACTTTTTTGGGACACATCACCTTGCCTCTCTCCGAGTGGGCCTGGCCTCTGAACTTTGTGATCTGCAGTAGACCCTGCCTTACTTGCCTTGCATTTGTTCGTAAAAATATTGGTACCGAGTTGATTTCATAACCTGCCTTATTTTTCTCTCCCATCCTAACGAATACTAGAGTGCCATCTAGGTTAAAGGATACACCTCTGTCTGCAAATAAGTGATGCCGGTGAACCTAGACTTGTCAAACTATTGTTAGCGGGATTGATCTTTTTCTTATAGTAATTGTGATTGAAGTTGTTTGCCGTATTAGTGCCAGAGTGTTTTCATAGATGTGTTTTTATAAATAAATAACTATATATATTTACACCAAAGCCTTGTGCCCTATTTTGTATACTCCACATACTGCCTAACTCTTCTTGAGGGAAGTCTGACTGCTCAGCCACAGCTACCAAGTGAATCTGTATGGTACAGACTGCTACCAAGTGGGTTTACTGCCAAACACCTGTAGTCCTAAATCTTTTGCAGTGGTCCCAGAGGGAACTGCACAGGTTTCCGCCTAACACTGCTGTACAGCGGTGGGATTTGTATCGAGTATGCAGTTTAGAGTGCATTTCAACACTTTAGGATAACTAACCACAAAGCTTAGCACTAAAAAGCAACTTTCAAAAACATGTCTACTATGGAAGTTTACAGTCAAGAATCCTTGTCAGGTGAAAATACTGAGAGTTTGCGAACCCTCTGTAGACAAGAGAATCTTTCTGTAAAAGGCAAGAAAGTAAACTGACAGCGAGATTGCTGGAAAACCAAAGTCTGGGTACTGGTTCAGAGGAACCAACTTCTCCAGCGAATGTAGAAAACAGTAATGGTATTTATCTGAATCAAAGTCTTGATAATGAGTCAGAAGAGGAAAGTGAACCTAATGAAGTTAGCCACTCTGAACCTCTGTCTGCCTTACCTACTGTACCTACGGGGACCATACAAGGTCCCACATGTAACCCTGCTTATTTTGAACTTGAAAAAATGAAGCTCGAATTAGAATACAAATGGCTCTTGGCTCAATCTGAAAGAAACCAAGAGCACGAGTTCAGATGGATGAATGCCCAGGCTGAGCAGAAGCAAGCTGAGTTAAGACTCAGAGAAATAGAACTTAATCACGAGTTAGAGATGAAAAAGTTGTCTGTGGAAAATGCTTCTCTCTCCTCTGGTTCCTCTAGAAGCTCCAGTCCCAAAAGACCCCGGATGCCGAAGGAATTAGTGGGTATGTATGAACAGAGATTGGATGTTTTGGATGGGTTAAAACTGTTTGAGTAGAATCATGAGCTCCAGGACATTACCGGGAATGATCTACTTCCCTGGTTGTTCTCTAGCCTCCCCCCTGTTGCGATTGATGTGGTAATGGAGTTGGGGGAGGCGGATAAGAAGGATTATGAAAGTGTGAAACTAGCTTTGATAGCTAGATTCGGGAAGACCCCTTCCCAGTATCTTAAGAGGTTTAGAACCCTCAAAAAGCATGATGGTACCCCTTGGGCTACCTGGGTGAGTGAAAGGTTGAAAAACTTAGAGGGATGGATTAAGGGTTACAAAGTGAACACTTATGAGGGTATGAAGAATCTTTTTATGTTGGAGTCTATGTATGATGCCTGTTCTCCGGAGCTCAGACAGCACTTGGCTGATTCGAAGGAATTTGATTCCAGGAAGCTAGCTAAGGCTGCTGACTTGTGGGTTGCCAACAGGGCCACTCATAAGGATTCTGAGGCAACTCAGAAAAAGGATGAGGGAAAACAGCCTAAGAAAGACTCAAAAGAGAATTCAAATAACTCAAATTCCAAAGAGGGCCCCAAACAAAACCAGAAGGGTAAGCCACAAGGAAAACCGCAGCAGAATAGTGTGTCTTCTGGTGCCAAACCGGAAGGAGGTCAGAACAAGCCACCATTCCTAAAAGCATTTGGTAAATGCTTTGTTTGTGGCTCGACTGACCACGTGAAAGGAGATCCCAGATGTAAGGGTAAACCTTCAGGCGTCCAGCTTGTCTCCTTAGCCTTCGCTCCAGAGGAGGAAGTCCAAATGGCAAGTGGAAACTTTCTACTGCTAGCCGATGAACCCATTGGAGTCTCAGCCAGCGTTTCTTTAGTATCTCTGGGGTTGTGGGAACAACAGAATTTAGACGTCTATAATTCCATCCCCGATAATACTAAAGAGTATTATAAGGACAGTGTCCAGGTGAATGGTCAGGAGACTCCTGCCATTAGGGACACTGGGGCCAGCATAACTGTGGTGGATAAATCGTTTTTTCAGGCTGAGGATGTTGCTAAGCAACCCAAACGCCTCACCAAGTTAGCTTGAGGGCCTGTGCAGATGCTTCCCCAATTACCAGTTCTCATCCAGTGTAACGACATGACTGTGAAGATCCCTGTCAGCATACAGAGGGAGGTACCAGGACGCGTTCTGTTGGGTAACGATTTGAAAACTCTTGCAGTTGTATTGCATACTCCCAGACCTCCTAGTAAACAGTTACAGGAGCTAACCAGACCTGCATGAGAGAGGACCATGCACGGTACTCTCCAGGAGATGATGAAGAAAGAAATCACTCCTGCTCCACTGGAATTGTCGGCCGCTGTCTCGAAGAGACCAGAAGCGAAAGGGAAACCTAAGACTTCCACCCCGAAACCAGCAGCCAGCATTTCAGTGCAGCCAACAAGGACTTCCCCGCGGTTGTCCAAAGTTACACCAGTAACTCCACCTCCAGCTGAGGCTGAGAGGGAGGTACAACCCTGTGTGGTAGAATTAGACTCTGAAGAGGAGCTAATGGAAGGCCAGGAACTCATCGGAGATCTGGATCCTGTTGACCATCCTGAGCTGCAGTCTTTACTGGCAGAAGGTGGACCCAGCAGGGCAGACTTCAGTAAGGGACAGAGAGAATGTCCAACTCTGGAAGGTCTTCTCCACCAGGCAGAAGCTCAGGCTGAAGGGCAAGAGCCTGGGAAATACAGGTTACACTGGGAAGATGGCCTCTTCTACAGTGAACCAACCGAGTCTGCACTTGGAGACTACAAATGACTTGTAGTACCCCAAGAGAACAGACCACAGTTCTTGCAGTTAGCCCACGAGATTCCTTTGGCTGGTCACTTGAGTTTCAAGAAGACTAAGGAAAGGCTCTCCCTTTACTTTTATTGGCCAAAGATGGGGGCCGAAGTAGAAAAACACTGCAGGAGCTGCCACACCTGCCAGACCTCTGGTAAGGTTGGCTCCAAGAATGTGGCACCTTTAGTGCCTCTCCCAGTTGTGGGAGTCCCATTTGAGAGAGTAGGGATTGACATTGTTGGTCGGCTTGATCCTCCAACCTCCTCAGGCAACAGGTTTATACTTGTTGTAGTAGACCATGCTACTAGGTATCCTGAGGCAATTCCTATGAGGACTGTTATAGCTCCGGCTGTGGCTAAGGCCCTCCTTGGTATTTTTACTACGCTCGGGTTTCCTAAGGAAGTAATCTCTGACAGGGGGTCAAACTTTATGTCCCACTACATGAAAGCCATGTGGACAACCTGTGGAGTTACTTACAAGTTCTCAACAGCTTACCACCCACAAACAAATGGATTGGTAGAACGGTTCAACCGAACCATGAAGAGCATGATAGGTGCTTTAGAAGAACCCCTTAAGTGTAAGTGGGACCTTCTACTGCCATGCCTTTTATTTGCTTATAGAGAAGTCCCTCAGGAGGGAGTAGGTTATTCTCCCTTCGAGCTTCTCTATGGTCATCCCGTCAGAGGTCCATTGGCCCTGTTTAAGGAGGGGTTGGAGAGTGCTCCTTCCCCCAAGCCAGTCAGAGTGACTGACTACGTGATAGGTCTCCGGAGGAGAATGTCGCACATGATGACAGAAGCAAGCGATAACTTGAAAGCTGGACAAGCATTGGTCAAGCACTGGCACGATCAAAAGGCTAACATGGTTGAGTTCGCTCAAGACCAGCTCGTTCTCGTTATGATCCCGACAAGGCAGAGGGCCATGCAAGACAAATGGATGGGACCCTTCAGAGTTGTGGGTAAACTCGGAGAGGTCAACTATCTGGTGGACTTGGGCAATCCCAAGGAGGCTCCGGCAGTCTTCCACACCAACCGCCTCAAAGCGTATGTCTCAAGACCTGATGTAGGAGCGTTGCTTCTAGCATCATCCGAGGAAGAAGAAGAGTGTGAAGCTTTTCTGGATCTCCTCAGAGGCTTACCTTTAGACAAAAAAATTGAAGGAGTAAATCTCTCTTCAAATCTGACACGCGAGCAACAAGAACAGTGCAAATCTATGTTGAATCGGTTTGCCTCCCTGTTCTCGCTTTCGCCAGGCTTGACCCCTTGGGGCCAGCATGACATACTCACTGGTGACTGTCTGCCAGTCAAAAGCAGAGGATACCGAATGTCAGAAAATGTACGAACCCACATCAAAGGTGAGGTCAGCAAGATGCTCGATCTCGGGGTAATAGAGCCCTCTACTAGTCCATGGTCTAGCCCAGTTGTGTTAGTACCAAAGGCCGGATCTAAAGAACTTAGATTCCGCGTGGATTATAGAGCTCTTAATGCTGTCACCAAGACTGATGCCCACCCTTTGCCAAGAAAAGATGAGTTGGTGGACAAACTTGGCACAGCCAAGTTCCTCAGCACATTTGACTTGACGTCAGGCTATTGGCAAATAGCCCTGACAGACCATGCCAAGGAGAAAACTGCATTTTCGACCCCCTTTGTCGTATACCAGTTTAAGGTAATGCCTTTCGGATTGAAGAATGCACCTGCTACATTTCAACGGATGGTAAACCAGGTTCTGATTGGGATGGAGGACTTCTGCATGGCATACTTGGATGACATTGCAGTGTTCAGCAATTCCTGGGAAGAACATGTAACCCACCTGAGAGATGTTTTGCAGGCTCTTGGACGAGCCAATCTGACCATAAAGGCAAGTAAATGCCAAATTGGACAAAGTAAGGTAGTCTATCTTGGACATGAGGTAGGAGGTGGAGAAATAAGGCCTTTGCTCAGTAAGATTGAAGCTGTGCAAAATTGGACAACACCTACTACTCAAACCCAAGTGAGAGCCTTCCTAGGCCTCACTGGGTATTACAGGAATTTCATCGAGAACTATGGGACCATAGCTTCTCCACTGAATGTCATCTCCTCGCCCAAATTTCCTAAAAAGGTTAGATGGAACGAGGAGTGCAATCAGGCTTTTGAAAACCTGAAAAAGGCTCTTTGCCAAGCCCCAGTACTCAGAGCTCCTGATTACCGCCAAGCTTTCATTGTGCAGACAGATGCTTCAAATGTAGGAATAGGTGCCGTACTCAGTCAACTGGATGGGAAAGGTAGGGAGCACCCCGTTTGCTTCATCAGCTGCAAGCTGAAGGATCCTGAAACAAGGTGGGCAACAATCGAAAGAGAGTGCTTTGCTATTGTGTGGGCTCTGAAGAAGATTAGGCCGTACTTGTATGGTTCTACTTTTGTCATTCAGACTGACCACCAACAGATGGTTAATGCAAATGAAAGGGGAAAACCCAAAACTACTGAGATGGTCGATCTGCCTGCAAGGGTTTGATTTCACCATTGAGCACAGGTCAGGGTGTCACCACCAAAATGCTGATGGTCTCTCTAGGATGTATGTCATCGACTAGAGGTATGAGATTCATCCAGGAGTGGATTAAATCCTCCTGTCCCTTAGCCTGGGGGTGGGGGGGCGAGTGTTAGGGAGAATTCTCTATTTAGGCTGAATTTCCTAACCTAGTGAATCCCCCAGCAGCTTTGCTGGATTTCTGGAGTTTGTTTTTTTTCCATCCTGCCAAGAGTGAGACTCTTTTCTACCACTCTTGGACGTGAATGTGTGTAATTCCTTTGAATGTCAATGTGTTCTATGGGCTATGGGGTCTTTTACTCCATAGGGTCTCATATGTTTTTCTATGTGTGTTACACCGCACCCTCCGTGCCGTAACACTGGGGCGTCCTAGCGGACCTCCACCATAGACTCCATACCCGGGGGCTGACTACTGTCTCCCCGGGCATGTAAAGTCACCATTGGCTTTACTAGACCTAAATTTACTAACAGAACTAGTACAAACCATCCTATTGTGGACGTACTAGTAGGAGTGATTCGATTACTCCTGGGTCTGTTATTCGAGGGGGCACTGTCCCGTCCCCCCTCGTCGAGTTTTGGCTGGTGGCAGTGAAAACTACTTGTTATATTCGACCCCGAATATAACTATGGGATTCTTCCCATTGTTGGAGGTTAATACTTTTCCTCGTTAATCTCTAACATACCACCGGTTTATTTATCTTAAATAAATCTATCGGTTGGTATTTTCTGCCAGAACTCGGTTTTTAAAATGGTGTCTGTGTTCGTCTCTGTGACTCCTAAACCAAAGGTTGAGCCCTATGTTCCACTTTTGGCGGGCCTCTACACAGAGGCCCTCCAAAGTGGTGCCATTCTGTATGGGTACCACAGGAGGTGTGGGAGGGGGTTTAGGCACCCTGGACTGAGTTGCCTTGCCAAATCCGGTCGCACTCTGGTGTGATTGGCCCAAGTGGTGAGCCACCCCGCTCACCACTTAGCGTGTTTTGATTGACAGCTAGGCCGAATGAATGGGGGTTTTCTACATAAAAGCAGGGCTTTTAGGACTGGATCTTCAGAATTCGCCATAGGACCTAAGAAACCGACGAGGGTAAAGCTGAGCCGACCTGCAACGACGACACCTCCGGTGGAGCCCTGCGGAACCGACTCACCACTTCCCGACGACAGAGGAGATCTCCCTGCCGGAGAGTCTCTTCCCCTGACTGGTGGGAACAACCAGTCCCCTTTGCTTTTTCTTCGCTCCAGGACGCAGTGGTCGAATTGCCCGTGCAGAGCACCTCGGCAACCGGATAGCCACTACCCCTGTACCGCGACCAAAACGTGGTGCCTTGTGATGGAGCACTCCGCAGCAGGTCTCTTCCCTGGTGGTGCAACAATCTTCAACTTTCCTTCGACGACGAGATCATCTGTTCTCTTGGCAAAGACCCGATGTGCATCCACCACCAGGAACAACTGCCCCCGCCAGAGCTGTCTCCCTACAAACAAGGTACCGTGTCCGCCTGGCTTCCCTTTCTGCCAGATAGAGTGAGGTGTCTTAATCCTCGCCTCTCCATTGGGTCGCCTCTAAGCTTTCTTAACTTTCTGTTCTGAACTGGTCCAATCTTTCGATAACAATTTGCGACAAAGACTCGAAGTGCATTTCCACTGTGATACTTTTCTGGGACACATCGCCTTGCCTCTCTCCGAGTGGGCCTGGCCTCTGAACTTTGTGATCTGCAGTAGACCCTGCCTCACTTGCCTTGCATTTGTTCATAAAAGTATTGGTACCGAGTTGATTTCATAACCTGCCTTATTTTTCTCTCCCGTCCTAACGAATACGAGAGTGCCATCTAGGTTAAAGCATACACCTCTGTCTGCAAATAAGTGATGCCGGTGAACCTAGACTTGTCGAACTATTGTTAGGGGTATTGATCTTTTTCTTATAGTAATTGTGATTGAAGTTGTTTGCCGTATTAGTGCCAGAGTGTTTTTCATAGATGTGTTTTTATAAATAAATAACTATATATCTTTACACCAAAGACTTGTTCCGTGTTTGCTTATTCTACTGTGTAAATTGCCCTATTTCGTATACTCCACATACTGCCTAACTCTTCTTGAGGGAAGTCTGACTGCTCAGCCACAGCTACCAAGTGAATCTGTGTGGTACATATTGTTACCAAGTCGGTTTACTGCCAAACACCTGTAGTCCTAAATCTTTTGCAGTGGTCCCAGAGGGAACTGCACAGGTTTCCACCTAACAATCCCTAATATGTTGCAGTTACTGTACTACACAACTAGACAACAACCAAACTCCTTCATGTGCTATCACAAATAATTTGGAATTGTTTCCACTACCAAAAACCCTGCAACAACTCAATTTGTATGAGAGCATCATAATTCAAACAGTTCATCAATTTCAAGCAATTATATGCCTTCATACAAAAACAGAAAAATTACCTCCCTCTGAATTGGTAAAAGGCATTTGTGGCAAAGCAGTTTTTTTGCCATTAGATCTAACAGAAAATGTACACACTCTAGGAGTGCAACGTTCAATAGAACATTCTTTCATTGTCTTGGTAAATGGTGTACCAACAAAAGACAAAATAATTTGGAAACAACTGGTGGACTTGCATAAAATTAGACAAGCCTTGCAATATCTAAAAGAGAATAATGATTTTTACAAGGAAATAAATATTGAAGAAAGCTTAAGCGAAACAACTGAAATAATTGAAGAGTCATCAGAAATTGGACAATTAGAACTTCTGAATTCTGCTGCAGTATCCACTCTTTTGGACCAGTACACAATTCATCCATTGCATTCCAATGAAAGCATAGATGATGCACTAGAAACTTACCAAATGCGACAAACCAAAGGTTCACCAATGAACATATGGGACAAAAGTATAGAAGCACGTGCTTTTCCACTGCTATTTCCTACTGGCAAAGGTGGAAGATACGATGATAGACCCACTCAGATTACAGCATCAGAATACCGCTTGTTATGAATGTATTCGGAAGATCTCAAGTTTAGACAAAATGTGTAATACATATTGCACCTGCTTTTGAAAGTGAACTAGCAACCCTATGTTACAGAGTTGCACACATTTTGAAATCTGGAACCCACATTCAAAATATGTCAGCTACGCAATTAATACAAAAAGTACAAGAAAAATATGAGCTTTTACAATCAAGCATAACAAATTTGTTTGTAAACATGCATGGTACAAAAGAATACTGGTTCCGACGGCACAGAGATGTACGTTGTATGATCAGAAACCTTGGACCACCAACTCGGTTTGTTACACTAAGTTGTGCAGAATATGCAATGGAAGATTTACATGAGTTCCTACGCATATCAAACAGCAACCAACCAACATACATTTATTAACACCTGGAGAGCTTTGCTTTCTAGAACCAGTTAATGCCTCAAGATATTTCCATCATTGTTTCATTGCTATGCTACACTTTATTTACAATGAACCTGTTCCACCCCTCGGAGAAGTGCAACACTTCTTTTGGAGAAAAGAATACCAAGCGAGAGGAGCACCACATATTCACATGCTTTTATGGATCAAAGGTGCATGGATAAATTTGGTCACGACACTGATGCCACTGTTTTGCAGTTTATCCAAAAATATGTCACTTGTGAAATCCCTTCACAACGGACACATAGTGACCTGCATGGGCAGATTTTACAATTTCAAAGACACAAATGTGGCAAATATGGTCGTCGCAAATACAAAAACAAAGGGAAATACTACACCAAATGGCGGTTTGGTTTCCCTAGTCTTCAGTTCGACATAGTGTTAAAGGGAAATCACCTAAGAACTTGTATTACATAAAAAGAACAGAGGAATGAAAATATATCAATGATTACAATCCAACCATTGCCCTCTTATGGAATGCAAACATAGATGTGCAGTACATCGCAGACAATTCCACTGCTGTTGCACGATATGTTATAGCCTACTTAACAAAAGCAGAAAAAACAGAGCTTCAAGACCTCTGGGATGACCTATCATCAGACAAAACACTATCTCAGAAATTGTACAGCCTAGGCATAAAAATGCTCTCTCATAGAGAATGTGGCGCCTATGAAGTGGCAGATCGTTTAACCGGTACTGCTTTGTACGGAAAATCAGACAACATAGTATGGCTAAGTCTTGGTCCTGCTAAATCTAGAAAAAGAGTTCTGAAATCATATGAGGACATAGAAACAATCGCCAGAAAGGATCCCAACATCCAAGACATTTTAAAAAAACAAAATACTGCACACATACTATCCAAAAAAAACTAGCACTTTGGAAAGCATGTGTCTATACCACATAGATCAAAACTTTGCATACAAAAAGAATGTAAAACCCGATGAAAGCAAAGGCAGATATAGAGTTACAGATTGTGAAGGCAGCTTAGTGAAACTTACCAAACAAAGCTTAATTCATCATTTTAAATTGTCATTAAAAACTCGTCAACAGAAATAACTATATTACATGTCTCTCCTACTACTTTTTAAACCATGGAGAAAAGAGGAAGAGATACTAGATATCTATGACTGCTATGAAGATGCTTTCAAAGCAAATTAAAGCACTATCACCTATGTGAACTTTACGCAGTACAAAACAATGTTGCACAATGAACAGCAACATGAAGAAGAAATTCAGTCCCAACAAGAAAAGGACTCTTCCGACAGTAGTCAACCTTCTGTAACAGGAAGACAAGAACCACTAGGCCAGCCACTAATAGAAAATGAGGCAGAATTAGCTATGACAGAAGTGGAAAACACCATGGTCACTATCAAGAAAATATAGAAGACTTAACTGTACAACAAGCAAAACTTAACAAAGATCAGCACACCATTTTTGAAGATGTAACAAAACATATTGCACATGGTGTACAACACAAAAATAAAGAATGTACCTGCCAAAATTACAAACCAATACTGATGTACGTCAGTGGTGAATATGGGTCAGGAAAAACATTCTTAATCAAAAGCATCAGCAAGTTCCTTCAGCAATTGACAAACAACAAACTGTCAGCTGTTGTACCTGCCCCCACAGGCTTAGCTGCCTACAACATAGGCTGTGTCACTTTACACCGATTACTACTTCTTCCAGTATAACACCAAAACAAATGAGACTATTACAAACCTTCTGCAGAAGCTGCAATGGAACTATGCAGAGTGGTAAAGCAAATTTAAATGCTACTAATAGATGAAGTGAGCATGGTCTCCAACCTAATGTTGGCTTTATTTCACCTCAGAGTGCAAGAAGTACTTAAAACAAACTACGAACAACTCTTTGCAGGGAAACACTTTATCGTTTTCGGAGATCTTTTACAATTGACACCAGTGAATGGTGAACCTATTTCCAATACAGAGAATTAACAGAAAACATGCAGCAATCTGCAGATCTCACTTATGCCAACATCCTAAAAAGTATTGAGTTGGTGTACTATCTCAAGAAGCACAAACACTATTGAAAAACCGGCACATTCATGCACTTTATGGCGATAATGCATGTGCTACTGATGTTATGGAACAATTAGCACACAAAAATGTCAATTGTATGGCCTTAATAGAAATTTGTGCCACAGACAAACTAGACGTATACTACCCATGTGTGAGCAAGCCACAACAAGACTCAATAGCTTAGAAAATTCAATCTCCAGCACAGCTGGGTTGGAAAAAATATTAACATTATCCTTAAATTGTAGAGTAATGCTTAAACGTAACCTTGACGTGGAGCAAGGGCTCAACTGCTCAATTCCTTCTGTTCAAAGACATGTATGTACGTAGAGAACAATGTTCTCTAACTCTTGCATATGCAGTCACCATTCATAAATCCCAAGGTCTTACCCTAGACAAAGCATTGATAGATATAGGAAACACAGTCTTTAAAGAAGGCATGAGCTATGTAGCACTATCACGCTTACGTACACTTGACAGTCTATTCCTAATCAACTTTGATGCAAGTAAAGTAAGCGCTGATATTCCTTGCATTTTAGAATACAATAGACTACGTTCACTCTACACCCCCCCATCTGAAACGATATCCTAGTCCAGAAAAAGTAAAACGTGGTAAAAGAAAACTAATTCAAACAGAAATGCAACAGAAGCTGACAGCAAATCCTTCAAAGAAAACAAAAGAAGGTAAAAGTTCATCAGTTGCCACAAGCAAAGAAGAACCTGTTAGGGAAAGTAAAATTACTTCTTCAAAGAAGGAAGAGAAACTCTGAAAAAAGGACTCAGATACAGAACTAGCTGGTCCATTCAAATTTTCAAATGAAACTGGAGTAATTTGCTTTGCAAATGTAGCAATGAATATTCTATTTCAATTGCCACCAATTGTTATCAATATTTACTTCCACAGTACAGACCAATTGTGTTTTCAAATGCTAATCCATCATAGAAATGCAACAAACAATCCTGACAACACGTACAGTGTTTACGGAATAAGACAAGAATTGGACTACTGTGCTGGAATGGTGAGATTAACTTTAAACATACAAGAAGATCCACACAAATTTCTAATGTACTTACTACAAGTACTACAAAGCAAAAGCATACCTATAAATGAAATCTTGCAGATTTCATACATGTGGAAACTTACATGCACTCTCTGTAGCAATGTGATACAGGAACAAATTCCAAATGAGCGATTTGTGTATGTATCCATACCTAATTGTGAATTAATTCCATTTCAGCAACGTGTACAGAATGCAAACCATGGCAGATTATGTACTATGTGCAATTCAAACAATCACTCCACCTTACTGATACAAACACATAGTATGTACAGAATAAGCATGCTGCTACGTTATAATGAAGATGGTACTAAAACACCTGAAAGCTCAATGGATTCACCCACGGTCAAGTGTCACTTGGAAAGAAAAATAATCTACCATGCAGGAGCTACAACCAATGCAGGTCACTACACTGCATACATTAAAAAGAAATGTGGATGGGTGGAATGTAATGATAGCACCATTACTCTAAAGCAGAGATTGCCAGCTAATCTTACAAATGCATATTTAATCGTCCTAAAGCCAAAATTTAATAACTAATGTGTACTTCAACATTACCAAAAAATGAAGTGAAAGACTACAAACAAGTAGAATCGCCAACAGTTATCTAACTGCACAAGAGTATATAACAACCACACAGATAAATGAATACCACAGATCCGTAACAAAAAATGCACAGTTAGAATACGCCAACAGGTATCTAACTGTTGTTAAAAATCAGCAACAACGCAACAAACATAACATTAATCATAAAGAAAAAGGAAACACTAAAAGAAAGCAAAGAAATAGTTAGTAGCATAGCAATTCAAGTTTTTTTTTTAATCCGACAAGGATTGTTTTCCCCCAGACCCAAGGATTTTAAAAACAAACACAGAAACTGAGCAACATGCACAGTACACTGGTTTGTAAACTAAATGTGAGGGTAAAAAAAAGCTAAACTGTCAATTATGCAATGTAATAAATATGCTTAAAATGCAAACATTAACATGTTTTTTTCTTTTATCACAGAAATTTAAAAAGTCTAGTCCCAGCAAGTACTACAGTCATGTAAGACATATATGGATTCTGAACAAAATAAACAGTAAGTATAATTACAGTCATTTCGTACATATGCGAATCTACATAGCTAATCTATGGCAGTAATGTGGTGCAGTGGCTGTAGGCTGTGCCTAGCATCTTTGATGTATAATCTACCACCTACACCCTACGGCCAAGCAACCAAGACTATAGGTCCTACCCACAACCATCGCTGCATATCAAAACCATGGTGCTTCTAATTTGAGTACTTCTAAGTTTACTTTTGGGTGCATGGCCGAAGGCAATGCACCCATAACTGCAGGCCCTCCCCACAGCCACCTGAGTGATGTTCAATACTACGGGTGTATCTATAGCTGTGATATGCTGCAGTGGGTGTTGACAGGGCCTAAAGTCTTACGTGTATGTCCATACATAGTTCAATGTATGGGTGTTAAGTGGCTTATAGCTCCAGTGCTTATAACTTTGTTCTTTGCTGCATGGCCTTCAGCCATGCAGCCAAGACTCTACACACTCTCCACAACCATCTGACCCATAAGCAATACTACAGGTGTATCCATTGCTGTGACATACTGCAGTGGTTGTGACCAGGGCCTAGTGTACAATAGCATGTTGCGGCTGGTTGCCGCTCCGCTGCCGGCGGATCCAAGATATCGGGCGCATCCAAACAATCTGATGCAGAACACGTCTCACTGCAGCCAATCGGCAGTGACATTGCGTGTCTGCGTTCATGACGCCAGCTCCTTAGCCAATCGGTATATTGTCCGTGGAGGGAACAGGGAAGTGTGACCGCGGAGCAGACATAGATATCACTAATTCTTTTGCTTTATGTTTTGGTCATTTTAAAAAAAAACTAATGGACAGATTTACACCAAATTAACAATAGCGCGCTTTCGGGACCAAGCCGCCACTCCTGCCGCAAATTTGGTGAAAATTCGTCCAGCGGTTTGGGCTGTAGGCATGCGCAAAGTTTTTTCCCATGATGTCTATGGGAAAAAAGACGTTTTGGGACCCCCCTATAACTTCCCCCCCGGGCCAAACCTCACCAAACTTTGCAAAAGAATTCAGAGCGGGTCATATACTTTAATTGCAGATTTTGGTGAGGATTCATCCAAGGGGAGAGAAGTTATAAGCCGTCCAAAAAGTGCTCTTGCTATGGAAACAGCAACCTAACCATAACTACACGGCCATATATATATATATATATATATATATATATATATATATATATATATATATATATATATATATATATATATAAATAACAACTTTGTTGCCAGGACAATACCTATTACAACCATTATTATCAGTTGTTTTTCTTGTAGTGTAAAAATGCAATTTAGGTACCACTACATGCATGCATGTACTTAGTTCCTCTGGAAATGCTTGGGTGATGCCATGATCAAAAGTAATTAACTATTATATTGTGGTTGAAATCAATGGTTGGGTAAGCCTAGGAAATTACGCCCAGCCACTGTACCGCATTCACGCGAGCTACCTGTTATCCCATAATTGTGATGCAAACACAACTATTGCACCTGAATCCTGCTTTTTTTCCCCTAGTGGGGCATAAATGCACCTGCTCCCAACCTAACCATACAGTCGCCCCTGCTCCTCGAGTACTGTGCCCCACACCTATTTCTGCCAGTTCGTCACAAACTTTGCGTCTACTACTGTTCCAGTATTTGAATTCCATATGGAATTCTGCTTTGCTTTGACATGACTTCTTGACGTTGTGCTTGATAACTAAGTAACATTGCAACATCCTAACATATTTTTGGAAGGTGACATTATTAGTTATAGGGGGTCCCTTTTCTCCAATGTTAAATTTTTGACAGTTGGGAACACCCCCTGGTTGTCTTTTTCCCCACCCCTTTTTGATATGGGTGTGATTTCTTTTGATATGGACTTTGATATCAATGACATTTTTATATCAACATGTTTTGATATCAAATTTGATATCGATTTGATATTCTTTTCATATAAACGGATATATAAAGTGTGTCGTGTACTTTGATATGGTTTGATATAAAGTTTTGTATCAAAATAATGTAAAGTGTATATCAAAATGTTTTTAATATGGGAGAGCGTGTGTGCACGGTTGCTTGGTCGAGGGCACAGTGAGTTGTGAGGAGTTAGCCGGCGAGTGTTAGGGTTTGGTGATGTTGCGATGATGTACCATCGCTTGGACCATCATGATGTCATCATTTTATATAGATTAGATATATTTGTACAACAGATTTTATATAAACTTTATATTATTTTTATGTATCAAAAATATAAAAACTAAAAAAGTCTGATATTGAAATAGCACATATTTTTTAATATTTCTATTACTTTTTGCATCATCTTTATATCAATGTTTTATATAAACTTTTTTAATATCAAAATATCAGATATTTTCATATCGCAACAAATGTTTTCATATCAAAATCTTTTTGAAATCACCATTTTTTGCTCAAAAAGTTTTTGGATATCAACATTCAAGACTATTTTTATAGAAAAATGTTACAAACATTTTATATCAAAACATTTTCGGATATCAAAATAATATGGATTTATAGAAAGTGCTGACAAAAAAATCATAACAAAATAAAAAAAATATTGATATCAATTTTTGGCAGCATTGTGAATTTGCTGGGGCATGCTCGGGCATGTCTGGGCATGTCCCGACACATTCTAAACCTATTATGCAAAAAGCAGCACTATTAAAAAAAAACATTTGTGAATATATAGTTTATTATATATTACAAATAAAAGTAAAGATCTCATTCCAGGGTCAGACCACACAGACCCAAGCATTTCACATGCTGGGACACTGGAATCTACCATTCTCCCTGTTTTGCAGAAAGCAGTGTTCCAGGAACACATCTACAGCGTGGCTTTATGAAGCTGCGTAAGTCACCAAAGCAGAGAATTCATAGATGACAACACACAAACGAGGCCCGGAGCTCTGACTCAACTATTTCAGTTTCTCTGTTTATTACAAATGATATGAAGCCACATTAGAATCATCCAACTTTGCAATGAAACCCCAAGGCTATTGTAATCACGTGCCGCCATGTGCCCGGTGTGACTAAATTGTATCTGCATGGCCCAATTCATTTTAATGTCACAGAACCCCAAAGGCTATTGTAATCAAGAGCAAGCTATCATGCGGGTGGTGTGTCTAATCGGCAGCCATTCAGGTCATTCATGGTAAATTATCCACAACCAATGGGCCTTTCAATGGGCCTAGCAGCCTGCATGTGGAATATTGTCATAGGCAGGATGGGGCTTTTCTATTAAGGGGAGGAGGTTGTCTTTAAAACCCATGCTCTGGAAACCTGCCAGAATATTGCTGCCTGCAGATTTCAGGACAATTGCAAGCCCGGCTGGAACTGAAGACCCCAGGACATCTATAGTCTGGTGACAAAAGAGGCATTCTACTTTTAAAATGTGAGTTGATTTTATGTATTTTATGTATTTTATTCAGGCTTGTAACTAAATAACAGTTTTTTTCTGACCAGGCGGGCTATGTTTTAAAAGCATAAAATATTTATACACACTTTAAAGCTAGAGAAGACTATTTCAAGCGTTATGAAGATGCTCAATATGCAGATGTGTGTTTGTGAAGCTGCAGTTCCAGGTGTTTTTAGATCAGCTATTTAATATGCAGGCTAAACCAAGTGTTTTACCAGCTATTTAATATGCAGGATAAGCAAAATACAGGTGTTTTTCAATGGCCAAGGCAATATGTAAGTCAGTTTCTTTAAAGTTTGTTCTAGAATTTAACAGTGCAAACAGATGTTATAAAACAAAGCATGCTTATTCTTTAGCGGCAGGCAAGATTAACTACCAGCCTGTATTTCTGAAATATACATTTTATGTTTGTTGCACTCCAAGTGTTTTTAGACCGGCTATTTAATATGCAGGATAAGCAAAATAAAGGCATTTTTCTATGGGCAGGGCCATATGTAAGTCAGTTTATTTAAAGTATGTTCTAGAATCTAGCACTATGTATTTTTATTCAACAGCGGAAAAGAGTTATTTTAAAACAAAGCATGCTTACTCTTTAGCTGCAGGCAAGAGCAACTGCAAGCTTGTATTTTTGAAATATGCATTTTATTTTTGTTGCATTCCAAGTGTTTTTAGACCAGCTATTTAATATGCAGGATAAGCCAAGTGTTATTACCAGCTATTTAATGTGCAGGATAAGCAAAATACAGGTGTTTTTCTATGGACAGGGCAATATGTAAGTCAGTTTATTTAAAGTTTGTTCTAGAATCTAGCACTATGTATTTTTGTTCAACAACAGCAAACAGATATTTTAAAACTAAACATGCTTATTCTTTATTTGCAAGTGGTGGCTTTAATATTAGTTGCTCTGGCAGGCGACTCCTTACAATCCCTTGGATGTTGTCGATTGAAGTAATGTTTTATTGGCCATAGTGGAGTATGGCCAGTCCTGTAAAAGTCGCAGGTCACTGGATTTAGATGGTAGAAAAGCCTAACCATCAATCATAAAAGTTATACCAGGGTTTGAATCCAGGACTCCGCGCCATCAATTGCGTTAATGTTAAGTTTTAATTGATCAACCAATATTGTCATTTAAGCCCATTTAATGTAGATGACACGTGTTTCGGCTGCCTCGAGCCTTTTTAAAATCTGGGCTTTTGTCACGCACCAAAGACATTTAACACAGGTTATATAGATATCATGTCACATTTCGCAAATTGATAAGTGCTTATTCTTTAGCTGCACGCAGGATTAACTGCCAGCCTCTATTTTGGCAATATGCATTTTATTTTTGTTGTTGGACAGTTTTAGATTTAGAGTGGATGTGTGTGTGTGTGTGTGTGTGTGTGTGTGTGTGTGTGTGTGTGTGTGTGTGTGTGTGTGTGTGTGTGTGTGTGTGTGTGTGTGTGTGTGTGTGTGTGTGTGTGTGTGTGTGTGTGTGTGTGTGTGTGTGTGTGTGTGTGTGTGTGTGTGTGTGTGTGTGTGTGTGTGTGTGTGTGTGTGTGTGTGTGTGTGTGTGTGTGTGTGTATATAATATATATAAATGAAAGCCTTGGGGAAAGCTACATGTGGCTTTGTGAAATGGCTCGTTAATTGCTGACCACTAACCAAAAACCTTGTTTCAAGCAATGCGTGTGAGAATGTTTAAATATCTGCATGGTGGTTTACAGTGCTTTATTTCAGTAAAGCAGTATTTGAAAGCACAGTATTTGGGCGCTTTAGCAATTTCTGCTATGGGTTGTTTGCAATGTTCACCAAACTTAAATAGCACAATGCTGCATATTTTACTGCCCACAACTGCAGTTCTAACCATATCGCACGGCTGCTGTTGTCAATTACATGCTGAACAAACTATCCCAATGCACATTTCAGAGGGGCTGTATTGAGCATTTACATTAGCCAAAGTTGAAATACATTTTGATAAACTTAGGCACGGTGATGGTTCAGAAGATAGCTCAGCGTGTTAAGCACATACTGCCTTGAACATTCACAAGCATTCACCAATGCCAGCAAAGTGTGTGTGTGTGTATGTGTGTGCGCATGTGTGTGTATGTCAGTTTATAAAACACAAATGTACATTAGATACGTAATACTGTGTGTTAAATATTTATTTATCTTTCAAATTTGCTGGATAGCATAGTTGAACATCAGGGAAAGTGTGACTATTTGGACCATCAGGGACCGTGCAGCCATTTGGACCAGTAGGGACAGTGCAGCCATTTGGACCAGTAGGGACAAGGTCGCTGTTGTGTTGTTTTCTTAACTGTATGTCATGATTTTAAAATATAATGGCGCCTTTTATAAAAGAATTCCCAGTTTGCAAATGTATCACAGATCACACAAGCAATTGACATTTTTAAAGACGCTGAGACTCAATATTTAAACCCTGAGCCAGAATATAAGATCATAACATTATAAGACACTGATTCTATCCTTATCTGTTTCTATAGAAAAGACCTACAACACCCGGATGGCACCAGCGTCTCCACCTGGATGTGAATTGTAGAGGGACTGATGTGTTTGACACCGCTTGGGTCTGGTGTGTTTGCTACACCTGATGGATTATCTGTAAGGCTGTTGAGTGGTAACCTATCTATAGCCCAACAGTTGTTTATGACTATTGCGTTGTTTCAACACTGAACCGTATGAATGAAGAATTTGAAAATGGACAGACACATGATCCCACAACCAGGGGTCCAGTCATGGCCACTATCCCAAAGGGTTCTGGTGGCTCAAGCCGTTGTTTATCATGGTGGCACCCCTCGAGTGAAATAGGGAGAGCTCTGGTTCTAAGCCCTGATTACGGAGTTATTCCCTCGGTGCTAGGGGCTCGAGGGATCTGATGGATATTACCAACCATTTAAATATTCAAACATCTGGTTGTGGCGTGCCAGTGGGCGTTCATACATTTTCAGACAAATTGGGCACCGGCCCTGGGCTGCAAGCCTCCTTTAAAATTGTACAAGCACAAGATAGTAATGGTGTGAAACGGGTTCAGAGGGTTGATGGTGTAAATTCTGCATGTTTTTAGCTGCAAAATGCAAAGCATAATGTTGAGCACGATCTGGAAGGGGTGACACAACCATGACGGGAGTGGGGGTAAACAGCGACTAAATAAAAATAATGTCAAGAGGGTGGGGTGTGTAAACAGATCTGCACAGGTGGGGGTTGACATGAGCAATATGATTATGATGGCCACCGACATGACAAATGTATCAGAATATGCGTTGCAAAATTTAGATGTTATTAAAGAGGTAAATAACGCAACCAGCATGGACGGCGTTCAAAATTTAGATGCCCAATCTAATGCAGCAGTAGGCCCCAATGAGATTTCAGTTTCAGGGCTTTCACCCGAAGAGCTGATAGTGTATTCAAGGTCTATACATAAAAACATAGTGCTGTTGGTGAGTACGGGCAATATGGCATATATGTTGGATGGCGCTGCAGCCGCTATTTTGGATGCCATGATATCTGAATTGGAAGCGCAAATATTTGATATGCAGAGGAATACAGAGTTTACTAAGGAGCCTATATCTCTGGAGGTGCTTCCAGCAGATGCAGGCATTGTTATCACGGCCGATGAACGGGTATACATACCAATGTGGCTATGAGTCAAAGTATTGGGGGTATTGTGACACCTTCCCTTGATAGTCAAGATGCCTGTGTATACTGGGATGGGTTCCATGTCATTTCATCGTGGGATGTTTTTTTGCAGGCTTTTTTACAGCAGATTTTTTAACAGAAAAAACTCATCGACATTTTTTTTGGGGAGGTCCCCCACAACCACCCCATCCAATTTATTTTTTTTATATATCCCCGAACACCCACACCCAATATATATATTTTTTCCAAACCACGCCCCCAAAAAGATGCAGTGTGTTTTTTTTGGCAAAAAAATTGCAGAAAAAAATCCTGCGATAAAAAATTCCTGCGATGAAAGGATGTTGTACCCTGGCATGTAAGCGAATACAGTGTTGGCCCTGATAATATTTCTGTTGATGTTCATGGAGGGGTAACACACAATGTTAATATTTCTAACAGCGTTGCTGATGATTTTTCAGGGCGGGGTGTTTTTAATATTCTTGTTGACGCTCAAGCGGGGAGTGTGTATAGGGTGGGGGCTGGAACTTCTATCTGTGTTCAGGAGGGATGTGTGAATAATGATGAGGACATTGTTGATATTTCTGAAGATGATCAAGTGTGTGGTGTCCACAATGATGAAGACGTCCACAATGTAGATGTGTGTGTTGTTAACATTTCAAATGTTCAGGTGTAGAGTGTGCAGAGTGTTCAAACATGGCATGCTACTCCCCCAGCGTGTACATCAACATCATACAAGCCCATTCTTATTCTGGATAGTGATACAGACACTCAAGATGAGGCTGAGCAAGGGCTGGGGGATGGCTGTAGGACCATGAACGTTTCAGACATAGTTATGTGTGACGGTGTTGCAGTTGATCAAAAGAACAAGCAAAAAATAATCACTTTAAAAAGAATTATAAAAAATGACGGAACATCATCAAAAGTGTAAAACCCCACTGTAAAAAGAAGCTGGTTGTGCAGTCTATGGTTTGGAGCGCTCTTGAAAATGCAGCGGTGATTGTTTAGTCACAAGTAAAACACCTGCCGGATGATATATTAAGGTCTGGACGGCACCGTCGTTCAGGGCAGTCAAAGAGCTACAGATCAGTACTACGCTGGATGATGGTCCGGTTGTTCAACACACTGCATTAGTCGGGGAAGGGTCTAGCGATTCAGCTTGTGAAACACTCACATAATTGCACCCCTCTACAGCGGTAGACAAGACCTCTTGTCTTCCACATAACGCCCTAACTGACTGTCTAACCAGTTTTCCACAAACATTTGTGGTGCCTAATATATACGCGTCTCTGCCAGCGCCCGATCCTGAAACACCCCAGATATTACACATACCAGAGGAGCCCGCAAAGTTATGACTAGCAATTGACGAGACCAGGCAAAGCCCCCTATTATAAAGCAAAAAAACACTTGTGAACAAACCTCCACAGACATCTGCTCTGATAGATCGATTAAAATTAAAAACACAGACAATGGCAGCACCATTGGTACAGACGGGGTAGTTGTTCAAAGTGGTGGCGGCCATCTGTTTCAACAGAAACCTAAAAATAGAAACCAAAACTTAAAATGGGCTAGATCTCAAGAGGAGAGATGGAGACTATTTAAAATCTTGAAAAAGGCTTGATTGATTATAGCGCAACGTGATCAAACTACCATACCTTTGCAGTCACTGCCCCAGAAACCCAATCCACTGGTGTATTTGGAAAGGGTGCAGGCTTATAAAAGAAGTTATAATACACTCACGGCCATGGAGCATTACGAGGAATTTTGAATTCTAAACTTGAATAATGTAAGATCCCTAGGACACGGAATAATGGTAATAACAGAGGCAGATGAAATGCTAGTTCACCAACTATTGGAAACTGTCAACCCAAGTGATTTTGTCCAAATAAGAATGGAGGCTGAGGGTTTAAATAGACCCTTGTTTACAAGGCGATCATATCATGAAACTGTTTGCATTTTTCAGTTTTTGGAGAATTTGCAGAGACTTCTCCAGAGTGAGACTGAGATTTTGTGCTTTGCCCCAGTGACAATCGTGGGGCTGGTTGCCAGACCGGGCTCCATTGGTGCTTATAAGCCTTTGCAAAAGATTCTGCACAGCACCATCATCAATCTAAAGCCTGGTGGTTATTAAGTTTTGATCACTGGCCTTTAAATCTCTGCCTAGTGTCTAGTCTTATAGGTTTAATCGAACCACAGAGCATTACAGATCCTGATATACATGCAAAAGCTTTGCAAAAGCTTTGCAAGTGCATAAATAGTTAAAACTACCAACAAATACGCCAATAGGATTTGAACAACTGCATCTCTTCGAGGAAAAATGTAATGGACCCATCAAGATACTCTATTTCAATAATGGCATGTGGGGATATTTTCTGCTAGCGGCTAAAACACCCAAAAATGCTTTATTTGTTTTACACCATGATAACCATTTCTAGTGTATTGAATCTAAAAGGTTTTTTGGGGTCTAAATATCTCTGTCAGCATTGTCACCACATTTCCATTAACAAACATTGCCAGTACCACTGTTGGTTGTGTCTGAGAGACGAATACCAAATGAATAAGGAAGAACCTTCAAAATGTTCTCAGTGTCGCATGTTCGCGAGGTCTCAGGTCTGTCCAGACACACACATTATGAAGGCGGCGTTAGGGGCTGTCGTGTGTGAGCCGCGCGTTGATAGTCCAGCGTGCCAAACATTTCTTCCAGACAGTCATATGATGATATGATATGATATGATATGGCATTTGTAACGCGCCTATACACAAGTGTTTAAAGGCGCGACGAGGCAGGGGGGGGAACAAGGGGAGACAGACAATGATCCTACTAGGCCAGGTGTCATTCAGATCGCGCAAGTTCAAGGTAGAGGGGAAGGCAAAGTGCAAGTGGGAAGGGAGAGGGGAAAGTGCAGTACAGGGTTAATAGCATACAGGATAAATAACAAGGGCCAGCTAGTGTCAAGTGTGAGGTAAGTGCAGTCAAGTGCTGGCAAGAGGGGCTGTAGGGATAAAGACACAGTCCCGCAGTGCAGGGGTTGCCAGGGAGGCAGTGCAGGGGAGAGTGGCTGGGCCAAGGACCGAGAACGGTGAGTGGCCCAGTTGCAGATTCAGTGCAGTTTCAGTAACTTTAGCAGGTGAGAGGGGGAGAGAAGGCAGAGGCAAAGAGGAAGGTTTTGAGGTGCTTCTGGAACCGGAGATGGTTCTCCTCAATTTTCAGGGAGGCAGGAAGGCTGTTCCAGAGGGAGGCCCCTGCAGCGGAGAGAGATCTGCCCCCAACCCGTTGTTTGGAGAAGCAGCTGACCCTGAGGGAGTTGGAGGCGGATGAGCGAAGAGCTCGAGAAGGAAGATATTTAGGAAGAGAGAGTTGAAGGTATTTTGGCCCAAGGCCCCAGAAGGCCTTGTGGACAATGCAGAGGGTTTTGAACTTGATCCTCACAGTCACTGGGAACCAGTGCAGTGATTTCAGTCCTGGAGAGATACGGTCCCTGGGCTTGAGGCCAAGGACAAGTCTTGCAGTCCTGTTCTGGAAGAGTTGCAAAGGGCGGAGAGTAGAGGTAGGCAGATTTAGATAGAGGCTATTACAGTAGTCCACCTTCGAGAGAACCAGTGCTCTAGATACAGGGAGCTTCTGGGGGAAGGAGATGAAAGGAAGGATACCTCTGAGGAGGTAGCTGGTAGTGTGACTTCTTAGAGACGTCGGCTATGTGAGGAGAGAAGGAGAGAGTGGAGTCGAAGATGATCCCGAGGTTTTTTGACTTTCAGGTAGGAGCAGGAAGAGGGCCAAGTGAGGCCAGCCAGAGAGCCGCAGGGAAGGAGGGAGTGGGTGTGCCGATGAGTAGAATTTCAGTCTTACTGGCATTAAGGCAGAGGTCATTGGCGGCACACCAGTCCAGGATAGCAGAAAGACAGTCAGAGATGAGGGAAGGAGAAGAGGAGGCCGAGGGTAGCCTGAAAATGAGCTGGGTATCATCCGCATAGCACTGAAAGTTGGGGCAGAGAGCAGCAATGCGGTGGGCGAGAAGTGCCAGATACTGGTTGAAAAGCCAAGGAGAGAGGTTAGATCCCTGGGGGTCACCACAGATAGAGAAAAAGATGTCAGAGAGGAAGGACCCCAGTTGGACCTGGGAGGGTCGATTGGAGAGGAAAGAGGTCAGCCACGCCAGAGCCTGACCAGTGTTACCCAGGTTATCATGGAGACGGTTGAGCCGGATGGTATGGTTGACAGTGTCAAAGGCAGAAGAGAGATCAAGCAAAATGAGAGCACATGGAGTGTTAGAGTCAAGGTTCGAGAGCAGGTCCTCACGGATGTTCAGGAAAGCAGTTTCGTGCTTCTGGCAGCTCTGAATCGAGACTGATGGTCATGAAGACTACCAACAGATTCAGCATGGAGATTAAGCTGGGAGATGGCCAGTTTCGCCAGGAGCTTGCCAGGAAGGGAGTGATAGAGATGGGGCGATAGTTAGCTGGGCAGGTGGGGTCGGAAGAGGAGGAACAGGGGTGGACCTGTTTTGACAAGACTTTCATAGATCGGACTTGTCTCGAAACCTCGTCAGCAGAAAAAAGGGGAAAGGCAGAGAAGGGGAGAGGAGGTGGGGCTGCAGAAGGGCCAGAGGAAGAGCAGGGAATAGAGGGGGGAGCTGTACGGGGCTGCCTTGTGGCGTGTGCAAAGCGTCCATTGCCAATACAGCTGAACACCTGTGCTACATGACAATCGATAAACAGCACAATAAAACCGAGAGTTAGATAATAAATGACATGGAGGCCCGCCAAAAAAATATAACCCACCAACCAAACTATATCTATGCCAGACATTAAACTGGGGATAGCTATTGGGAGTTTATAGAGGAAACCTGTGTGGCTGCCTTTGTGAGCAAATTCAAGGGTTACACCTTTCTAGCCCATAACTCCAAATCCTACTTTGTGTTGAGACAATTGATTCAGGAATACATTGAAGTGAAACGTATCATCCAGGGTGCCAAGCTTCTGGCAATCTTTTTGGTAGCTCCACAGACATGCTTTATTGACTCCTTGAACTTTTGGCCCATGAAACTCAACAAGCTTACAAAAGCTTTTAGTTTTCCCAGTTCAAAGGGTTTCTTTCCCCATATGCTTAACACCACCGCTAACCAAGACTACATCGGTCCATTCCCACCCCTGGAACAATACAGGGTCAAATACATGTTGCACGGTGAAAAAGAGCAGTTTATGGCCTGGTACAAGGCAAATTACTGTGTTTGACTTTCAGCAGGATTTACGGGCCTGCTTTCAAGAAGATTTTTATGACGTGTGCAGCTGCATGTTCGTAGATGATGAAACTGTCTGTCTGTATTGGTGCTACGCCAAAGAATATCCAACGTCAGACAACAAAAATATATTCATAGCAGCGTTCACAGCTGCTCACCGCCGCTTAAAACTGTTTGCTGTAATGGAGCAGTTACAAGAACGGGTTCCGTATCACGACACTGATAGAATTATTTTTGTCAGCCGCCCCGTGGATGCCAACCTGGCCACTGGCAATAATCTAGGGGATCTAACTTCTGAGCTAGCTCCTGAAGTGTATATTGTGGAGTTCATATCTGCGGGTAACAAAACATTCGCCTATCGCACATCTGTATGAACCGTCAGCATGAACATAAAAGTTATAAAGTTAAATGTTAACAACATGGCCCAAATACATTTTGATAGTTTAAAAGATCTAGTGCAGTCTTTTATACATGGTGATGCGTGTAACGACCCCCAGTCTATCGTGGTTGCACATCTGGGTATGGTGCGCAATAAAAAACAGTGGGAGATTAGCACATCACTCTACTAAAGACACTCAGTGTTGTGTTTCATAAGAGAACCCTGGCAGCAGATGGGTTGACACATCCATATGGCTATTAAATATTTTGATAATAACTGCTAACACGTCCTCGCTATTCCACAGCACACCTGTTTCTATTCAGAACTGGGTGTCTGGGATTTCGGGTATTTGAATCTGCATGTTTATTTTTTCTTTGACTTATATTCTTTTTACACCTGCATTTTTCCTTTCTGTATTATGTATATCTTCTTTATAAATAAAATATTTTTACAAATCAAAAATGAGTGTCTGAGATTTTGGGTATCTGTATCCTCATGTTTATTTTCATTTGCCTTAAATAGTTTTTACACTTGTATTTTTCCTTTCTGTATTATGTATCTCTTGTTATAAATAAAATATTTTTACAAATCACAAATGGTCTGATTCTTTATTATGTGTCAACTTTGAATGGGTCTGTTTTTATTCACACTATAGCATTGTGTTGTTTTCAAATGTTGACATTTTTTATTTTCGCAAACACTTACTTACTCTTGTCGCCATTTATCACGTTGTATAATTCTACTCATTTTATGTAAGGTGTGTTTGGCCTCAGTAACTATTCAACATAAAGACATAGGGCCTCATTATGCGGTAGGGGGTAGCCATGGCACTATTAGTGCCATGGCTACCCCCTTACCACATTCCGGGTCTGGGTTCCCGGAATAGGGACTTGCTGGATCATTCCAACCTTGGAGGACCCGGTAAATCCCCATTCCGGGAACCACTCCCCATTCCCATTTGAGCCCCCATAGGGCTCAATGGGAATGGGGATTGAGCTAATAACGGTACCGCAATTTGCGGTACCATTATTAGCTCTGAAGTCCCTTAAATGGTCCCTTCCATAACGCCTGGTAAAACCAGGCGTTAAGGAAGGGACCCGCTAAGGGACCTCGTAGTAGGGCGGAAAGGGATTACCAGCACCAGTGCCCTTACAGGTGCCGGTAATCCCTTACCGCCTACCGTGTAATGAGGCCCATAGTCATGATTTATAAAACAACAGATTTTTATTTGCATTTAGAATTATAGTTTTATTCAGGTTTTCTGCATATCAAATAACATGGGTTATCAAATGTTGTACAACAATCCTCTGCAATACAAATTTTGATATATCGTCAATTACCTCATAAACAGCCTGTCTTTCACCACATCGATAGTCATACATGGATAATAGAGCGACGGTGGACAAAAATTCATAAAGTTCTCTGGAAAACAGAAATTGTCCTTTGACGCATCAAAAGCTATGTTGCAGGCTGGCTAAATTTGCTCGCAAAGTGTATTCCACCAGCGATCTTAAATCAGCTTGGCCTCCTTTATGTTGCTTTTGCCAGTAGTTATCCATTAGTGGGTGATTGATGTTAACGCAGATGTTTGCGATGCATAAATGATTGTTACGTTGACTTCTGTATATCACCTTAGGTGCTACCAGATAACACATCAGCCCTGGATGTATAGTAGCCAGATGTGCTTCAAGTAGATCCAGCAATAATTGCTGTACACATCCAATTGCTGGTTTCACATTAAATTGATCACTTTTCAGCAGTTGTTTGTTTTTTATTTCTTGTTAATAAGCGTAAACATATATGAAAACATCCATAGGCTCAGTCCTATAGGTCAGTTTACGGGGCTCCATGCAGGTTGCTCTACCATACTGTTTTTGATATACTGTGTCCCCCCACTTACAAACTTTTTTCTCGATAATGCTTCTAACACACAGTGGACACCGCCGTCTAAATTGCTTCATTTTCAAAAGGGAGTTATTCAACATTTGTATAGCCCATAATGTTTTAGGTACGCATCGCTCAGAATCTATGCTGACCCCTAGACGTGTTAATGACTGCGTCAACTGCATCATTTCTACAATGCATTTAGAGCTCAGCATGTGACATATTTTAGTATCGAATTATCCACGTAAGCTTTTTCCAAACACTGGTAAGCATCCTGTCAAGGATCATCAATTTTGTGCCGCGAGCACCATCTGTGAAAGTGTTGTTTTAAACATGTTTTCACAACAATGGCCGTAATACTATCAATGGCCACAATATCGATCCAAGTCACAGCTTTTGGTGGCTTGCCCCCTTTAACGCTATCGATTTCCATTAGTGAAACACAGGTCTTACACAAAATATTTTCAGAATTCCCTGCATTTTCACTTTGGCTTGAACAGCAAACACAATATTGATAGTTTCTGATACAGCCTGGTTCCTCTCACTGCCATCCACTTTATTGTTTGAAGGCTGTAAACAAAACAAATATGCATCGTTTTACCTACGGCAACTTCTTATGCCATATATAAAATACACACTCGCTAGAGAACATACCTACCGGATAGAATGTCGTCCGATACCCGGATTTCTCTGCCGTGGCAATACGGTGTCATTCCCATGTCCACCAGCTGAACCATAGATTCATGTACACTGTCTCCAGACCCTGTATCCCCCGTAGATGGTTGCTCGATGATCACGTTATCACCATTCCAGCTCGCCATTCCTGGATTAGCAATTGTTACGGGGACATGTTCCTTAATGTTTTCAATACAATCTCCAACAGCATCCCCCAGAGCTGTGACAGGAAGAGCCAGCATGATATCAACAGAGAATTTACCCATGTCATTGCAGAGCTCCCCGCTCTCATGATCTGCCAACAGGTCCTGAACAATCTCCAGATCATCATTATCCATAAAACAATATGGGGTATAACTATCCTGGGAACCACCGTGACTTACTGGAGGTCTTTCCCCTCGTCATGGCTGTAGCTGGTCATAATAGCTGTTTCCGGAATAGTCCCTAACAAGCTCAAAAAGTGCTGTGTTTTCCAGCCCATTGAAGAGCGGTATATATAAGGTTGTCTTACCCACCCCGGTTTCACCATTGCAGCCGGTCCTTTCAATCTAGTTTTATATTAAAATTATATAAAGTTAAAAGGTATTATTTTGTTATCGAGAAATGTTGATATGAAAACATAATTGAGATATAAAAATGTCCAATATAATTTTGATATCAATACATTTTGATATAAAAAATGGATAAATAAAATGTGATATCATAAAATTAATTGCGATATACAAATATCCAATATAATTTTGATATTAAAAAAGTGTGATATAAAAAATGGATATACAAAAATTATATATATATATATATATATATATATATATATATATATATATATATATATATATATATATATATATATATATATATATACATTTATTGCAATATAAAAATATCTGATTATCATTTTGATATAAAAAATGATATAAAAAAAACAATATAAAACAGTGATATCTTTGTTTTTACGATGTTAAAAAATATCCGATATAATTTTAATATCAGACTTTTTTATTTTTGATATTTTTGATATATAAAAATAATATAAAGTTAAAATAAAATCTGTTGTGCAAGTATATCAAATCCATATAAAATGATGACATCATGAAGGTCCAACCGACTCCTGCATCTTCGCCGCATCACCAAGCCCTAACACTCTCCGTCTAACTCCTCACAACCCACTATGCCCTCGACCAAGCAACAGCGCACACGAGCGCTCCCATATAAAATATAAAAAAGAATTTGATATACACTTTATATCATTTTGATATAAAACTGCATATTGAACTGTATCGAAGTACACAAAAACACTTTATATATCCATTTATATAAAACGGATATCAAATCGTTATATATTTTGATATCAAAACATTTTGATGGAAAACATTTATTGATATGAAAGTCCATATCAAAAAGAAATCAAACCCATATCAAAAAGGGGTGGGGATAAGGACAACCACGGGGGGTTCCCACCTGTCAAAAATGTAACATTGGAGAAAAGGGGCATTCATTCACATGCTGGTATTCTTTCATTCTGGATGGGGAAAACAAAGCTACTTTCATACTCTTTTGTTCTTACATACATAATTTTGTACTTGTTAAGTTGGTTTATAGAGTTATTTGTTTCCTTTTCAAGAAATCTCTTAAAATCTGTATATTTACTGCACACAAATTAAAGATGAGAGATATGTGGGTGGGTAAGTGTATAAAGTGGAGACAGGGTTCACAACCCTGCTTCACTTATTTTCTATAGTATATTATTTCTGCCATATTAATTTATGTTATGATAATAAATCTTTAAAAATTGGCAAGTCAGATATGGGTTCTGTGTTGTGGGATTACATGAGCTGGCTGGCGTCAGGAGGCATAACACCATATGTGGGTTTTGTATTGTGGTGTGTAGGGAGGCGGGCCTCCAGGCGCACTAATATGTTTTCTGGTAGGCACCCTCTCAGACACCTCATAGAAAGTTTAGTCTCTACCTCTTGATGCACATTGTGTCCAGTACTAGACCACCTTGGAAAACAATATACAGGGACTCTGTTAGTTCCCAGTTCTTTTTTGGCAGGAAAAGGGAGTTTGGAGAATGGGAGAGGTTTGCAGGAGTCACCCGCCCATTTTAACTCAAGCACCGTGGAAAGAGGCCTCAGAATAGGTCGTAAAACACCATGAAATATATGAATGGAAAATGAAGAAAGGCCCTTGGTGCAAAGGTTCAGGGGCAAGAAGTATATTCACAAAAATTGCAGGAAATAATTGTTGATAGAACCCCTATTTATCTGTTGCCTATTGGGTTGGGTGTGCTGTTGGTGCTACCTGAATTTGCAAGCAGTTAAGGCTTTAGGTGTGTGTGTGTGTGTGTGTTTGTGTGTGTGTGTGTGTGTGTGCGTGCGTGCTTGCGTGTGTGTGTGTGTGTGTGCGTGTGTGTGTGTGTGTGTGTGTGTTTATCTGAAAACCTGTTGAGACCAGAGGCACAGAAGTGATTTTCTATTCATTGTACACTTTTGCTTATATTTTTTTTAATCATTTCTCAATCCCCATATGCTATTTAGTATTTATCCGAACTTGAGCTTATCCAGCAGCAGCAAAAGGAATAAGCGTTCTAGGGAGCATTTTACATGGCTACCTAATTAGATTGAAGTTATACACCTCGAGATCAGAAGCAACAGCACTTCAGATCTACACGAGATTCACCGTCGGTCACAGCATTCCGAGGTTGCATTAAAAAAAAAGGCTGTCCACAATCATAAACCGGACTCAACGCGCACCTTAGAAAACTTAAGTGAGGAGAACAAGAAAAAGGGTCATGGACGTTGCTCACCACAGTACTAACCAATACATTTAAGAGATAGTAATTACGACTCGGGCAACCAACTTCAACAAGATGCCCATTTGGAACCACCCAACGAGTCTGGTGTAGAGACATTGACGATGGGGTCCTGGAACACCAGAGGCCATATACATCTGACTAAACCAAATGGACCAGATCTAGGGTCCTTCGATATCTTGTGTTTACAAGAAACTTGGTTGACTGAGAAACCATCACTCGACGGTCATCTTTGTGGTTTCCCAGATCTTTGATGATGTATTTCGATGGTTCATGCACAAACATCATAAAAAGGTTAGCAGACTTGTATGGCTTCTTAGCAGTTTTTTTGTGTCATGGAAACATCGAAAGACATCATCAAAGATCTGGGAAACAACAAAGATGACAATTATAACCCTCTACTGGAATCTGCAGAGAATCACGAATAACAACTTCTGTGTGTCAGTAGCAGAGGTCATCAAAAAATTTTACGTCGACCACCAGATAACCAACATCATCATTTGTGGAGACCTAAATGCGAAATGTAAAGAATTGATTGAGACTCAGGCGACCGACTAACAGGATCCTTAAACGAGGTTGAAATGGTTAAAATTAATGAATTCACGCAACTTTCACAACGTAGCAGAACTCCAACAGGGTCCTCCCCAGCCACAGACTTGGGAGCGCAAAAGTTCTGCTGGCACCTTGGACTACATTTTTGTGTTGCATTGCTTGCTACCCTTAATTTCTACATATAAGGTAATTAGAACTGATGAAAGTGATCACAATCTCCTGAATATGACAATGAATACAAGTCGCACGCAAAACTGCATGTATAACAAACACATTGAAGTAAACAGCAAACAGACGCGGCTACGTCTCACGACATCGAACATCCGAGATTTAACACAAAGGTACAAAAACCAACACTGTGGAAACACAAACATCAAAGCAATTGAAGCACTAAATTACAGATCTTTGCTATCAGAATACAAACTAAAGCCAACTCTAGTCAAAAAAATGAAACTGCAAAGAATCACCACGTATGCAATAAGGTGCTGGTGGATAGAAGAAGACGGTTAAGACAAATGAAAAGGCAGATGCTAAAACAAAATACACAATCCTCCAGGATCACTTTTCGCGACAAATTGAGGAACTACAAATCATGGCTCAGAAATCATTGTATGAGTCTATATTAAAGAGATGCAGAAACAATGCTGAACATTGTAACAAAAAATCAAGAGAATTTTGGGCTTTAATCAAGAAAGTGGATAACCAAACTGATGAAAAACTTACCAATTCGGTAGCAGAACAAACATGGGTGACCTATTTTACAAACATATTTAAGCCCCCTAATGACTCACCTTCTATAGCCATGAAAGGTCACTATTTACCATGGGTTGACCTAACGGACAAAGGGGATATTACAAGAGTAATAAGAAAATTTAAAACTTCAAGAGCCCCAGGACCCAACGGTATAACAAGCATAGACCTGAAACTCAACGCAGAAGTATGGACAACCTTTATCAGCCAGATCTTTGGCCGCTGCAAGGACTTACAATCCATCCCGTCCACCTGGACGTCAGCAGTGGTAGTACCAATATATAAAAAAGGGAATAGAGAAGACCTGGCTAAATACCGGCCTATTGCCCTCTTGGACATTATCGGAAAGGTTTTTGCATCCCTTCTCCTAGTGAGATTTCAGAAATGGGCAAAAGGCTCACCCGCCGCACACCCCTTTCAAATGGGTTTTTCAAAAAACATTTTGCTTCTGAACATATTAAAGTGCAACATCAAAGCTGGTGCTCCAAGAACTTCGTGAGCATTCATAGACCTGTCTCAGGCATTTGACCAAGTAGATCGGAAAAACTCTGGGATAAGTTAGAAACTTGGAAGTGCCTGCAGTCGCTCCTGGGTCAAGTCATTGCCTTGCACACAAATACCAACATGTGAGTGCGTTTAAGTCAACAGGGCACCCTTTCAGAAGAAATACCATCAAACAAGGGGATAAAACAAGGTTGCCCACTGGCACCGGCTCTTTTCATTGCTTTTTTTGGGGGACTTTAAAGACTCTGAAAACCAAGTGTGATCATTTCCTCCAAAAATAGGCAAATGTATCATATTGTGAATGCTGTATGCTGATGATATGATCCTCTTGGACCAAACCCCAATTGGACTACAGCACCAGCTTAACAACTTGTTGTGCTATATAAAAGACAACCACTTAGAAATAAATAAGTCAAAGACGAAAATCCTGATACTTGAGAAATGCCCCAAAAAAACGGTAAAACTGGCCTGGACCATTGAAAACACAAACTGTCAACCACTTTAAATATCTACGAGTCACGATCGAAAGTTCAAGGTCAGAATTAAAAATGCAACAGGCCTTATGGGACAAAACTCGCAACCTAACTGCTCAAACTAGAGCAATAGACAAAACATTTGGAAGATTCTCTTTGACGCCAGCAATTCAGTTCTATAAAACAAAGGTCGTCCCCACCATTACGAAAATATGGCCAAAACTAGAAGGCCACTTCTCGAGATCAGTTTTAAATCTACCAAAATCGACCCTGGTTGGAGTAACCAGACCGGGAACTTGGGCTACTTTCCCTGGTAGCAACAGTAGAACTTAGGAGTATGCAGCTCTTCAGAAAAACTTTAATGAGTGATAGCCCTCCCTCCGTACCAGGTGATCGCAGAAGAAATTAAAAGTGGCCGCTGCCAAATGCTAAATATGTGGGGGTCAGTAAAGAAGCAAAGAAGCAACAACTAGAACAAATGGCATACAGCGAGGAGGATTTAATCTCCAATCTTCAGAGAGTAAAATAAAACAGAAGAATGGGACTGGATCCACACAAATGAATCCGTAGCAGCGAACAAACTGCTGAAACATATTCAAAGGACAAAAAAAAAATGAAGGAACACCAAGCGTACTGTACGAAGTTTCTAGACAAATCATTCAGAAGCACTTTCATGCGAGCTTGGCTCAATTTACTACGTACGCACGAAATTTTGGCAATAAGATCACTGTCAACTGCCAACAACTGTAGACTGTGCAACGATCAAGCCCAATTGGAATCCATTAGATATTTGCTGACGTTGTGTTCGGAAACCAGCCAGGTGCGAGCAATCTACCTGACGCTGCTGCTTGGCGACTGAACAATGTGCGAAGAAGAATGGTGGTGGGCCCGTCTGATGTCAGGAGAAAAAACATGATGGACCATAGCTGCAGCTAAGATTTTGAAATATGCAATGGAGAAGCTAGAAGCCTTTTCAAAAACAGTATACTGAAAAGATTCTTGATCTCAGCCTTTGTCATCTTTCTTTTTCTTGCACTTGTAAAAATCAACTTGATTAGATACAAGTAAAAAAAAACTATGTTTTTTCTTGTTTTGCTTACATCGATCACAACATAAAGCACACAACTGGACACTGGGCATAATACTTAAATTTTTGCAGAATGTTGCAAAGTGAATCCTTGCCCCACGTGAAAAAAAGTGTCTGAACAATGCTATGCTACAGACGCGCAAGCCGAAAGGAGCATGATTAATACGGAAATGAAATGCCACCATTTCTATTTATAGACTTCTTGACGCTTTGCAGTTAACAGACAATTGTCTGCCATTCTCCTTGTTTGCATAGAGGAGGAGTGAAGAGAAGACAAGTAATCATTGTTAGAAATGGCAGGTACCAGATTTGACCTGCCATTGTGTTTTTGCAGTAAATTAGAATTCTGCTTGTTCTGCATACACAGATGTATTGTTGCAGTAGCAATTAGCAGTGGAGTTGTTTCTGCTGCATAATTATCTGTGTGACATTGGGGATGGATTACTGAATTAATTCCATTGATAGCATAGCGATAAATGGTTAAACGATCATAGAAATAATTTTAGAGGAAAATAGTGTTTTTAAAAAAATATTGATGATGAGTTATTCACATTGCACTTTTGCAAAAGTGCTTTACATAGAATTTATTTACAAACAATATCACCCAACCAAAGTTGATACTTATTTATCGACCTCAGAAGGCAGAAAGGCTGAGTTGGCCTTGCCGAGATGTGAACCTGCGACAGTGTAGATTAAACACCGATTGTAGCAGTAAGCACTCAACCAGATGAGCTATCTTACTAGTTTATGATGTTTATTGATGTTGAACATAATTTATGTTTACATAAATACAAACACATACTGGTCATTGAGTGGTTTAACGCTCCAGTTCCACCCCTTCACTAATCTACTGAATAAATTACTGACTAAAATGTTGTATTGCCAGACCTTGACCTTGTAAATTGCCTCACAAACCCGTTGGTCTCTTAGATGGCACATACAAATAAGGGGGTGTCTGCAGGAAATTATCCCTCAACAAAAAGGGGTAAAGGAGAATGGAAAACTTTTTTTTCAAAACCTTTAGCTGTTTGGGAGTCTGACAATACCTCGCAGAGAAGACATTGGGCCTCATTACGAGTATGGAGGTAGCCATGCCGCTTTTAGTTTGATATAGTGCAAAGTAAGCATACCAAAAAAAGTATTTTAGCCAAAATGTTCCATCACAGAGTCCTTCAAAATCTTATAAAAACAGGAGAGAAACCAGGTTCAACCCTTAAAACCTATTGTAGGAAATGAATTTTAGAAGCGTTGATAGACAGTGCAATTCTTCTCAAAAGAAATGTATTTATTTTAGTGTTAAACAAAATGAAACCACTAACAAAACTAATGACTAAATTACAAAAAAGACTTCTAAATAAACAAAATGTCAACAGAAAGAACTTCTTAAATAGCTGCAGAGGTGAATGGGGTCACGCTACAAGCACAGAGCCATACTTTATTGAAGAAGCATACAAACAAAAGCAAACAAATACAATTGCCATACATAGCAGTGGTCGAGGTTATGAAAAAGTTAATAATACCATAATGGAACAAGAAATACTGCTTACAAAAATATGCCCTGAAAACTTAGAATTACCTCTCCATTCAACTGAATCAGAACGTCTAGTATACAAATGGCCATGCACGTCAATGTGTAACATTCCCAAAAAAATGTTCAAGTCTTTACGCCAATTCCTCAATCAATATGTGAAAGGCAAAGATAAAATCAAAATTAAACTACTGCAAAATATGGATACCTGTCCAGTACGCAAGTACACAGGGCTACAAGGACATTCATTGGCCTGCATTACAGGACCTACTTGCAAAACCACCTTCCATGATATCAAAAGGATATCAACACATCATTCAACTATAAGAAATGTAGTCTATAAACTCTACTATGCTAAAAGTCCTGCTTTAGCACTAGCCAATTTAAATAACATTCTTCCACATGGTACAGCAAAATACCTACTTGAAGAAATGGACTATGTCCAGAAAAAAGAGTAACACAAAAACTGTAGCCCTATCATACAAAATAGAAGACAATGAAGATTCAAAATGGTTTGAATTAGCTCTCTACCTTATAGCAGAAAACAAATATGAAATAACTGACCCTTAATACTTTGCAGTTACTGCACTACAAAACTTGACAACAACCAAACACGTTCACGTGCAATCACAAATAATTTGGAATTATATCCACTACCAAAACCCCTACAACAACTTAATTTATATGAGAGCATCATAATTCAAACAGTGCACCCATTTCAAGCAATAATACGCCTTCAGCCAAAAACAGCAAAATTACCTCCCTCTGAATTAGTGAAAGGTATTCGTGGAAAAATAGTGTATTTACCATTGGATCTAAAAGAAAATGTGCACACTCTAGGAGTGCAATGTCCAATAGAGCAATCTTTAATTATCTTCGTAAATGGAGTACCTACAAAAGACAAAAAAATATGGCAACAGCTGGTAGATTTACATAAGTTTAGACAAGCCTTGCAATATCATAAAGAGAATAATGAATACTACAAAGAAATGAATATTGAAGAAAACTTGAAGGATACAACTGAAATAATTCAAGAGATACAAGAAGCTGGTAAATTTGAGCTCCTAGATCCTGCTACAATATCAAATACTTTAGACCATTATACAATTCACCCATTGCACTCTAATGAGACCATAGAAGATGCACTAGAAACGTACCAAATGCATCAAACAAAAGGATCACCAATCAGCATATTGGAAAAAAGTATAGAAGCACGTGCTTTTCCTCTACTCTTTCCTACTGGTAAAGGAGGAAGGTACGATGATAGACCTATTCAAATATCAGCATCAGAATACCGCTCATTACGGATGTATTCTGAAGATCCCAGATTTAGACAAAATGTGGAATACATATTCCACCTACTCTTTGAAAGTGAACTAGCAACTTTATGTTACGGAGTTGCACACACATTAAAATCAGGATCCCACTTTCAAAATATGTCAGCTACACAATTATTGCAAAAAGCGCAACAAAAAGATGAGGTTTTATAATCAAAAATGTACCCTCGCATTGAAAGTTTGGAAGGATGTCGCATGGATGAAAGCTATATGAAAGGATGCTACCTGCCAAGATGTCAGAATGCATCAATGAATATTGTGAATGGACATTAAATAAAATGTGACGAGGACGAAGGGATGACATGAAGAAGACATATAAAACTATGTTGAAACAATATGAAAATATTAAGTAACAATGTAACTGAATCATTAAGAGTAACAGGAACCTAAAGCCAAAGTAATCCTGTATCTAAAAAAGATGAAGGAACCTACTGACCAATAACTATAACTACGCAGTAAAGCAAGGTAGAAAGACAATGTATAGAAGCTTGCTATAGAGGAATATATAAAGTCCATGCAATGTTAGAAAAATGGACAACAGCTCACATCAAATTTAACCAAGCTACTCAGAGACAGGCCAAAGCTGTAGGAATCAGGTAATGCAGAAAGACAGCCCTGTGAGCAGACTCGATGACAAGTCAAGTTTGGCACAGAGCAAAGATTCTATTTTGAGGGATACGTGCAAAGCACAAGAGAGTACATAAATAAGCTCTGAATGTGGGACATTCTTTATTGCTGGTCAATTAAAAGTGTATACAGTTCATATGAGATAGAGTGAACAAGTCTCTAGAGGTCAAGAGCAGCAACAGAAACTTGCATAATTAAATCAAATAGAAGTACATAGAAGGCTGAAATTGACACATTTCTGGTCTTTTCACATGTGACTCAGAAGTTGAAAACAAAGGCTATTCATTGGAGCCTTAAGCCAAGATAGTGGTGTGCTCACACTTCCTTGAATGTTCCAGAACAGTGAGCAGCAACAAGCTCAACTACAAATGAAAGACTTTGGCTGATGGCCTACCGATGACAGAGGATGGACTAATTGGGAAAATGGAGAGTCGTATGACAGGATAGTTGGGTGGAATTCCCAGGTATTCCAGAGCGATGCTGGTAGTCCATGGACTTGGAGATCCCAACTTCCTCCCCCAGTATACATTGAGGACTCAGTAAACGGCAAGTTCAAACTGTGGTTTATTGCAAATAAAACCAACAGAGATCAATACAAGAACACAGGTCGTTTGCAGTACTTCTCAAAGTCTCCTGGCTTGCAGGCCAGTTTTACTCCAGAATTGTGTCATTACTCTGTCATGTCCTGGGCCCTTCTCCAAAATTGTGAGGAATTGACTAGTGAGACATCTATTACCTATATGGCTACCTTTAGAAGTTATTATGCTGTCCCTTGCATGTCAGGTGGCTGGCCTGTACCTTCCCTAATTAGCCATCTATTACATTGTTGCAGAGTAGTGGGCCTAGCATTGGTTCTTGTCCATTGCCATCCACCCCTAGAATACTAAGCTGTCATTGATTAGAGCTGATCACCACAGGCCTGGGACTTGAGTGAGTTCTCAGCTTGCTATGTACCTTTTCAAGATGATGTGAATGAGTATGTGTCTGTATTGTAACTTGTGCATACCACCTTGCCTTATGCGAATATTCTCCTAAAAGTAGCAACACTTGTTGCAATCTGCATCTGGTTGCTGGGACTTGCTTTTCTTTCCCACCATGGAGGAATGTCCATTGTTTAATCGACTGTACCACGTTTTTAGAGACCACAAAATCGAGCTCTGCAGCTCCTAATTTTGAGGATTCATTCTGTTTCTTTGCTGCTGGTCCCTTTGTCGTCTGGGCATTGGAATGTGTCTACATATCTCTTGACCTTGGCTGTGGACCTGTCTCACGTGTCATGCTCTCTGTGCAGCCTTAATCAGCTCCTCTCGTCTCCTGTTCAGTAGTTTGAGATCTGCAGTAATTTTCATAAACCTTATAATGCAGTTTCTACAATGTCCATGTTATACCACATTCCCTATGGGTTAGCTATATGTGATTCGATCAGGTTCCATATATACTCGTGTATGTCCACGTGATTATTGGCTTTAAGCACCAGCAAGCTTGCTCAAGGTCTCTTGTGCCTTGCGGTTCTGCATTGCTGCATTTGGCTACTGACCAAATAATAAAAGCATTGACAGTATGTATGTCTATCTGCCCTCTAGCTATTGAACTGTGTGTGCATGTTCTTCATGCATTTGAGTGTGTGTTTGTGTGGTGCAGTGCAGACTGCATGTGTGATTCATGTCTAACGCTTCTGTGTTGTGGTGTCACTAATGACATCAGTAACATGACTTCTTGGTGGTTAGTCCAGGCTGTCCATAGAGGTGTCTCTGTTCATGATCATGGGCTCCTCTTCCACACATGGAAAGATGTGCATTGTATTTGGTCTGTATGGCTGGCTGAGAGGGTACCTCTCCATGTACTTGTCAATCATTGGTGGTTTGGGATTCGTCTGAAATAAGCTGGGTGGCTGTGATTATTTCTGCCTTTTTGTCTCGTCATGAACTTAATGGGGTGGAAGGGTGGTCTCTGGAACCCGACTCCCTCTTCAGCCACCCCTCTGGTTGACCTGTTGACCACATCTTTGTATGTGAAGCATTTAGCTCTTGGCTGCCATATCTTTGTAATTCCTCTGACATGTCTGTAATAATTTACCTGATTGGCGAAAGTCCATTCCATGTAACTGCATACGCTTTCCGGATTGCAGCACACCCACTTCCCTTCATAGAGCTTCGTATCGAATGGGTTGTCCAACTTCATCACCCACAGTGGGAACAATTCACAGGTGGCTATTCTCTCTCTCAGTTTGTCTCTTTCTGCCACTATTTGGTCTCTTGCTCCTCCAATGTTCACATCCATCAAGATCTTCATTCCAATAGTTTCTTCTGCTGTCTTCTTGCACTTAAGTATAGATATCTTTGCTATGCACATCATCGCTCCTGCCAATATCAGTGCTCCCAAAATCACCTTCAGCCCATCTGATAGCCATGATGGCATCCATGAGCATATTTATGCTATCCAACTCTGGTCCTTTCCAGTCCATTTTGCTACTTCCTCCATTTTGGCATGCATCCAAGATAGCTGTGTTACCACTTCTTTCAAAGTGCTGTTATCTTCATCGTTTGCAGGTGTGAATGTGCAACAGGAACTCCCAATGTTTGCACAAACTCCTCCTTCTTTTGCTGTTAGCAGATCCAGATCATATCTATTCTGGAGTGCCAAAAACCTTACTGCTCCGAGCTCTTCTTATATTGCGTTGAACCCATTCACTGTCGAGTTGATCATCACCATCAGCTCCCAATGGGTTATCAGCAGCCATTTTACATTTGTATACATCTGCACAGATGGTATTACTGATGCCAAGAAAATTTGTGTCCTGCTGAATAATCTGTGTTCTGCTGGAATTTCATCTAGTGCCGTTTCTGATGCTTCTGAGAAGTTATTTCCAACTCTCTTTACTCTACTCAATTCAGCTGTCTTCTCTTTCTTGTCTGTTTTTTCCTCCTTCACAGATCTCTTCTTCCTTTTGCTGGTGCCCATCTTCAGGAACTCATTGAGCTTCATATCTTTTTGTGGCATGACCAATGATGGCACATTGATGTGTACCAATGAGCAAATCCCTCCTCAGTTGGTTGGCAGCTTCTCGTATGCCTTTGATCCACACACCCACTAGTGATCCATCAGTACTACTGTATCTTTCTTCATTGCTGCATGCTTCTCTATGCTTCGGCATCCTACATTTTCACCAACTGCCAACTCACCATCATTCTGGTAACAGAGTGCTTGCACCTTCAGGGGTATTATAGGCATTGGTCCAGTTTTGTTTTCCATCCACATGATCAATTTTGAGCTTGTGTCCCATTCCTTCAGGCACTTGTCATTTTCTTCTTTTACCTTGTTCACTGGTGATTGTACTAGTGTGAGTGCCTTGCTCCCCATCACTCCATCCTTCCATCCGTCTGTTCTTTTAATGCTACTGTCTTCATCTCTCCTTTCACAGGCCCATCAGTTATGCATTGTATGGCTTCACCTAACTGCCAGTAACTGTTCGTCATGTCTAATGTCTTTATGTTATTGTCTTTGTATGGGACATTGCTCTAGACATTCATCTCAAAGTTGCTGTCTTCCCTTGAAATCTCCCTTGAGTTGTTAACATTGACACGTACATCAGACATTGAGCTCTAGCTGCTGGTATTTCTGTTGCTATGAACGTTCTGGTGGCACTCATGGCATAGGGGATTAATGAACAGACATAATAGCTCTCCCCAGTGGTTTCCTTACCTGCTTTTGTCATGCCACATGTTGTTAGACACTCAAGCAGTGTCAGTGCAATATAAGTTTACCCCTTTCATGTATGTGTCAACACTGCACTTACCGCTCCTTACCATGTCTGCAGTGCTCTCCTGTCCAAATGAAATGGTCGTTCCACCCGCTGGGGTTGGGGGAATGTTAGTAGAGCATACAGTGGTAGCACTAGCAACAAATGAAATTTTCAGAAATATAAATGCAACAGCTCCACTTGGAAAAAGGAGACACAACAGGATGATCACATTCTTTATTATATCACTCATCTTTACCTGTGCTGCTTATCCTTGTGCAGCCTGAAGCTATAGTTGCCCACCTAAAGTGCATGAAGAAATGCATTATTGTGTTAGTATTTTAAGTAATTCCTCAAGCCCTGCGTACTAAGTAATCGTTTGTGGCAAAAATGAACACCTCTTCCCACACTGCCCTTACTGCTGGATCTCTCAATGTGGCGAGAATAGGAGGATCACTGTGTTCGAGTTGTGGGTAGGCTTGCACCTAATATTCTACAAAAGCATGGTAATACACGCTGGGAGACCTTGCAAAGTATGGTTCCATGTGTTAATATACCCGCAAAAATATTGTGATACAAAAATATTGCAATATTTTTGTGGTGTTATTAACTCATGGACACTGCAGGGGACACCCCTGCAACGCACGCATTATTTTAAAATGTGCGGGGGACACCCCCGCTCCCACAAAATATTCTCCCCAAAAATATTGCCTATGGCAAGACAAACGGCTATATGTACGGCAATATTTTTGGTGGGGATATTTTGAAGGGATACCAAAACTACTGGGTCTTCTCATTTTGTGGAGAAACCGGATTGAGAATGTATCAGTATATCCTCACTCTAACTCTATTAATAGTTCAGTCCCCATCTCTGCTGCCCCTGAGCGAGTAACCATTGGGTGTCCTCCACTAGGCAGTGTATGTTTAGAATCATTTGTTTGCTCTTCTTGCTGCTGATCATTGGCCCTGTTGAACTCATTTCCAGGTGAGGCTGCTGCTTTGTAGGACATGTGGTTCCAGACTGTCTTTCCCTCAAGCCTGACAACATGGTCGGCCACCTTCTCCACAGTGTGGGGACCAGTAAACCTTGGTGCGTTCCACCTGCGGATGAATTTCCGCAATAACACTAGGTCCCAAACGTTGACTTGTCTCTTAATTTCGGAGTCTTTTGGTACATTGTTGCAGTTGCTCTCTCCGCTGCCATGTGGGCCCCCATGGGTCGTTGTATCTGGCGAGAGATAAAGGAGGCACTAACAATCGAGGACGTAATATACTCATAGATTTCCTGACCTAACACATCTGCACTACTCTCATAGTCTTTCAGTGCTCTAGGTGGAGGAGCCAGGGGGAGTTGCATGCGCTGTCCTGTCACCACCTCATGGGGCGTTAAATGGTGGTTGGACGCAGATTTATTGCGCAATGCAAACAATGAAAGAGTTGAACAAACTTTTCCTTGTCCTCTGTTGTGTTTTAACTAATGCGTCCTTCAGGAGGCCATTCAGGCATTCAGACACCCCATGTGCTTGCGGGTGGTACGCACAGGAGAACTTATGTTGAATGCCTAGCAATGTGGTACTGTGCTTGAACATTTCATTTGCAAAGTGAGGGCCATTGTCAGACCGCAGGCCATCACACATGCATCATCTTGGGAATACCTAGTTGGCCAACAAGTTAGCCACTCTGAGGACATCAGGATGCCAACAGGGACCTGCCTCGATCCACCTGGAGAATGAGCACACCATCACTGTCATGTAGCGATACCTTTGGCACACTTGGACCGTGTTATGTTATGTTATGTTATTTTGCACTTATATAGCGCCTTATATACCATTGGTATGGTCTGAAGTCGCTGGTAGGTTGAACTCCCTTGGGAACCGAAGTTCAGGTCAGTAGAGAGAGTAGGGAGAGTCAACGGCGCGTGTGCGCACCGGGTATGTGTGCAGCTGGTGCGGTATTCATTAAATAGCTGCTTCTTAGCGGTAGGTGTGGTGGTTGAGATCAGGGGTATGTGTTAGTTCTGGCAGGATTTATCCAGACCAACTGTGGCTGTGTTAGGCCTGAGGAGAACGCCTGGTGTGTAAGTAACCAGCAGTGTTTACTTAGAGTGATGGGGAGTGAGCGGGAGGTGTTGGTATGAGAACAGTTATACCGAATGGTGCCGTAGTATCTCTGTGTTCAAGTTGAGTGGTGGTGTAAAGAAGAGAGTAAGCGTGGGGTGTGATATGATGGGTTATATGCTCTTTCATACGTTCTCTGCATTCCAGACCATACTATGTACGTCGCGCAGTTCTATGCGCTCCAGTTTGTTCTATGGACTTTTATTCATTCCATGCGTCCCCGTCAGTGCTACATACTCCGATCTGCTCGACGCACTCATGCATTCCAGTCCGCCCCGGGTACTCCTGACTGCCCCATGCATGCACTCATGTCTGCCCCTCGCACGCACACTGTCTGCGCCTGTACTTCGCATTCACCCACCGCACTCACAAGCTCAGCACACTCATTCGCTCTATGCACTCATGCTTTCCGTGCATTCAACATTAGTATGCACTCATCAGCCCCTTAGAGTCATTCGTTAGTACGCAGTAATCCAGTTCTATAAATTAATTTGCTCTCTAACCTCATCCGCTCTATAACCTCATCCGCTCTATAACCTCATCCGCTCTATAACCTCATTCGCTTTACATGCTCCTCTGCTCTACACGCTCCCCCGCTCTACACGCTCCCCCACTCTACACGCTCCCCCACTGTACACGCACCCCCCACTCTACACGCTCCCCCACTCCATACCCTCCCCCACTCTACACGCTCATAGGTTCTGTGCAATCATCAGTTCTACATTCGCTTCTCTGTATTTATGCCCTTGTCAGCCATACGCGCTCATCTGATATACATACCCAACCACTCACCATGCTCATTCGCTTATCATGTTCATCCATTCTATACCTTCATCCGATCCACATACTCATTCGATGTACACACTCATTCGATCTATGTAGTCATCTGTTCCTCCACCCATGCATTCTTCCACTTAGTGCATTCAACTGTTTACACTCAACTACTCTACACACTCGGCCGCTTAACATGTTCATCCATTCTATACACTTATCCGATGTACTTACTCATTCGATTTACACATTTATTCAATCTATATAGTCATCTGTTCTTCCACTCATGCATTCTTTCATTCTGTGCATTCATCTGTTCACACGCTTCATCCATTCTAACTATTTCATCGATGTTATTCACTTCGTTTCCTCTCCATGCATTATGTGCATTTCAGCAGTTTACATCTCCTTACTGTTTCCATATGATTTATTCTTATTATCGACTTCACTGTTTTGATCTACTTTACTCGTTTAATTCTATTTATCTTTCTAGTTTATATTCGGGGTTATCAGCTGTCCATTTCTCGTCTCAGGTAGTTTGATGGGTTGGTGTCGTTGAGATGCTGTTTGTCTGTTTGGGTTAGTTTGGTTATCGGTTGGTTTTAGGGGAAGAGCCAGGTTTTCAGCAGTTTGCGGAAGGATGTTAAATCCTCAGTTTGGCGGATGTGGGGTGGGAGTGAGTTCCACAGGGTGGGGGCCAAGGCTGAGAATGATGATCCACCTAATCTGACTGAGTTTGTCTTAGGTATGACTAGGAGGCTGGCTGAGCTTGATCTTAGGGTGCGAGGGGGGTGATATGGTTTTAGTTTGTTTTGAAGATATTGAGGTCCGGTTTTATGCAGTGCTCGATGGGAGATGCATAAGGTTTTAAAAGTCACCCTTCGGGCTACTGGAAGCCAGTGCAATGTCTTAAGGGCTGGGGAGATGTGGTCTCTTGGGCCGAGCGCAAGCAGCAATTTGGCTGCCGCGTTTTGTGCCCTTTGGAGTTTATTCAGTTGGTAGGCGTAGAGTCCGAGGTATAGGGGGTTTGCATAGTCCAGTCTTGACATAACGATTGATTGGACCGCTGAGAGTCTATTAGGGAAGGAGAGATATGGAAAGATGCGCCTAAGGGTTTTAAGGTGGTAGTGGCAGGGTTTTGAGACATTGTTGACTTGGCGCAAGAGTGTTTGGTCAGAGTCAAGGATGCATCAAAGATTTTTCACTGATTTGCAGGGGGTCGGTGAGCTGCCGATGGTGGGTGGCCAGGGTAGTGGTTGCGGAAGAAGCTCGGAGTTGCCACATACCATGATTTCGGTTTTGGAGGGGTTTAATAAGAGATGGCTTTTGGTCATACAGAGTTCTATGTCGAGGAGGCAGGAGGCCAGGTCAGGTCGGGAGTTGGGATTTGAGTTCATTAGTTTTAGAATCAGTTGAGTGTCGTCGGCGTAGTTGTAACACAGGATGTTGTGTGAACGAGCTATTGGAAGGTGGGTGATCAAGTAGAGATTGTACAGGAGTGCAGATAGGCATGCTCCTTGTGGGACTCCGGTGTCGATTGGTCGGGCTTGGGAGGTATAGGTGGAGAGTACCTATCTTTGAGGAATGAAGCTATCCATTTAAGAGCGGTTCTACGAATTCCTAGAGAGTGGAGGTGGTCTAGGAGGATTGAGTGATTGATTGTGTCAAAGGCGGCGGATAGGTCAAGAAGGATTAGTGCCGCGTATCCCGCGGAGTCTGTCGTCATTTTAAGGTCATCCCAGATTGAGGTTAAGGTGGTTTTGTTTCTGTGACGGGCTCTGAAACCTGATTGTGCAGGGTCTAGGTGATTGTTGGCTTCGACAAAGGCTTTTAGTTGGGAGTAGGCGGTTCGGTTAATGAGTTTTGCAAGGAATCTGGTGTTTGAGATGGGGCGGTAGTTTTTGGGCTGGAGAGGGTCGAGAGAAGGATTTTTAATTAGTGGTTTGACATGAACCGTTTTGAATGCATCAGGAAAGATACCAGAGGAAAGGGAGGCATTTATGATGGATCTTGCGTGTTCTCCTGCGCAGGTGGAAGCGAAAATTTCTTTGAGGGTTGTGGCCGGGCAAGGGTCCAGCGGGGAGCCAGATGGTTTTCGGCCAGATAGAAGTTTGAGAAATTGCTCTGGTGATATTGGACTAAAGGATTTGAACGTTGGTTGCGTAGTGGTCGCAGCTGGGGGGTTGGCCACTAAGGGCGGAGTATTACCTGGTGGATGTGAGAGAGCCAGTTTGGTGGCTAGAGTATTTGTTCTTTCGAGAGCCGTGGTGTAAAAGTGGAGGGAGAGTGAGTCACACAGTGATTGTGAGGGGGTTGGGACGGTCGTGGTGCAAGCCAGTTTGGTGAACTCAGAGATGATTTTGTGGAGTTACTTGCTTAGGTTTTTGCAATTTACGATTCGGGAGTTGTAGTGGGCTTTTTTTGCTTTCCGGATTTCGGCCTTGTACTGATAGATGTGTCGGGCCATGATGGCCCGGTTCTCCTTGGTTTTGTCTTTCTGCCATTTGCGTTCCAGGTGTTTATATAGTTGTTTAGTGGTGTTCAACTCAGGAGTGAACCATCTGGGGAAGAGGCCACGGCGGGAGTGTGGTGGCATCAGAGATGCGTTGAGCCATGAGTCAAAGGCATCGGGGGTTAGTTGTTTAGTCAGCTGACAGGTAGGTGGTGGAGATTGGAGGAGTGCGTCGGCTAGGTCTGGGACGATTATTCGTTTTTTCCAGCATTTATGTAGATTTGGTGGTTCAGATTTGGTACGGGAGTGGGGTCGGGAGAGTGAAAGGCGAAAGAGAGAATGAAGTGGTTGGACCAGATGATGGGGGTGGGGGGTTTAAATGAATCCGGGTGTTGGAGCTAAAGATAGCATCAAGAGTGTGTCCTTTATAGTGAGTCGGGCCATTTATGTGGGGTTGGAGGTTAATTGCGTCTAAACTGTCAACTAGAGAGTGTGTCATAGGGTGGGGATGTCGAGCCAAATGTTGAATTCTCCAAGGAGGGTGAGGTTGGGATGGTTTAGTTGAAGGGTGGTGATTGAGTCGCAGAGGTTGTTTGCGAATTGTCTATCATAGCCTGGGGGCCTGTAGATTATTAGGAAGCTGTGCGAGAACGACAGGGAGAGGGATAGTTTAACGAGGAGTGATTCGCAGGAAGGAATGGAAGGTTGGTTGTCAATGATTGAGGCGTGGAAGAAAGACTTGTAAAGGAATGCGACCCCCCTCCTCTAGAGGGATGGTTCAGTGGGATGAGGGAGTAGTCGGGGGGAAGGCTTCACTGGCGATTGGTGAGAAGTCGTCAGAGAACCAATTTTCGGTGATGAAAACCAGGTCTGGATTGTTAGAGGTGAGGAGGTCAAAGATGGAGAATCTGTTTTTTGCTACGGATCGGGCATTAAATAGGATTCAGGTCACATCGGGAGGCGAGGTTGGTCTCGGGGCTCGGGCGGAAGGGGGTAGTGGCGGAGAGAGAGGAAGCTGGAGAGGGAGGGGGTGGGTGATGATCGGTGGGAAGAGTGGGCGGGCAGAAGGATTGGCGGGCTTCGGGCGGGATTGGGTGGCTGCGTGTGCTCGGATGATCGGGGTTGGTTGGCTCAGGGGTTTGAATGTGGGGTGTGAGTGGTTGGGAGTTTCCATTACAGTTGATGAGAAGTTGAGGGAGAGGGGTTTCAGGAAAGGCAAAGCTACGGGGGACGGAGGTGATTGGGGGAAAGTGGAGGTGGGTCGGGACAGGCGAGGCGAGGAGTGCTGAGAGATTGAGGGGGACCAGGTGTGATTCCTTTTTAGTTTCCTTGTTGTGATTGGAGTGTGAGAGAGGAAAGAGGGGTCGGAGGGGGAGAGGGATGCGGCTTTGGTTCTTGCTAGGGCTAGGAATGCAGTTTTTAGGGACGGGAAAGGGTGTGCTCGGGGGGGAAGGTGGTGGGGGTTTGTGGGCAAGGCGGGGGTGGATGCTTGCAGGGCAAGGTGTGCCCGCTAAGATAGTGAGGGGAGAGGGCGTGGTTAACGTGGGCTGGCCGGTGGAGGGGTTCAGGGAAGGAGTGATCTTAGGGTGGTTGGCTCGCCATCGTGCCCCTCTGGCTTGGTGTTTGGATAGTGGAATGGTAGGGTGTGCAAAGAGGGGTGGGGTGATTTGGGAAGGGGGGGTATTGGCCAGAAGGCACACCGGGAAGTGAGGGCAGTCCACTGTGGTCGTTTCCGACAGACTCTGTTGGAGTGGGTGCACTCATACTTAGTACGAGCTGTTAGGAGTGGTCTCAATTGAAACTTTGGCTATATCACTGGCTGTGAGTAGTCTTGACTTCAGGGTTATACTAGTTTATAGATATTCAGCCGCTTTGAATTGTAGCTAGACCCTAGGCTATGCTAGTTAGGCAGTCTATTTAGTTGTAGCTAGAGCACAGTTACGCAGTTGGAAGAGTTTCTTTTAGTAGGCTGGCATTCTTCTAATAAGCTGGAGTATGGGTAAGCTATTCAAGGAGAAGTTGAATGTAGCAACACTCCAGGTATGGTTTTAGTTGGACATTTAGGTGGAGTTTAGGAGGGCTTTCTGATTGTAGTTCTAAATTCAGTTAGGTATACTTCCATGTTCAATTTGCACAGAGATGATATTAGATTATTGGGTGCACTTCAGGCTTCAACTGTACACAGAGATGATGATAGGGTATTAGGTACTATTAAGTACACTTCTAGATTTGACTGTACACCGTAGATGGTATTAGGTCTACCTCTAGATTAAGTTTTGTATAAAAGGGATTTTAGACTATTACGCACAGTACTAGATTCTACATTATACAGATGATATTAGACTATTAGGATATTGGGCACATGTCTAAGTGCAATTTTCTCAGAGAGGCTATTGTGCACAACTTCTGGATATAAACGTAGGCTATTGGGTACACTTCTAAATTCTACTTTTCTCAGAGAGGCTATTGGACCTAACTTCTAAATACATACGTAGGATATTGGGCACACTTCTAAATGCAACTTTTCTCAGAGAGGCTATAGTGCACAAATTTTAAGTACAAACGTAGGCTATTGGGTACACTTCTAAATGCAACTTTCTTCAGAGAGGCTATTGCGCACAACTTCTAAATACACACATACGCTATTGGGTACACTTCTAAATGCAACTTTTCTCAGAGAGGCTATTGGGCACAACTTCGAAATACACACATAGGCTATTGGGTATACTTCTAGATGTAATTTTCTCAGAGAGGCTATTGAGCACAACTTCTAAATTGAACTTTTCTCAGAGAGGCTATTGGGTACACTTCTAAAAGCAGTTTTTCTCAGAGAGGCTATTGGGCACAACTTCTAAATGAAAATTTTCTCAGAGAGGCTATTGGGCACAACTTCTAAATACATACATAGGCTATTGGGTATATTTCTAAAAGCAATTGTCTCAGAGAGGCTATTGGGCACAACTTCTAAATGAAACTTTTCTCAGAGAGGCTATTGGGCACAACTTCTATATACAAACATAGGCTATTGGGTACATTTCTAAATGCAATGTTCTCAGAGAGGCTATTGGGCACAACTTCTAAATGGAACTTTTCTCAGAGAGGCTATTGGGTACACTTCTAAATACACTTTTTCTCAGAGAGGCTATTGGGCACAACTTCTAATTGAAACTTTTCTCAGAGAGGCTATTGGGCACAACTTCTAAGTGCTCACATAGGCTATTGGGTATGTGTCTAAATGCAACTTTTCTCAGAGAGGCTATTGGGCACAACCTCTAAATACACACATAGGCTATTGGGTATTCTTCTAAATGCAACTTTTCTCAGAAAGGCTATTGGGCACAACTTCTAAATGAAACTTTTTTCAGAGAGGCTATTGGGCACAACTTCTAAGTGCTCACATAGGCTATTGGGTACTCATCTAAATGCAACTTTTCTCAGAGAGTCTATTGGGCACAACTTCTAAATACACACATAGGCTATTGGGTACACTTCTAAATGCACCTTTTCTCCGAGGGGCTATTGGGCACAACTTCTAAATACACACATAGGCTATTAGGTACACTTCTGAATGCAACTTTTCTCAGAGAGGATATTGGGCACAACTTCTAAATATACACATAGGTAATTGGGTACTCTTCTAAATGCAACTTTTCTCAGAGAGGATATTGGGCACAACTTCTAAATACACACATAGGCTATCGGGTACTCTTCTAAATGCAACTTTTCAACTTCTAATTGAAACTTTTCTCAGAGAGGCTATTGGGCACAACTTCTAAGTGCTCACATAGGCTATTGTGTATACTTCTAAATGCAACTTTTCTCAGAGAGGCTATTGGGCACAACTTCTAAGTGCTCACATAGGCTATTGGGTATACTTCTAAATGCAACTTTTCTCAGAGAGGGTATTGGGCACAACTTCTAAATACACACATAGGCTATTGGGTACTCTTCTAAATGCAACTTTTCTCAGAGAGGCTATTGGGCACAACTTCTAAATGCAACTTTTCTCGGAGAGGCTATTGGGCACAACTTCTAAATACACACATAGGCTATTGGGTAAACTTCTAAATGCAACTTTCACATGCAGAGGACAGAGTTTCTGAATGCAAATATAATGAATTTACGGTGGTGATGCTTTGTTACGTGAGTGGTAGGGTAGTATGGCCTGAAGTAGTTGCTTCTGGCCCCGCCCTTGCCACACTTACTTGTTGTTGGCTTCTTGCTTCTCCTGCGGATACCTGCAGATACGATCAGGAGCTGTCCACTGTATGAGCCGTCCTTTGCCTCGGGTCCTTAGCCGCAGGGGCTGCACGGGCAGAGGTCTGCCCTGGGGACGGTCGGTAATGGTCTGAGTTAGATGGTGCGAGGGCCAATTGGAAGGGTGGGGGCGGGAGGGCGATGGGAACCAGGAAGGGGGAGGCCGTGGGGAAGGTGAAACTGGGGGCCTGCAACACGGGGTCTGGTTGAGTCCTGTGTGAATAGTGTCTAGTTTATGTACCCATCGTTGCTCTAGTTGCGTCAAGGTTCTATTCATGTCTCCACCTCGCTTGGCTGGTGTAACCTTTTGCAATATGAACCACCTCAGATCTGTGTTTTTATGATGTTCCTTGCTAAAATGTTCAACCAGGGGTTTGTCAGCCACCAAGTTCCTTATACAGGAGCGGTGCTCAGAGATACACATCTTGATCGGACGGATGGTCTTTCCTATGTATAGTAAACCACATGGGCATTGTATTATGTAGATCAGATTAAAAGTCTTACCCAACACGCACTCGATCAAGGTTGGAGCTGTGAAGATGAACATCTGTTTCTAAATAGAACCAATCCACGTACCCCGGCCTTCTATATCCTGCCGAAGGTGCACAAGAACACCCAAATACCACCGGGGAGACCCATAGTATCTGCATGTGAATCCTTGCTCGAACCCTCATCACTTTACACTGATTTCTTCCTCAAACCATTTGTTATCAAGATGCCCTCATATCTCAAGGACACCACTAGTACAATCAATTTACTCAATAACATAAACCTGAGTAATAACAGTATTTTGGCCACCATGGATGTGGAATCATTGTTCACATCGATCCCACTAGCAGGAGGGATAGAAGCAATTCACAATTTTCTGGACACCAGACCTGCCACCAATTCACCACCAACAGAATTTATTCTGGAGTGACTAGACTGGCGATGTCAGAAAATGTCTTCCTTTTCAAAGATCAATTCTACAAACAAACCAAGGGAGTGAGTATGGGGGTGACTTTTGCCCCCGACATTGCAAATCTCTTCATGTTCAATTATGAGAAGATCAATGTTTTCACGGAAGAGAAACCTTACCTAGACAACATCACCCTTTGGAAACGATATATAGATGATGTTTTACTAGTGTGGAATGGCACCTCGAGTGACCTTCAGGATTATCACCAATGGGTAAATTCAAGGAATCGGCATATAAAGTTCACCATACTGTGGGACCATCATCAAATTGATTTTTTGGATCTTCACATCTACAGAACAGGCAATCATCTAAAGACAGAGTTGTTCAGAAAACCTACGGACCGCAACAGCCTTTTGCATTTTGAAAGCTACCATCCAATGGGTCTGAATAGAACCTTGACGCAACTAGAGCAATGATGGGTACATAAACTAGACACTGTTCACACAGGACTCAACATCTCCTTTGAATGGAAATCCTTCATGTAAATTATGGGACCTCTAGAGGTAGAACAGAACCCTTTCTCAGTACAGAGGTCACACAGTGGTGATTCATCCCTGTTAACCTTTTTTCTGGTTGTGCCCCAGCCATTTCTCTATACTACCTAATATCACGTTGAGAGTGTTCCTTTAAACGAATTGAGATTGTCAACCTTTACTGTTATATCACAACATCCATCCCTTTTATGTGATTATTTACTGCATTTCGAATATGTTTGAACAGAATCACATGGATTACACGTGACTTGTTAAGCATGTGTCTGATAACATGACATCATCAGTCTATGCATGACTCCTTCCCTGGTTGGGGCGGCATCTGTTTTTGGGACACCAGACAAACTTGAATACTCATGTGCTAAATGTATGTGTTAATGGCTACATATAAATGCCCTTGTTCAAATGATCACAAATATATCCAAACATCACTACAAGCCGTCATGAGTAGTGTTTTGGATTTCCTTACCATCACACGTACATTCACGTTTAGCACTTTCACTTTGCCTCCTTTGACCCCACCCATGGAGACACAAATAATGCAGTGCCTAGCCTCACAGTACACTATATTTATGTGAGACTGTTTCCCCTTTAGCGATTGCTTTATGGTTAACATGGCAATCATTCCAAACATTCCACCATATTACACCAGATTTAGGGGGACAGTGAGGGCATGTGTCTAAATTGTTTGTTTATCAAATTTGGAGCACAGAGTGCCCGTGCACACCTTTTTCATAGCGGGCTACGATACAGCCGGTCCTAAAATGGCCGACCATATAAATAGTCTGGGAGCCTGGCAACGGCGTTAGCAACGCTACGTTTCCAGGCTCCACACAGACACGGAATGACTCAGCAGTCCGTGCTCCAGCTGCCAAAGCTCCACACAGACACGGAATGACTCAGCAGTCCGTGCTCCAGCTGCCAAAGCCAGCTACGTGCGGCTCGCGAGTGCCGAGTGAAATCTTTAAATAAGGTATATTATACATTGCCAACTGAAACGTAATAAGTTATTCAGTCATGGATAAATCCGACGCTGAGTAGCATATTGACATTATGCTCTCTTGCAGGATTTATCCTTCATTGTGAGACCAATCAAGCCTGAACATAACCTCCATTTTTAAGGTAAGCTTGCTCCAGTTTAAATCTTTAGCTGTGAATCCGTACTTAACACCCTAGGACTATATATTTAGTATGTCCCCGTCACTATTCCTCTTTTTCTTGACATTAGGAGCATATCCGGGACCAGTACCTTTTCAGACGGTCGCCTATACTTGTCCTTAGGTAAGAGGTTTTTTCATGATATTTTTTACATGATCTATTCGGTGTATTTAAACCACCAGCTTTTGGACACTCCCCTAATCAATTCTCCCCTTCCATTTTCACAGCACTCCACACACATACAGTTCCCGTCCTGATGAGGGCCGTGACAGACACAAGGACCATTTAGCCTACACAGACGGCCGAAAACACCCCGGTGTAGACGCACCATTTTAATTACAGTGCACCATCACTGTTCCTCTGAAAGAACATTTTGTCATTTGTTGTGTTGATCATGTTGAAAAATTTTCATCTATTCTTCATTACATGCTGTTCACTAGATTTTGACAGTATGTGTTCTGCATTTCATGCCTTTGACACACCATTTGCGAGACATTCAGTGTTTAGTCCATTGTGTTTCCTTTTTATGTATGAGTTTCTGTGTAAAAACTGTATCTTTTTTGACTTAATGCACAAACTGCCTAAATCATATAAATCAAGAATTCACCCAGCCCGGGTATTTTGAATAGAGTGTTGTGTACATTAATTTTTGCCAGGCGACTAGAGGAGAGTTCAAAAAGGTTTTCTTTCATTTCTGACATCTGATAAGGCAGCAATATGTTTGGGAAATAAATATATATAGTTTGTGAAATATGTTTATATTTATTTTGTTTATTTAGCAAAATAATACATTTTTTGTCTTTTGTGCCAATATTTCTTAACATTAAACAAAAGATTTTTAGAATGAGAGATCACTTTTGTCCTCAGCAATGTATTTTTTCAGATGATGTATGTGCTTCCTATGCATGTCTCAGCTCTGGCACATTATGGCAATGTTTGCTAAATGATCACAGTGCCTATGAATTTAGAGGTAATACCTTATATATGATCTGTGCCACAATGTACAAGATGACATTATCAACAAGCCATGGCAAACCATGTGAACACTGGGCCTCATTACGACCCAGGCGGTAAGTTACCGCCTGGGTCGTACCTTTACCACGGCGTAAACTACGTTTACGCCATGGTGGTTGGCGGAATTACCGCCCCATTCCGAGGTTGGCGGGGCGGTAAGTCCCCATTAACCCATTTACCCTTCCCCATTCGCATTTTTGCCCCATAGGGCATAATGGGAGTGGGGAAGGCGTTAATTACGCCACCGTAAATTACGGTGGCGTAATTAACAACAAGGTCCCTTAGCGCCATGGATTTTAACACCTGCTAAAAGCAGGTGTTAAATCCTCCATGGCGCTAAGGGACCTCAGAATCAGGCGGTAAGGGTCGGCGCTGTTTACGCCGCCGTAAACCCCTTACCGCCTGGGTCCTAATGAGGCCCACTGAGTTTTATAAAGCAATAGAAGGCATATCATTTACGTATCTGGGAATCTGATGGTGAAATCAGAACATATGTTTCTTTGCTCTTCTAGCTGCAACTCTCAGCAGATCAGACACTTCTCCAAGCAGAGATTGGTTGGTATATCTCTCTCTTCCGTAGGAGCCTCTCTCTGGAATGGTCTTCCTACCTCTCTCAGGCTTGAGACAGATCTCCTTAAGTTCCGGAAGCTCCTCAAGACCCTCCTTTTCTCCTCTTCTTTCCTTCTCCCACTCCCTCGCTACCACCCCTGTCTGCCACATTTACTGCCTTCCTGGTTCCCTCTCAGCTCTACGAGGCACGAGGTCCCCACCCATCCAGTCCATCCCCCTTCCTCGCACTTAGCATGTGGTCTGTCACCCCTGCACCTCATGCAAGCCCTGGAACTTGGCCACCTGGACTCCCCTTAGCACCTCCCTAGCCCCTTGCCCCCCCTCCTCTGCCTCCCCTTCACTTGCACTCTCTCCTCCTTGCCCTGCACTTCTGGACCCACCCTTGAAACATCATTTTTTATATATGCGCCTTACACATATCTAATAAATAAATAAATAAAATGAATACATGTTTGGAAATTAGTCAAATTATGGTAATTCCACGTAATGATGGGTGTATGTTGCTATGCAATGAAAACATGTAGCAGATGGTGTGGATCTGTGCAAAAATAGCAATATGACTAAATGGTTTGTGCAAAATACTTAAAATAACGGCTACATTCTGTGAGTACATGACCATATGTGATGTAAATACTGAGCAGATGACATCATGACCTGACATATAGTGTGGGCATCAGGTTATTTAAGGGAAAGACCTGTCTTATAGTTGAGTACCAAGGAATTTGACGGCAAAGCTGGCATATTAAGTCAGTAACTAGCAGTTACTTTATGTATAGTGTGAGCAACAAGGCACGACCAATGTTAGCGAAACATGATCAATGGTGTGAGTGCTGCCCTATTACATCAGTACATGCCATCTGGAAGGAGTACCTTTTTAATTGACGATACATCCTGGCGCACATGGCATATTATTGAAAAAACTGGTATAGGATGTATGGACTTGGAAAAATGATGTCAGAACTTGACATCTCAATTTAGTAGATAGGCATGTGGTAGCAAAACATGGCATTTGTGTGACTAGGTGGGTAATGATAGCAATAACCCATATCTGGTGTGAGTGCCTATCTAACAGAAGATGTCAATACCTGGGAAATGGCACGAGTACATTGACAAATTATACCAATCCCATGCAAATGATGATTATCTGGGCAAATGGCAGACATACATCCTGCATAATATGAGTAAATGGGGGTGGAAAACACCTTGCATATATTGTGAGTATCTGAGAAGAAGATAGCAAAACCTGCATACTTTCACTTTCACTTTCAAATGCTTCAAGAACCTGGACACACGATGCCATAAGCTAGAAAATGGGCAATTTCGGAGTAACTGGTTAATTGTATGGTTTACCTTGGCATGTGAAACCAATCTCTGGCAAATGGTGTGAGCGCATTGACATATGATTGCAATAAAACAACCATATTCAATGTTTATAATGACTGTCTTCGTAAACATTGGCATCTATGTGTGGGATTGGGAAGGAACTATCAGAAAGTCTTTGTAAGAAGGAGACGATCTAAACAGATTATTGAGGAGGATGACGACCTGATGATGGGTAAGAAGCCGCAATGCCCACAAATCCCCTCCATTAACAAAGGAGGTAGCTCTCACATTGCCCACTTGAAAAAAAACGAATCCCTGCCACAATTCTCAAAACTAAAGCAGCAACACTCCTTGATATCAAGCTCTGCCAAAGTCACATACTAAAAACGAGGAGCAAGATGCCAGGATCTGTGTTTATTGATTTCCCTCTAAGCATTTTTTAAGCTTTAAATTGGGCAAACGTTCCATCTTTTTTTCCGATCGTTCATGATTTTGTCTTGCTTTCCAGACAAGGCGGTGTTTGGAGCTGGAAATATGCTCTGTTTGTTACCACAATGGGACTAATTGACTTCTGCCTTGTACAAGGATGAGCAGAGGCTAAAGGACCAACTCAGCCTTAACACTTCTGCAAACCAAACAAAGAGACAACACAATCATTAAGGCATAGTTAAGAGATATACCTCCTTCACCTTTCGTGGTGACGTGGGCAAAAGGAAGACTATACTCTCAAGAGGAGTGTGAATGTGGTTCAGTAGTAACCCGAACAGCAAAGTACATTCCAAAAGAAAGGAATGTCCAATCAAGTTTCTACAAAAAAAATATATTTTAATCAAACACACAGTGTATAATAAATAATATCTAACTAGAAAACACTGAAAAAAACACCTCTGTAGAAAGAACGCAGACTATACAAAGATATAAAATATGCAGCACTCTGGGTAATGAGATAGGGGAGAAAAGGCAATTAAAATACCACAATGTTCATAAAGGATATTTCTTGAGGTTGCAAAAGGGATTCAAATGACTTATCCAGCCTCTAACTCCCAAAGATAGACCAGGGGAGCAGAAACCAGTCATTAATACCATTGCACATGTCTTGGTGGTTTCTACAGCATCAAACCTTGCTTCTTGGCATTGGTCACCGGTTCTCTTCAGTTTGAGGATGCAGTAGTCACAATGGTCTATTGGAAAGCTGGCTTTGAGTCGTGGTCGAACAGAAGGTAGCTGCGGTTTCAGAGCAACTACTCATGCTCTACAGATCAGGAGGTCACCAGGTTCTGTCAGCCGTCGAGGTTCAGTGGCGGTCAAGTGGGGTACCAGCATGTGCAGGTACCTCGATTCCATGCAGAGGTTCTGAGATCAATGTTTGGGGGACATCATGGTCAGGTCAAGTGATTTACAGGAGAAGTGATGAAGAAGCTAGGGCTTTGAATGGTGACTCGAACGATGAAAGGCAGCAGTATTTTTTTTTTCAAGCCGGGGCAATGATATGCTTTGGCTGGCATGTTTTGGCGCCGAACTGAGTTGAAGGTCAAACAGTGGTTCGGAGAGCGATGAGTGCCAAAGGCAGCTTCAAGGGGTCCTGGAGGTTCACTCAGCATTGAATGCACTCGAACCATGGCTCACAGCAGGTTGGCATAGAAAACACATGGATCTTGGTTGTTTGGGCTTTCAGGAGCTGTGAGTCCTTCTACAGTGTCTCAAGGCTAAACATAGGGCCTCATTACACGGTAGGCGGTGAGCCATGGCGCTATCAGCGCCATGGCTCATGCCGGTAAAATACCGGCACCGCCTTGGCGGAAAGGGGATTTACCGCCCCATTCCAAGGTTGGAGGGGCCGTAAATCCCCCTTCCACCATTGCCCTTCCCCATTCCCATTTCTGCCCCATAGGGCTCTATGGGAATGGGAAAGGTGCTAATTACGGCACTGCAATTTTGCGGTGCCGTAATTAGCTCCGAGTTCCCTTAGCGGGTTGGATTTTAACGCCTGCAAAAGCAGGCGTTAAATCCCCCAACCCGCAAAGGGACCTCGTAGTAAGGCGGTAAGGATTTACCGGTACCGGTAAATCCTTACCGCCATCCGTGTAATGAGGCCCATAGTCTTTCTCCAAGGCTAGCAAACATGGGCGAGGCTAACAAACACCTTTAGGGATCCTACAACACATCCTGAACTCTGCCAGTCCCCAACAGGGTGACTGGCAGAGATGCAGGTCTTGGTCGAGCAGCAGAGTTCACCTCCAATGTTTTCTGGGAATGGTTAGGGGACACAGCTTGCCTCAGCCTTGGAACATCTGCCTTCACCTCACAACTGGAGGACTTTAGAAAGGACTGCTCTCTCAGTCCAAACCAGCAGAATCTTCTCCCATGGTTGGATTCCACAGATGATTTAAAGAATTGGTGTGAAACCCCTTCTTTTAAAAGTCCACAAATATTGGACTAAAGCTAGCCTGCTTTATTGATGCAATCCCTGCACTTGGAAAGAGTGGACTTCCACATCTGACATCACACCCAAAGTGCTGTGTCCTACAGGATGTGGAGGGTACAGGAAAGAGAGAGAGAGGCAGAGAGAAACAAGATGGTGGGACTCTTCCTCCACCGTAGAGCATCCTCCTGTCTATTCTAACCCCTCTATTTCCCTTCTGTATTGCATCAAAGGACTTAAGAAATAAAGCACCGTGGTGTGAGGCCTAGCCCTTTGTGAATATTTGATCCTGTTGACTCTTGTCCCCAGGCCACTTTCCTGTGGAGTGGCTGTCCCTGGGGAAAGGGCATTACCTGCCCGTACAAAGGAACAAAGAGAGGCAATCCCCCAAAGTTACAGTCCTGCTAGTGGGCTGGGGGAGCCTTGTTTGGAAATGATATTAATAACTCTTCCACAGCTCAACTGGACCCACAGGGATGACACAAGTGTGACATTAATTTAATGTAGCTATTGTAACTATGAGAGATGCTGGCCACCATACCCTAACTCAGGTATGGAATATATTTACAGTTTAATGCACCACCATTAAAGAATCCTCAGAGTTATGCAGTTTTTGGAAAGGGGTAATATCTTACATTTAGCCCCTGCACTGCAGAGACTTGGCTGCCACTGCAGCTGTCAAGAGGGCACACGTGACCAGAGACTGCTCTGTGCTACTTGTTGAGCAGGAGTTGCAAATCTGGATACTGATGCAGCAGGACACTGATAGACACTATATTTTGGCATGGACCTTATGAAAGAGGAATCTGATTAGCAGATTACCCTTTCAGAGATGGAATTACCTACATCATTGTATTTTTAATAAAAAATCAAAAAAGCGAGGGCATTCACACCATTGCCAGAAGGCAATTCCTCACACACATCCTTGAGAGATATTCACGATGTCGCTGCCCGCATCTCATTTTGATTCTTGTCACTGTAGTGCATACCCAGCAGATTTTTTAATAATAAAAAATGCTGGCAGAATCCATAGTGATTCATGGTAATGATGACTTCCATTCCAACCATGTCAACTGACTTTATCATGCATTACCGGTTTAGTGTGTTAAACAGCATGAGAAGCTGGAAAACCACCCAGATTCTTAGGCCTTTTCCCCATTCACAAGAATGATGAGCTCATTCAGAATGAGTCTGTTTGGTTGTAAGTGGGCAAACTGCCCTCCAGCCATTTAGAACTACCTGAACATGTATTCCTGGAAGTGCATAAACAGAATTATATAGTATTCTCTACAAAAGTCTTTTACAATGGCCCAATCCTATTCAAAAACACTTTAACAACTGACCAGGGAAATATTTTAATAATGTTTTGTCACATTGAGGAATCTGAGAAATCCTTGTGAAAACATTGGGACCTTGGAAACACTGTCCCACGTAATGGTGTTAATATATGATATGGCCTCAGAAATCCGTGCCAACCACCCATTTTTATAAGTAACAAAAATGCAGATCAATATTGTTTTACCCCATCTATATATATATAAAACGGTTAGGTATGTTTCCATACTGAGCTGAAGCAATACATCAGTCTTAGATTCCTCTCTGCTGTCCAAATGGCAAAGTGCACCCACTTCAACAACAGCTATCACTTTACTTGAGTGCTCTCTGTCCTTGTAATAACATAACTACAGGTGACCTCACACATTTTAAGAGTTGCAATCCTGTTACTTAGAAGAAACAAATGCACAACAGTTAATTAAGCAATTAAAAATCTCTGCTTAATGTCTAGCAAAGATTACGCTCACACTGTTAATCTATTCTTAGAAGGTGCATTGTCATTGAATGAAGAATGTCATCAAAAGATCAAACCAGCTTCTTGAAACGTATTGTATATGTTTTAAGTGTCATCATGTATGTGTATTACTTTGTCTTCTATTCTGTTGTACTATTTTATGATGGTTTTAAGCTTCAAAATAAAGATAATTTGATTGATTTATTGGCATGTCAAGTACCATTCAGAATGATAAATGATGCTGTGAAGCATTCAGAAATATATGGGACGATGCCCTCATTTTCTGTGGAAAATATTATTTAGAATTCTGCAATAATGTATGATAATGTTGGGACCAAATCTGTTTTGAGTAGTGAAAGTATATGGGGTTAAAAATGTTAAACAACAATACACATGTACAGTTTTGAGCTTTCACTCAGTGTTTCTACCAGTACCCAGCCACGTAAACGACCACTACGACAGTCAGATATATAGAGATGTAGGTATCAACTCATCTTAATATTAATAACTAGATCTTCCATCTCATATTTCATGAATACACACCTGTCCAACCCTGTCCCCATTCATTCCCTTGGCTATCCCAGAAGTGCACTGCTACTTGTTTTTACCATGCTTGAATGAAATAATGATGGCTTCAGTAATGTCTAGCAATAAGATTTCAGTCCCTTGATCGGGATCTAATATTAATTTTTCATATCCAGTTATAATATCACTGTGAAAATGGCTGCCAGGTGGCGACATTTCCCATAAAATGCACCCTCCAGACAATTAAATACTTCCCCAAATATTCTAGGGTTGGAGGTAGTAATATATAATCATACACCGATAGGATATTTGGGAAAAGAATTTTAAGGGTCAGGAAAAGAAAGTTGTCTACTTGGCTAATTTTTCACTGCAACATTATCACATGGAAGCATATTTTTCACACGCAGTCACAGACAGCAATGGGGGGCCGTTTTGGACATAATTCAAAAATCATAAATGCATTTACTGAACACTGAAAGGTGTACATTAGATACTGAGATATATACATCATATATTGAGATGCTTATATTAGATACTGAAATATACACACTGTACACTGCGATACTTGCATTCTATACAGAGAGGTATATAGTGTTATTGAGATATATGACTTATATATTGAAATAGATACACTGCATGCTGAGATACATGCTTTGTATACTGAGAGGTATGAACTGTATAGTGAAAGTCATATATGATATATTGGAGTAGGTATGCATATGCACTGTACACTTGGGTACATACTTTTTATACTGAGATGTGCATACAGCATTTCGAGATGAATACAATATATATTGAAATATATAACCTGTATACTGAGATGCATACATTATATAGTAAGATATATATGCAGTACACTGAGATGCATACATTGTATATTGAAACATATAGCCTGTACACCAACATATACTCATTGTACATTTAGAGATATATACTGTATATTGAGCTAAATATATTACATATTAAAAGGTATACACTGTATGCTGAGAGATATACCATATATACTGAGATGAATACACAGTATATTTATATTTAAAGGCATTCCTTTTATATTGAAATGCATATAGTGTGGGCTGAAATGCATAGATTGCATGGCAAACTTTGTATATTGTATAGTGCGATGTTCATGCTACATTATAATAACTCATTAACACAACATGTTGAAATGCAAACATGATATAATGAGAAATTACGTATACTATAGGCTAAGAGATATTGGGCCTCATTACACGGTAGGCGGTAAACCATGGCCCTATAAGCGCCATGGTTCATGCCGGTAATTTACCGGTACCGCCTTGGAGGAAAGGGGAATTACCGCCCTATTCCAAGGTTGGGAAGGCGGTAATTCCTCCTTCCTCCATTGCTCTTCCCCATTCCCATTTTTGCCCCATAGGGCATAATGGGAATGGGAAAGGTTCTAATTACGGTACCGCAAATTGCGGTACCGTAATTAACACCCCGGTCCCTTTGCGGGTTCGTTTTTTAACGCCTGCTAAAAGCAGGAGTTAATGTACCAACCCGCAAAGGGACCTCGTAGTAAGGCGATAAGGGTTTACCGGAACCGATAAAATACCGGTACCGGTAAACCCTTACCGCCTACCGTGTAATGAGGCCCAATGTAAGGTATCTACAACATCATAAGAAAACATACTGTAAAATGAGACTTCATGAACACTCCAAGTCAAAACATACATATTGATAAATATAAAATGTGTATGCTCAGCTCTGAGCTGGGGGAAATCCGCTGAGATTTTGCTGACTTTTGGTGCGTTTACCGCCGGCGGGAAATCCGCCGGCAGTAAAAGCGCGAAATTTCCCCATTGAGCCCAATGGGGAATGAGGAATGCCGAATGGGCTCGATGGGGAATGGGGATTACCCGTTCCGCCAAACCTGTGATCCAGCGCTAATAGCCCCGGTGGGTTTGGCGGTAGGGCGGATAACGCCAGCGCTATTAGCACCGGCGTTACTGCCTTACTCGTGAAGAGTCCCTATGTCTTGATAATGGGTGGCTATTAACCTACCTTTGTTGGCATTATAATGTGTGCAACCCACGGGTGCCTCAGGTAACTTATCAAGTAAGTGGGGGGTCTCCAACCATCATGTTGAAATGGGCCCCACATAATACACGGGCAACAGAGGTTTGAATCCCGGATCTGCGCTGAGAAACCGATCTCAGGTATTAAGCGCGTTATGAAAAACCAATTAAATAAAAATGAATACACAATTAAATTCATTTCTTCGAGCAGCGCAAATGTGGAATACCGCAATAATGTAACGACGTGTGTATGTTTCCTGCATGGGTTGCCTCTTTTTTTTATTCACCACTGACTTTATCATGAAAGCATGCATGTTTCATTCAAAATACCATCACCAGCTTGGATATATGCTTTTTGCACTTCAGCTTAATTTTGTAAAGGGAGCTATCCACTGTGTTTAATCACTGCTAGATGAAGTGCTAGGCAGAAATGCGGCCATCATTGGCTTAGTCAGTCCGTTTTTCTAGGATGCTGTAATTTGAAATTCTCATATTATCGTTTGCCATTTTTATGAGTTTATTAGCTTGCCTGACATTTCATTTAGCCTTTAAGTTTTTCATATTTCTCCAGGGTTTCCTGACAGAGTTTTATGCCATGTTAGAATTACTTTTAATGAACACACCTTGACATTACATGACTAAAATATTATGGATTTCTGGGACATTTTGCTTATTGTGTGAAATATCGTAGTTAATAAAATCCCTGTTTCAAGTACTAAATCCTTTGGGTTGAACTAATACGGTGTTGTTTGCCTGCTGTGTGTGTGTATTCCATTGTGCTCACTATGAATTTCACATATGTTTGTGTGCTTGCTGTAAACATATCATTATGCTCCTTTATATCAACCCGATATATCAAACCGAGTACTACTATAATTGTAGTAGGTAACATGAAGGTGCAGTATAAAGGGGCATGTATGCAAGTTATCAAATTATTCATTAGTAGATTTATATTCTGCACAATTTGAACTGAATTAACTCTAGGCTAATTCTCATTTTGAAGAAAACGATGCTATTAGCAAAGCTGGATTTCAACAGAAGTTATCCAGAGCCAGACAAATAGAACCTGCAATTGTCTTCTGCTTTATATAACTAAGCTTTCGGGGAAAGGGTGCTGTGGAGCATTCAACAAGATGGACGCATTTTTATCTGCCTGTTAAGAACATCACGTAATCCTTAAAGTGTTCATCCTTACTGGTGCAGTGAAGTCAAACAGGAAATGATATTGCAGGCTATTTCGATTGAACTTTTGGCCGAGAATTGGGGGCAGAGCATAAAGCATGCTCTGCCTCTTACACCAGCGCCATGAAGAAAATACGCCGGCCTCTCTGCCAGCATCTAATTGAGATATAGGCAGAGAGTCTTCAAAGTGTTTGGGTTCTGCCTACATTTTACAGCCAAAAAGATAGGCGAAGTCCAAAGAGACTCATGGGAATGTAAGTTGCAATGCACACTCATGGCAGGCCAGGCGTACATTTTATTTGTATCATGGTGTTAAAGCTCACAGGAACCAGAGACCACCTGAAATCCAATCCCTTTTAATATGGCAGAAGAAAAACAATGACATTTGCAGAGACCGCCATAGACGTCCAAGTGTTAGAGTCTGCAGTCATCTTGGTCTCTTGTCGCAATTTACATACAATTTACAATGAGGCGTAATTGAGCATGGTCCTAGCCAGAACAGGGGTCATATTACAGAAATGTTGCACCGGTGCAAGTGCAAAGTTTGCACGGTATTAGCACTAGGGTTTCATTTTTGATGCATTTTTGCATCAGGGGAAACTTTGCCCTAGTACTAATACCATTCCATATTGGCATTAGGGCAAACTATGTCCTAGTGCAAAAATGTAGTGAACATTCACCTTTTTTGCACTAGGGCAATTGTTTCCCTTGCGATTTTAATATGCCAAACTGCACTTGTCGAGAAGGAATGGTTTTTCAATGTATCCAAGTGTTTTCATAAAGTGCCCTAGTACTAATCCCGTGCAAACTTTGTACTTACACCGGTGCAATGTTTCTGTAATCTGGCCCCAGATCTCTGTTTCAATATGCCTATCATTAAATTATACACAAGATAAAATAATCCTCAGAATATATGCATTGATGATATCACATAGAAGGTACCAAGAAAAATCTGACAGGTGAAATAACTTCCCATCAAAAACCGCATTGTCTCTTCTTTGCAGACCTCTTTTTAAATTTCATACTCTTACCTAAAGGAGAGTTACAGGATAATACAATCCCTGTCCATTCAATTTCCTACATATGCAGTTAGTAATTCCACAATTGCCACTGATTTATTCTGAAATATTTTCCTTTGCATGGGAAATGTATGAGCATTTCCATTCCGTTCTGTTAAATGGCGGTTCTGGCAAATGTCGACTAACTCTAATGCGCTCACCATAAGTCTTAGTGACCGTCTCGTATGCGGCTTAGTACTGTACAATAGCCATTTTCATTGGTCTGATCCAGCACCAAGTCTTAAACAAAAGTAAAATCCTCATAATGTATTATTGGCTCATGCAGTATTCTCACTTACAAAGTCAGAGCGCAACATAATCTAGACTCATCGCTGTTAGGAGCATAGCTGGATATTATGACCACTTCAGAATTGTCTGCTCCATATTTAACAAGAACACATCAACTTGTTTGGCCAGAATTGACATATGTCACAATACACCATGGTTCTCACTTATTTACTAGAACTTGCAGATGAGGCATACATGAAAACCTTCTAGGTCTAGTATAAGTCTGTACTATAGTATGGCACAGCAGCCAGGCTTATTTTAGGAGAGAGATGTGAGTTGTAAGTAAAAATAACCCAATGAATACATAGGACCAAAGAAACACGTATACACTTGTAGTTATATTAAAACGGGTATTTATTTTATATACACAAGGCAAAGATACATCTTCAGATAACCAATGTAATATTTCAGGTAAAAACGTATTGATGAATGAAATTCACAGGTAAGTAAAACCACTGTTATAGCAACTCAAAATATTCTGTTGGAGGAATACATGTATGAACAGTACCAACATTAGCAGGTAAGCACTTTTTAAGAAGGGTAAAGCAGTTAATGCAGAGATGTAACAAAGGCAATGTTCAAAAGGATTCTTCAATTACAAGTAAGTAGCACGCTTTTGTTGGTCAAAATAGTTCAGGAACATCAGGAAAGTGTCCCTGTATGCACACAAGCTTTAGGCCTGGGCGAACACACAAACATCAGAATCAACACTCCAGCAACAAAGGAGCAACAGAAAGACTCTAGGGGCTTCATTACGACCCGGGCGGTAAGGGAATACCGGTACCGGTAAGGGCACTGGTGCCGGTAATCCCTTACCGCCCTAATCCACGGTCCCTTTGTGGGTCCTCCCTTAACGGCTGGTTTTACCAGGCGTTAAGGACAGGACCCCCAAAGGGACTTTGGAGCTAATAACGGTACCACAATTAGCGGTACCGTTATTGGCGCCTTCCCCATTCCCATTGAGCCCTATGGGGGCTCAAATGGGAATGGGGAAGGGCCATGGTGAATGGTGAATTACCGCCCCCACCAACCTTGGAATGGGGTGGTAATAGCTCCATTCACCATGGCGGAATTGGTAAGGTTTTGGAGGCAACCATGGCGCAAATAGCGGCATGGTTACCGCCTGGGTCGTAATGAGGCCCTAGCTAATTATTATCCTGATTCCCAAAGTACCTTAGGAGTGATGAAGAGGTTGCAGCTGGATGACTTCAGGATACAGCACTGGTGAACCTGGCCTTCTGTTCTTTGGTCGTGGTGATGAAAGGAAGGGCTCTGGAAGGGATTTCTTAGCAGCAGGCGAGAGAGGGGGCTTCCAGAAAGGATTCATCATGCTCCAATGCAGGCCTATGGTTTTGGAGCCTTTTAAAGGACTCCAATGAAGAACAGTTCTTGTCTGACCAATTCACCTTGCTTGCTCGGTCCTGCAATCGGATGAGGGGACTTTGAGGAAAGGGATCTTGCCTCTGGAGGTCCAGAAGGAGTCCACCAACAATTCAGGAGAGTTTACCTTTGGCAAGAGGATGCACTGCACTTAAGGCTTAGGTTGCAGGGAATTGGCAGTTTGCACCAAGGAAGATTGCAGCTCATCATGGGATGGCTTGAATTGAAGGTTGTCTTGGGACTGATTATGCTCACCAATCCAAGGGAGGAAGTCATCCTCTTCAGAGCTTTCCTGTCGATTTGGAAAAGGGTCAGAACAAAAGCAGTACATCAGCAGGCTTGTCCAGTTACTTGAACGGGCTGTAGGCATCTCTGGTCATCTTCATTGTTGGTTCTTCTTTTCCAGTGGTCAATTTATCTTTTACATCATGATCCTTGCTTTTTATTAAGGAACCCAGCCAATCAGCACTCATGTTATATTTAAACTTTGGAGGGTGGCTATCCTTTTAGGAGCTCCCAGATGGAACTGGTTCCCCTCATGCCTGCCAAAAGACAAAGGACTGCAGAAGTTCGGACCCCTCCCTCATTTCCTGTCTTCACAGATACTTTGGTACAATGGCAGGCTACCCAAACGATTTCTGCCGAAGACAAAAGTCAAACCATTACCCCCTCCTCCGACCCAGGACAACAGAAGAAGAACCAAGAACGGACAAGCTTACAAGAAATGGCAAAAAAAGAAAGAAGACACCATTTGGGTTCAATAGTGACTCTTCTGTGTTACCACGGCTGTGAACATAGCCATGGTAGGTAAAACACACATATGTTACAGGAGCAGTGAGAAAGGGGATACTATGTAACCACTCAGCACTCCACATAAGAAGAGATAAGAAGGATAAAAAGCATACTTCTATCCTTGGGGACAGTATTTCTCACAAGGAAAATTAAATAATCTAAATAGAAAAGCCCGAAGGGCTTCAGCAAAACTGCACAACATGTGCTGTCTGCTTCAAAAGTGAATCATGGATGCCTTTTTAAATATGGAGGAAAACATTACTCCATAAAAATAAGGTAAAAATATACCATGTTCTCCTCTTTCAGGGCAACAAGCAAAAATACCCAGGAGTCCAGCAAAAGGTGCTGGGGGTCTCACAGGTAGATGGGATGGGATTTAGCATAAATGTAGAAAGTCTCCCTAGCAAAATGTGAGGCATATGTCTGCCATTTGCACTATTTACATTTCAGCTAATCACTTGATGATAATTCATAAATGCAGTGTAGTTCTACCAGCATCCATTTTTTTTCAATAAGTGACAATGGGCCTCGTTATGAGTCCAGCGATAGCCGTGCTGGTAAAAACGGCAATTTATTTTCCGGCGCCTGGCAATGGGGACTTACCGGGGCATTACAGCCCCGGCGGTTGTGGTAATTCCTCATTGCCGGGTGCGAGGAATTATTGCTCCCCATTTCCATTTGAGTCCCATTGGACTCAATGGGAATGGGGAGGTGGGATGCACCGGCACCATTTGTGAAGGTCTGCGAGCGGGTGCTGTTCCACCCACCAGGTCAGACCTGGCGGGTGGAAACGCACCCACTCGCAGACCTCGTAGTTTGCCAGTCTGGAAACAATGGTACCGGCAAGCTTACCGGTACCGTTGTTTCCGGACCGGCAACCTTATGATGAGGCCCAATGTATTTTGTTTTTTTACTTTTGCTTGTCCTGGACACAACTGTGGCATGTGTCCAAAAGGCTGGGTACCACCACAAGCCAGTGGAAGTTGGGACAGGATAGTATGGGGAGGATCACCTGGTCACGTTGTCATGGTTTCTGACACATGGCAAAGAAAAATCACATGGCAAATCTGAAGGCAAGTCGTGGAGTCTCAAATATCTGTCCCCTATGGCAGCTGGTTTATGGTCTTTGCATCGAAAATTATGCATTGAAATTAAAATCCATCAAAAAAAATCAATTGAAACTAAATGCACCAAAATTATATCTTTTGAATTAAAAGTGCATATCCATCGAGACTTGTCCATCGAATACAGGAATGGACAAGTTTCAATGGATATGTACTTTTAAATGTAAAGGATACCATTTTGATGCATTTATTTTTCACGTTATAACGTTACATGGAGCTGTCCAGTCCTGACATCTTTAAAGTATTTGGGCACTGGCCAGCTTCATGTAACGTTTTAGCGCTTATTGTTTATTGTGGGGGGCTACCCACCCCCCCCAGGCCCCAAGGGTACCCCCCAACCCTAACCCTTACTCTACCCTAACCCTTACCCCACCCGTAACTCTAACCCCAACCCTAACCTAACTCTAACCCTAAACCACCCTTAATCTAACCCTTATTCTAACCCTAACTCTAACCCTAAATCTAACCCTAAATCTAACTTTACATCTAACCCTAAATCTAACCCTAACCCTAATTATGCATCGAAATTATTCATCGAAATTCATTCAATGAATATGCTTTTCGATGGAAAAGCAATTCAATTAAAACATTTTGATGGATAAATATTCAATGGATAGTAATTCGATGGAAACACCAGATACCATAGCAGCTTAGCACTAAACATATGACAGCTGAAAAACACACCTATGAAAACCCTGGAGGGCAATGATAATGCACGCCCCACCCAACTGATAGAACCTGCATCCTTTCCTAACCAGACCTCAAGTGAAGAGAAAGTGCCTATTATGTTAAAGTCGAACATGTCCCTTCACTAAACACTAGAACATGCATTGTAACTGTATGAAAACATTTAGTTCATCAGATACGACTTGCACATGACCTAGTAAACAGATGGCTTTCTGACGGTGGACTGTATACAAGAACACACAGAGTCAAAGCAACAGTGTCCCTTTGCAGAAAGTTTCCCTACTGAGTATATCTTGTTTCAGTTCCCCTGAGCTACCAGATTTTTCACTAAACGGAAGGATAAGGAAAAGCATACCCAGTCAGCGTCTATGGTTTAATTCCCATGCTGGGAAAGCAGAAACTCTCAGTCCAGCCCATGTAACACAGGGAAGGAAAAGTGAGGGAATAAGGCTTTCAAGGGGGTAGTCAAGCCAATTACATTCCTTTGGCCGCTGCAGAGGCCAAATGGTCTATGTTTCCTGGAAGTTGGGACCACTGCATTTCACACAAGGGGCAAACGTGTGACACTTTCTGGAAGTGTTGGTCAAGCCACTAGGATTGTGGTCTAAGTACTGTGGCTGGTGCATAGAACGGGAATTTGTGGATAGTGGTGAAGGCTCTGTAGATTAATGCAAGAGCACTGGGGTCAGGAAATGTGTCTGCAGCCTGTAGTTGGGAAATAATATTTGCAAGGCTAGTTGTGATCTGAGGCTTATATTAGTGACAACAAGGATCTAAGGGTGAATGTGCATTCAATGTATGTCGTGGCTTCTGTAATAAGTAGTGAAGCAAATATTATGATTTGTATGTGTTATTTGTAACTTATTTTCTCCACAGACAGAGGGTTCTGTCACGACCTTGGCGGTATCCAGGCAGTAAATCTGCCAGGAAACCATTAATGCAAATTGTGTTACCGGAACTTGGACCAGCACTATTAGTACTGGATCCTGAGTGGTAGGGTGGGTGTAAGTCCCCATTCCCATTGTGTCCTTTAGACCCAAATGGATATTCCGGGTGCTAGTACCGCGGGGCTATTAGCATTGCAGTAATAGCACTGCAAATGGGCGGAAAGTACTGAGATTTAACTCCAGCAAAAAGCTTGAGGTACATCTTCCACTTTCCACTCAAACTCTGGATTGGGTGGATCAGTAAAGTGGCAGTAATAACGTTACTGCTGCATTTGTGCCGCTGCGCCCAACCCGTGATGACCCCCCACAATCAGCTTTTGCAAACATTAAGTTTAGGGCATGGACTTGTCAAGTTTGCAATATGTCTTCATTTACTGTGTTCCATATTAGTATACTTACGGAGGACTGTATTGCTGGAGATGAATGTATGCCTTGTGCTGGTATGTGTACTGGGGTCATGTTTTAGCAACCAACGTGTCCAGTTGGAGGCAGATAGTGTATGTTGGTGTGCGCTTGTGTGTTGCTGGGCTATGTGCCAGCTTCATGCCACCTTTGTAGTGTTGGACACTCAAGAGTTTATACATGTGTTGGACACCCAGGAGTTTATAGAGGTGTTGGTCACCCGGGAGTTAGTAGAGGTGTTGGAGACCCATGTATTTGTGGAGGTGTGGGACACCCAAGTTCTGTAGAGGTGTTGGACACCCAAGTGGTTATGGGGTGTTGGACAACCATGTGTTTATGGAGCTATTGAACAGCCATTGTTCTGCTTATTGGGGCATGGGACGCCATGTTAGATGGGTTTTCGAGAGGTGTTGGACACCGATAATTCTGAGTCTATTTTGGTTAAAGTCACCATGTTGGTGGTGGAGTTGTGACGATGCTTTGCAGTATTGCATCTGACACACAGGATTGGTCTTGTGTTGAATGCTTGGAGATTTGCCACAGTGAGGGAGCGTGCCAGTGACTGGGTCACGTGTGGGGGTTTGGCAGCTACACAGTGGATGTGTGCACAGTTGAATGCCTTGAAGGTAGGGTTGGTGTCTACACATCTAGTGCTCTTGGAAATTAAGTGATTTTGTGCATGGAATGTTTTGTTTCTCTTGCACATGTGTGTTATTTTACTTTCATAAAGTGATGGGAGGTAAAGTTTTGGATTGATGGTTTTTGAGAGCTTCAGGGGTCAGTTTACGTATCCTTGTTGCTTAGTTGAAGTGGTCTCCTCTTATTATATTTCATGTATTTTTGAGGGATGACAGGGTTTGAATTGTGTTGTCCCGGTTTCAGGTGGGCGTGTACTTGGTTGGCAGGTGAGGAACGTTGTTGGATTTTGGATGCAGGGTAGAGCTTAGTGGTCAAGGTGTGTAATGATGGAAAGGGGAAGTTAGCACAGAGAGATGTCCAGTTACTGTTGTGCTTGGAGCTTTGTGAATGTTTCTTTTAATGTGTTTCTTTCCTGTTTCACTAATGGGGGGAGGGTTTTGTACCTTTACCTATCTGCTGTTCCTAGGGTAGAATTATCTGTGAGAATTCTCTGCTGTGTGTTTCTGGAGTAACAGTTGGAGAGAGGCTGGCCATTGGATATTTCCCTTGTGTACCTGTGTCTATATATGTATGTATTTATATTTGCTTTTATTTCAGCGCTCAAGCGCATGGTACATTAGTCAAGTGCAAGACATATCATATGGTTACAGTTGTAAAATTGGTGTGTGTGCGCAGCGTAGCAAGCCTCACCTCATGATATACAGACAGGCAAAACTTAGACCCCTGCTGGAGGGGGCTACATCCGGCAGCATAAGAGTCAAATTGGTATGGATATACAGACATGCAAAGACTCACCTCATGGTGTAGGGGCTACATCCCGCTGCAAAGAGTCAAATTGGTATGATCATACAGACAACCAAAACCTCACCTCATGGTGCGGGGGCTACATCCAGCAGCATACGAGTCAAATTGGTATGATTGTACAGACAGGCAAACCCTCACTGCATGGTGTGGGAGGCTACATCCAGCAGCATAACAGTCAAATTGGTATGATTATACAGACAGACAAAGACTCACCTCATGGCGCGGGGGGATACATACTGCATAATAAGAGTCAAATTGGTTTGATTATAAAGCCAGGAAAAGCCTCACCTCATGGTGCTGGGGACTATATCCGGCAGCATACGAGTCAAATTGCAATACGTGATCCCAAAAGGAGGATACAGTTGTCTGGCATGCCTAGATGTGACTTTCCACACTTATGAAAATATTACCAGTTTTGGCAAGCAACAGAGTTTAGCGCGCCAAGATATGATTATCGAACCTGTGTAAAGATACAAGCATATTCCACAAACCAGACAAAGGCAGCTGGAAATTGAGCCCCTAAGAGGTGGCGATGTAGGTGTATACAAAGTGGCCAGGTGGGCAGTGTAAGGAAAGCATGGTATCAAAGTAAGACAGACACAAGTTATAACAGTTCAACAGTGTTTATTAAACTGTAGAATGGGTCAGATAAACGCATTATAAGTCAGGGTGTTACGGCCGACATTTTTAGCATGGGACAAGGCAGGAATCGTGAGCACAGCACACTCCTGGGCTTCTCCAACACAAGCTTACAGTTCCTTTTGCTCAATATCAAGGCCTTTGGTGCCCAAGTCTTTTCTCATTCAAAGTCTCTTGCTTTAGAGGGCCTGATATGTAAAAAAATAACAAAACAAAAAAATTCCTTCTGGTACCCTTCAAGTTGGGTGATTTCTCTTCACCCTAGGATCCCCTCAGCTGGGCTCCGATCCTGCTCTCAGCGTTAGCCTCCCAAAGCACTTGCCAATTTAAACAGAGACTTCCAAAGGGCGATCACGTCGCGCTGGTTTACTTTATTAGCCTATGGCAAGTGCATGCTTCATCAAAATCACAGTGCACACAGCGTTCCCTTCAGCAGGGCACAAACGGGGTCTCAATGTCACATTTGTTAAAACTTCTGCAACGTTTCAAGGACTTTTGATTGTACAAGGGGTTTGGCTTAAACCTTGTATGTGCACCTTGACACCTCACACCGGCCTTCCCTAGGGCCTCTTGGTATGAGGGGTACCAGCCAGAGACCTTTGAATGAGTGCCCAAGTGGACCACTCTATCACTGGTACCAAATTCGTTCACAAACAGACCTGTGTTTACTTATCTTCTTAATGTTGCCACTGCAACCATGAGCTTAACACAGTCTGGTCCCCTGTCCGGTTCTTCCGACTCACCGGCTGTGATGAACTGAGCGGCATTTCTTTTGCCTCTGAAGCCAAGGACGGTACCACAATGGAAACTCATCTCCCCTCCCTGGATAACAGTGCGGGAGAGTTCCATGTACGGCTGACATCTGTCACACCATTTGCCAGCTGTGATTTCACGGTCTTGTGAATGCGTGTATGCTTAGTGGGTCGGGGTTGAAAAGGGCAAGGTCAATTCTCTCCACGTCCTTTCAGGTCTCATCACCTTTCTCCTACCATTGTAATGCCATCCTGGAATAGCTGCTTCCTTGTGCATTCAGCCTTGCTCAGAGTCTGCTCTTGTGTTCTGCCTTTTATCCCTGTGGGAAAGAGAAAGGGTCGTCAGGTGTGTGTAGTTGTCGGCAATTGCCTGACTTTGCCTGGCCCTGTGTTGGGACATGTCAGGTAAACGGCTCTGGTATTAGTCCGTTGTAGCTCACGGTGTGAGAACGTGTTTTTGTTGGAAAAAGGGGATGGGGTGGGTAGAGTTTCTAAATATCCTACTGGGCAGGATGGGGAAAAGGTGTCATAAGGAAGGGGACCCTTCGGTATTCCAATTCCACTCCCTGAATACCCCCATCCAGGTGATCATCCCACACTGGTCCACCCCCAGAAACTGTATCCAATAGCAATGGCCATGACCTGTCCACCTGAATGACAGATCCCCGGGGACTAGTGGGTGGGACACCATCAGGTTTCTCACATACCCTTCCTCAATGCAATGTAGACACATCTGTTTCACAGGGCTACCGGGATAGGAAATCTACATTCCCCTGGTCCTTACCTTTTCGGTGCTCCGCAGTGAAACATTAGTGCCGCAAGTCTAGAAACCATTGCATGACACGATGGTTGGAGTCTTTGCATTGGCTAATCCAAACTAGGGGAGAATGGCCTGTGGCGAGAGTGAACTTCCTTCATAAGAGGTAGTATCTAAGGTGGTTTGGGAAAGAAGAAGACAGGCATATACCATTGCTTAAACTGCAATAATTGCAACAATGTCTTGGAAGGCAATTTTGTAAGACACCCATGAAATGGCAACAAAATACAACTAAGAGATTATGCAACCTGTGATTCTAAATCAGTTATCCATGGACTCAGCTGTCCCAGTAGCATTTTTCTATGCCAGACAGAGCATAAGGAAGGCTAAAGAATGCTGGAATGAACATTGAGTAATGTCCGCACAAACAATGTCAGATCTCCGGTATGACGGCACTTCACAGAACGAAGACACACTATAGCACATTTAAAAGTGAGAGTATTGGAAGTAGTGAAAGAACAGCAGGAGTAGGATATCATGGTAAACAATTGAACCATAGGGGAACTAGTCTGGAAAGAGAAATTGTGAAGTCTCACACTGGAGGTATTGAACAAAGAGTTCAATTTAAGTGCGTTTTTATGACTAGTATTAACACCCATAAAACAGGGGTGTTTTTATGACTAGTATCAACACCTGTAAATCATCTCTAGAATCTAAGGTGAAATGAATGTATGGGAGGGACAAAGGTAAACTACACTATTCTGAGAGTATATATGCAAATGGGGAGAAAATTGCAACACATGTAGAAACTGTGCTAAGTTGGTATATGAATTCTGTACAATGTATGCACAAAAATATACTGAAATATACTGAAATTATGTTGATATTTGAAGTCTGTACAATGTATATTCAAACTGTGGGGAAAGCAGCTTTATTACATCGTGGGGATTGTGAGCATGACTCTCAAGATACGCATATGGATGTTTTAACTACTCGAAGAGATAATTAATGATTACGGCTAGACAGTGTAATCTAACCTTAAGGACACCTTAGATAGGAACATGCATATGGAGAATAGAACAGAGGAATAACAGAGTGAACCACACAATATTGGATCCCTATTTAAGATCATCAAACAAATACATGTCTAGAAGAAACTTACTTAATTGCCACCAGAAGATAATATTTGTTCCCAATAAGTGGAATATGAACATTAGGTTTACGGTTATTATCATGGAAAAGTAGCATACCAAATCTTTTCCAACATCTATTTCATGTATTAAGACCAGAGACCCTAATCATCATTTTACAAGATAAATTATGCATCATCATGAAGAAAGAGTAACACTTTTACAATAAGTTAACCTCAATCACCATAAACAGAAATTACGAACGCTATTAAGTCATCACGCTCACATGTGATGACCTAGGTAAAAATACAGCAGCCATTTTGGATACAGAGATGGCAGCTCACAAGTAATTTCAGCACGGGAGAGGCGACCACGCAGTAGAGTGCAGGTGAGATAACTTGCGCTTTCCTAGACTGCTGCAACAGCAAAATACATTTTACAAATATACAAAAATCGGACTTATACGTGTCGCACAGACTTGGCACTTAGTACCAATTGCTATATAGTAAAAACAAGCACAACCATAGATATCTTTCTTTATACTATTATAAGATACACTTGAAGCGGATAAATGTATGCCTTGAGGTACTTGTACCAAAGATACTTGGCAGTTAAGATCAGTTATTATATAGCTAAATGAGCACAACAATGGAAATCTTGGTTTAGACTATTATAATACACATTTGAAATGGATGAATATATGGCACCTACGATCAGCCTATGTTTTGTCCTATAGGAACCCGCTAGAAGCATATGTAAATGAGATAGCAGTGGAATATCACATGCTAGCACCTGTGGAACAGTACCAAAAGAGAGGGAACCACTAACTAGTACAAGACACAGGTATTGGACTAACTAGTCAAGACACCTTTCTTATATAATTCATGGGCTTATGATGCTCTTTTTGATAACAAATAAGTCTCTCGTTACTTGAAACAGCAAAGTAAAGGGGACTGATACAACCAAAGAAGGATATGTTTTTAATACATTTTTAGGGGGACTAACCGGTGTGCGGAGTAATATATCTATATGGATAGCAGATAAATAGAATGGACAACATACAGGTGATTTTCACTTTGAGAATGATGACAGAAAAGTGTTTGAAAAAGCTGGTGACCAGCAATTGTTCTGACAGAATTAAAATATAGTTTGGTATTCCAATACAAATAGGTGTGCAGGGGACCGGAGTGTTCCACACGATTGTGGACACCTGTTGTTCTTCTTATTTCTTCTGGAAGCAAACAGGATAGTACTTTGGCATGAGTGGCTGACATGTTCTCTTTCCACTCTTTTATGAGATTTACCTGATATAAATGGACCTTTTGTTTCATGTCCGGTTGGGCTACTTTACAAGTACAGGCTAGATCTTGAACAATTCTCTTATGTTCTTGCATTCCTGTAGCGGTTTGCGAGATGGGAATGGGTAAATCTTCTCGTTCTTTCCAGGTTTCCTGGAGCATTTCCAGTACATCTCTAAACTCTCTTCCATAAAGTAGTTCAAAAGGAGAGAATCCTGTACAGACCTGAGGGGTTTTCCTTACTGCAAATAGTGCTCAAGGGATCATTTAGTCCCAGTGTTTCCTGTCCTTACCTACCAATTTCCGTAGCATTAATTTCAGTTTTATTGAATCTTTCTACCAAGCCATCGATTTGAGGATGGTACACAGGTGTTCGGCATGTGGTAATATGGAACAGCTCTTCTAATCTGCCATAAGTTTGCTCATAAAATATGAACCTTGATCGGTTAGTACTTCTTTGGTAAAACCAACACTGGAAAAATATGTTAAGAGGTGTTTGAGGATTTGTTTTGTGGTATTGCTTTGCATCGGGAATGCTTCCGGGTATCCGTTTGCATAGTCAACAATCACAAGGACATATTTGTTGCCTAATCTGGGTGTTTCTAAAGGTCCAATGATGTCCATCCCAATTTTTGAAAAGGGACTTCTATGATTGGTAAGGGATTTAGAGGTGCAGGTAATGGGATGTCTGTGCTGGTTTTACGCCATATTTCACATGCCTGAACAAAGGTTTTGATATCAGTGTGACTACCTGGCCAGTAAAACTTCCCACTGATATGTGCCTGGGTTTTGGATTGTCCTAAGTGCCCCCATGTAAGATGGGAATGTGCAATCGTTAGTACAACCTTTGGGTGGGTCTTGGGGATTGCTAACTGCGTCTTCACTAAAGATTCTGAAGGATTCTTTCAGGCCTCACCACCTTTCTCCTCCGTTTCAACTGCCATCCTGGGATTGCTGCATCCTTGTGTGTTTGGCCTTGCTCAGAGTGTGCTCTTGTGCTCTGCCTTTTATCCATGTGGGCAAAGGAAAGGGCAGTCAGGTGTGTAGTTATCGGCAATTGCCTGACCTCACCCTGTCCCTTGTGTTGGCACATGTCAGTTAAATGGCTCTGGTATTTATCTGTTGCCACTCATGGTGTGAGAAAGTGTTTGTGATGGAAAGGGGGGGTAGAGTTTCTAAATATCCTACTGAGCAGGATAAGGAAAAGGTGTTATAAGAAAGGGGATACCCCATTTCATCCTTCGGTGTTCCACTTCCATTCCCCGAAGACCCACCTATCAAGGTTACCCTCTACACTGGTCCACCCCCAGGAACTGGATCCAGTAGTGATGGCCATGTCCGCGCCACCTGGATGACAGAACCCCAGGGACTAGCGGGTGAGACACTGTCAGGTTTCTCCCATCAGTGAAGAACAATGTTCTGAGCAGTAACAGGGGATTGAAATGCACGGGAGGAGAGAGCTCATCCAGGCAGTGGGATTAGATCGGAGGAGTAGGACAATAAGCTTGGGAGTACTGGTGAGTCAGAGCTGGCAGAATGCTAATGGTGGGAGGGGGGCAGCATGGCAGATTATTCTGGTAGGAGGGTAGTCCGGCTGATAGATAGCAGCAAACTGAGCTCACAGGGAAACCTGAAAATGTGGGGAGGAAAGGTGATTCATGCACAGGAAGTACAGTTTAAAGTACAGGGCTTGCAAGAGGCTTACCAGCAGAGCCATCGTTGGATGATATGTAGAAGATTGCCACAACAGGTGCAAGGATGAGTCCCTCCCCCGAACAGGCCGAGTCAGAATCAGCAGAGCCCCTTAAATACGGCCCTTGAATGGAGGCCGGTGTCCGCCTACCCGTTCCTATGACAAACGGCTTTGTGTCCATGCCGGACCAATCGGCTCTGCCTCCAGGCAAGATGAGGCAGGACAGAGACAAGCAATGGCAGCCATGATGGGGAAGGCCTCGCCGGGCCATGGTACTGAGGGCTAATGAAGTGAGCCCTGATACTGCTTGAACCTACTTACCTGTAGCTAATTAAGAGCACTCCTTTCACAAAGAAGGCTCTTGGTGTATTTGCATATCAACCCACCTTACCACAAGAATGTTTTTGTCAAAGGGATTAAGGGTCAATTGCAAAGCTTTGGGAGGTAGCGTAAAATCAAACAAAAGGGGATAACACATGAATCAAGAAATACTGAAAATACAAATAACAGCTTAGACACTTCTCCAAAATACTCCTTAGGTCAACAAAGTCTGCACTGGCTCCCAGTTGCTGCACAGATTACATTCACATCCCTCTGTATCATGCACAGGATTGTCTGGAGCTGGCGATCACACTATCTGCAACTCATGCTTACTAAATATTCCCCCTTTGGACCTCTGCACTCCTTTGGCATCAATTCCTTGTGTGTAAAGTGGTTCGCAAAACAGAGGGCAGGTGGTCGATTGCTTTCCTCTGCTGGCTCCCTTCTTTGGAACAGCCTCTCCCTCGCTCTTCCTCTTATGAAGAACCTTCTTAAATTCCGGGAGAGCCTCAAGACCTTCCTCTTTACCTCTTCCATCCCGCTCTCTCTCTCCTCTGATAATCACACAGTAGCTTGATTGGTGTGCAAGGCCCTTATGCATCATTGGGGCCATGACCTCACACATTGTATCATCCCAGCTGCTGTCTATCCTCAGCACTTGCCTCGCCTCCCCCTCCACCGTTGGAGGCTTACACTTACCTCTCATTGCACTTCACCTGCTGCTCACCCACGAGCACCACAGCACCTATCCCATTCCCTCTCCCTTCTGTACTTGCACGTTCTGAAAACTCACAAGGCATAGTATGTTTGTCTTCCCTCCCCACTGTTTTTTCTTATATTTATTATTTTTTGTATTGTAATTTTAATTGTCTATCATCCCCTGTCCCCTCCCAGTTGCCCTGTGGATGCTTTGAAACAGTATTTGCATCCTGTAAAAGCACATAACAAGCGAAGAATAAATAAATAAATGAACACAAGCACTTCAAAATGTCTTGGAAACCGAAACCACCAGTGTGTGAGCTTGACCTTTTCACTCCAGTCTGACAGCCAAAGAAAACCCACCCCGTGATAACAGGAAGCGAGCAGGACCTTTTAAGGACCCTCAAACATGCATTGGAAGGTCTCACGGCTTCTGATTGGCTGGTCAAACTCAGGTATCCATTCTCAGGTGCGGTGATCAGAGAGCAGGCATCGAACCCCCGCCTTGAGACCGACAGTGACGATCACCTTAGGAAATCCCAGGGGAGCGGTTTGAAGCCCACACAAAAAGTCCCATCTTTCTCTTGGGGTATTGTATTGGAATTTCAAGGCCCCCTATTAGTTTTATTGCAGAACAGTAGGGATGTCACTCGTATGCGGTATTTACAAGCTGATATGTGGATATTTTATGCTGCAGCATATTTTATTTACCCCATATTTATTTTTCTCTTAGGATGTCTGTGTACTGGGAACTCAGCATATACGCAGCTAACCTTACCCTGAGATAAAGCAAAAAAACCTTTGTGGGAAATTAAAGACATGACTCCTACGATCCCAAAAAAAAACCCAACAGATTTCACAGCTGTTCTATCCCCATTTCTAAATTATGTTATTTTTTAATTAGTACATATGGTGAAATGTTTCCAAAATGTTATTGTTAGGCTGAGTGTTGAGACAAATGAAATGAGCCTGAGCCTGCATTATATACTATGGGCCATGCTTACGTTTCCAAAATGATCTTTGACTTTAGACAAAGTGGCCAGGAATCCTCACTGATAACATGTATCCCGTTCCCGTGCCTCAAAGGAGCATTTCAGAAAAGTACAAAATGTGTGCACAAGACTGTTCATCTTGCAATTAAAACCAAGTATCATAAAATAATGGATATGGTTCTAGGGTTTGTCCATGTGCTTTGTGCAATAAGACAAGTGTACATCTTACTATGACTAAACTGGAAGTCATCATTAGAAATGAACATTGTACAATTTGTTTAAAAAAAGAGCCATCTTACATTGATGCCACAATTAAATAATTTCCTTCAATGGTTGATTTTGGAAAAAACACCCCAACTCCAACCGTCCCCAAAGACAACTTTACTTTTCCTCTGGTGATGAAGCAGCCAGAACATCTGGGGTGCGTTAGCACACGCATATTTGGCAGTACGACTCCCCACAAATAAAACTTGACAGAGAGAGACACATAGGGCCTGATTTGGAAAGCGTTTTTAATAGGACTCTCCCATTGAACAAGTTTTTGTAAATCAGTCCCAAGGAGAGGAAAGAGAGAGAGAGAGAGAGCGAGAGAGAGCAAGAGGGGTGTAGGGGGTGCTTTGGAGGGTGGAAGAGAGGGTAATACGGTCGGGTACAGCTAGTTGTAATCATATTGTGCTATAGTTGGTATGAAAAGGACATCACAAATCATTGTACACTGTAGTTGGGGGAAGGGGATATCCGTATTTCCAAATACCATGAGAGTTGAGTAGTTGAAGACAAAAGAACATAAGAACAATGGGGCTTCAATGTAATTCTACACACCATAAAAGCTGAAAAGTATAATTTCCGATTTCCCTAATAGCTATTTCTGCCTACACTGTTTCTCAGAAGCACTTTTCCTGGAATGGTTGTGACAGCTCTAAAGCATTGCCTTCCTGCTGTGTTTAGTGTCAGTACTAAAAGCACCAAAGACTAACTGAATGCATGTATCTGTCGTTGGTGCATTTACAAATAATGGCACTTTGATATTCAATACGTAGTGGTATGGTTTGCAGGCCTATAAGAGGGTATTTATGACTATGCAAAAAAAAAAAAACGCTAGAAACTATATACGTGCTCTTTTTTGAGAAAAGTATATTTAACAACAATGGGCCTCATTGTGTGGTGGATTGGAAATAAGGATGGTATCGCTACATATTATCCCCACCAAAAATATTGCTGTATATATGGTCATCTGGAACTGCCATAGTCGATATTTTTGGGGGAGATAATTTTTGGGGTTTTTGGGAGCGGGGGTTGCAGAGGTGTCCCCTGCTCCTTTAAAAATAATGCAGGGGTTGTGGGGGGGTGGGGGGATTGTTCCAGCAGGTTCCATGCCTTACTATCGCCGAAAAAATATGGTGATATTTTTGTATGCCAATATTTTTGATGGGATATTAACACATGGAACCATAAGGATGCAGGTAGCAACTTGACAGCACCCTTCCTGCAGGGGCCCTTGCACCATGACTGACCCGCCGGGTGCAATGGTCCTGGCTGGTGGAGTTGTCACAGAAGCACTAGCACCGCTAGCAACAGTGGCAATGCTTTCGTGGACTCCTTGGGAATGGTGACTTACACTTTCCCCCACCTGATATCCCGAGCCGCCGATGATACAATGGCCCGATGATACAATGAGGCCCAATCTCTTAAATGCTGGTATATTCGTGTCAATTAGCACTCTGTGCTAACCATACATTATGTACATAGAGACAAACATAAATGACAAGTTTGTGAAACACTTGTGATTGTATTGACATTACTTGAGCTGTACTCTTACAGTTTTTCTATGATCACACATTATAATGTTTCTAATGACCTGTATTGTTTGCCATCAGCTAACAAAACCTTGATTGTGTATTCAACAATCGAACATCATGTTTCTATGATACATCATTGTCTCTGCGACCTGTCCTTGACTCCCCACCTTTCCCTTGCCCACTTCCCACCCTCGCAATCTCTGTTTGCGTGCGCTCACTGGGGCCCTAGGACACGCTTGCTCCCTCTCATCTTAGGCTGCTTGTGCTCCATTGCATTCTTAGATTGTGTCTGCTCTCTCGCGACCTTAAGCCATGTATGTGCCCCTCCACCTTCTGTGTCCCCCCTTTGCTTGTGTTAACCCCCTCTCTGCCCCTGCACTCTCTATGGTGCCCTCTGTATCTCCTATCTTCTCTAACTGTTTTTCTATCAACTATCCTATCCTTCTCACTAAGTCTGGTAGGAAGAAGTTTAAAATGGATATCTGGGTCTACAACCCAGGGCTCCCTATTGCTGATACTTACACCAGTGCTTCCTCCAGACAGACACTTACTGGCAACCTCTTTGTTGTTCCCTTTCCACGACTGTAGACCCTATATATGGTCTCTGTTCTTTCTCCTTTTTCCTCTTCACCCATTAATGGTGGTACCCATTGGGAGGCCCTCCTGGACCCATCCACTCCTCTAAGACCATAATTAATGTTTACCTAAATGCCGCTATCATGGTCCAAGGCCCTCAAGCCAACCTCCTCCTTTTTGATAGACGCTTTGTTAGACCAGAAAAGTAATCCGATAGTCGAATGTTATGTATAATATGTTGGCCAGAAGCAAAACGCATCATGTGCCAAACATCGCAATCCAAGAATCATCAATGTAACCAAAGGGCGTCCATTTTGTGAAATGTCGGCCATTTGCTTTTTTTTCTTTTGAGTCAAATGCTTTGCAAATATATTCTATGCTTTAGACTCACACACAGTGCGAGGCCACGGCCTGAATGCTGAAATACTAACACAGACAGCAATGTCAAACTGTGCAGAAATACATTGTTTTTCTCTCTCACTAAGTCCTTGAAGTCGAGCAGAAGCCGCATCTAATCAGTAGTGCAGGTGCCGGTTTGTCTTGCAAGCGCTGTTGTAAAAGGCAGTTAAACATGAATTATATTTTCCTAGCGTTGCTCCTTCGCGGAGAGTTGTAGTTTCTGCTTCAGAACTATCTGACCCTTAACTCATGAGCCGAAACACACAGATATCGTAGTAAGGAATGTTTCTCTGCTAAGAACACAATATCCTTGCAGAGCCAGAGCTCCATGTTCCCCATAACAGAAAGCTGTTTCTGCTGCATTTGCTAGAATAACTATGTTTAGTCTGAATGAAGACTTTTCATAACGTGTCATAATGGTCATGATTGTCAATCACTGAACCCTAGCCTGTATGACATGTATGTGGATGGGTCAAAATGCCTTAATAAAGGATATGTCTAATGTATATATATGGCTGCTTGAGCGCTGTTCGCTCTCTCTCGTATCTCACAGTGTTTGGGAACACACATCATGAGGCGCTGACACCTAGTCGGTCGACTGAGAAAATTATGAAATAAACCAGACTTGTTTGAAAACGAACCTCGTGTCTGATGTGTCATTATAGTATATGGATATCGTGCCTTAGTTTCCATATGCAGTCTTTATGGGCGAGCAAACATGGCGCCCGAATAGGGACTCTCCCACTAATTCTCCATCATATATGTTGAAGTTGAAGCAAGGCAAAAACGAGTCGAGGATGAAGCCGTTGAACCAGGATTGGAAGGTGTTCGGGGCGCCCCTGTAGAAGTGATGAGAGACTCCCCCCGCAGATCTGTACACAGCCGATCCCTGATCGACCAGCAGCGCCCAGAGAGCATCAAGGCGAGGGTCCTGGAACGAGGCAGATTGAGCCAGACACGCGGTCACAACGATTCTTGGTTGAGTCTGTATACGGGCAAATTGCATCCTGAGTGACGAATTGGTTGATCAGGTGAGTCATGCCCTGATTCTAAAACATCCTTATATTGGTAGAGAGTTGCACTTGCAAGTTCAAACGCCCAGGGTAAGAAAAGGGTAAGAATTAACCATGCCTGGGAAATTGTCTTCCTGTTTAGTGAGTTATTTTCACTGCGGTAGACAATCATTGGAAACTGGCCAGGTCACGCCAACGGAAGGGTCACTGGCACATGAAATATATATCAAGTATGGTATAGGGGCCTTAGTGTTTAATGCGATTTGGCATAGGCATACCAGATGTGTATCAGCCCTTCAGTGGCCTAATAATGGGAGCTTTGAATTAGCATGTACAGAACACCTAGAATCAGTATTGCTATGGAAAAAGGCCCGACCTGCAGCATTCGACGTTGTAAGAGACTGGAGGAAGGAAGCTAATCTCCGTTTGAGAAGTAGGGGGAAACATGCACGCAGACATAAAACAAATGTAGAGAAAGTGCAAGAGCATGATCAGCATCAGCAGACAGAAGCCATTAGGAACATTCATCCTGTAGGTCACTTAAACTCCGGGCACTTGTCATCACACACAAATGCCTACATTTGACAGCCGCATGGTATCTTTCAGACAAACTCATGAGACAGCACTCTACCAGACCAACCAGAACACCCTACCTCCACCAACTCACCATACCAAAGTTCAACTTGAAAATGACTGGGGGAGCGAGCTTTCTGGTATTGGCAGCTAAATACTGGAATGCACTGCCCATGACTAGTAGAGCAGACACCTCATTTTGGTAGTTTAGAGCCAAAGTCAAGGATCTGCTCTTTACCCAACAATAGAATGAATATACGTCATAATGGAGGTATCCAAACTGTAACTTGATCATGTTACGATTTACTGTACCCTATCTGGACCACTCTGTAACAGGATCTATTGAAGCATTTACTGTAATGCTTCTTTTTCTGTTAATATTCTGTTTGTACAACATTATGTAACCACTGTTGAGCTGAAAGATTCCTAGCACCTAGTTACCAAGGGTTGGGCTGCGTTTTACAAATAAACAAACTAAACTAAACTAAACTACACATGGACAGAGCTTTCCAATTAGATGTACAGAAAATATATCCATCGCAAGATTTGCATACATGAGATGAACTAATAAACAAAATATTAAATGAACGAAGATATGAACATCAAAGTACTGACCCAGTTGCACCTCCTCCTTATGTACTTCCTATACCCGTTATTCCATCTGCACCTGAAGTAAGCAGTTCCTCTCCCCCTGTGCCTGTGACATAATTTACTCTACTGCCTTCAGAGCATGAGATAGCCGCTTTAGCAGGCAGTTCTACAGAGATAGGGCCTGCGCAAGGAAGTATTAGACAGACTTGTAGTATGAATAGCAAAGGAAGGAAAGAAGAATTGAAAGAATGGGCCAAAACGTATATTGATGATGACAATGAAGTGGCTGTGCAAAGTTCCATATCTGATCATAGAGGCCTTGGTGAACAACAGGTATTGTTAGAATGCATGGGGAATTATCTTGTGAAAATATGGAGTGATTTGACCGATACAGTGGTACCGCAAGAGTTGCGTGATTTGTTGTTCTTTCAAACTTGAGAGATAATGCGGCAAAAGTACGAGAACACGTAGGCCAAATATTTGTTTTTAAGCGAGAACTTGATTGATTGCATTAAGAATTATTGAAAAAAGATAAAACGCATATGTCGTACGTTTAGCAACGTTTTTTATCGCCGTTGAAACCTATTAGTGAAGAGATGCGAATTTGTACGCAAGATGTTCTTAGATGGATTACGGATGCCACCATTTCCCCAATTGAAGTGCATGATACGTTTAGTCAGTATATATCAGAAATGCAGAGAAAGGAATTGCAAGTTATGGTAGAGTACCTTCAGGATGAATGTATGAAGAATAAGATGTGTTGTCCCACTGATTTAATGACAACTTATAAAAGAGCATTTTCACCTGAAACTGGAATGACTGCTTTTTCACTTGATCCAGCTTTGTTACTTAATAGACAAATTAATGTAGAATCACCTTGTTTGCAATTACCCATAAGGGAGTGCCTCCCACGTTTGTCCCGAAAGTAGAGTTTTCTGCCGATGGAGCAACTCCATCGCGAAAGATAGAAGCTCATTATATCGCACAGTTTGTACATGTCCCTTTTCTATGCAAAAGGTAAATTCTATAAAGTAGATGATCCCTGATATTAGGAGAAACCCGGCAGGATTCTATAAGGAAATTGAATCTGTTTTGAATTCATCTGTTTTTACATTGAGTGACATTGATTTACAGTTTCCCGTGATTCTTCCTGTAGACATATGTAAACAGGTTAGAAATATAAATGACAGGCCCATGTTAGGTGATACATGGGAGAATTTGATTAAAATTGATAGTGAGAGAAAGGCTAGAGAGAAGCCACCACAAGTAATGTTGTCTCTACAATCGCGGATTGTAGAGAAATTGAAAACTTTAGTGCCCAAAAAAAGAATAGTTTGGGATAAATTGACTGCTTGTTTACAGGGCAAAGAGGAAGGGGCGATGGATTATTTGAATAGGTTTGAAGAAGTATTTGCCAATTTTCGTGTTCAAGATCTAAGTACCGAAATTGGGAAGAGATTGTTTGTTGATAGATTTGTACAAGGGTTGTTACCAAATATTCAAAGTTTAATAATGACATCTGAAAGGGCATGGCAAGCAAAAACACAAAGTGAAGTATTACACATGGCCCAATATTATGAGAACAGAGTAAATTCAGAAAAAGATAAGGAACTAAGGGATAAAGGGAATTTGAAAACATGAGTATTGTTACAGCAAGTAGCAAACAATAATAGAGGTGGTGGGAATGCATCGTCCAGCGTCCAATTTGCATTAACGTCCAATATACAAGGGGGTCCAATAGGGATTAATCAATGTGCCAATTGTAGACAAGAAGGCCATTGGCGAGCACGGTGCCCGCATCTACAGAATAGAAATGGGACTTTTCTGAGAAGAGAATAGAGGTCGTCCGGGAATACTAGGACAGAATAGAAACCAAAAGGCACCACAATTTCAGGAAAATCAGGGTAATCAGAATCAACAACAAAACAATCCGAATGTTGGAAATGTTTTTGACAATCAGTCCAATGCATATTACTCTGGCGATTTTACATCTGACGATGTACTGTTCTACTAGGACAGCACGAGAAAGTGGTTGGAACCAGTACCTATTCCCATTGACCAGAAAGGGCCCTACGTATAAATGAATGCTGGGAATAGGCAGCACATTTTTTTAGTGGACACAGGTGCACAAAAATATTCAATTGACCATCAGCGGGTTCAAGAAATACCACTGTCAGGGCATAGAAATGTCTCAGTAGGGTTCTCAGGTATGCCATTAATTAGTCCAGTTTCACAACCAGTACCTATAACACTAGGTCCATTTACAGAGTCTTTCCCATGTCTTTTGACGTAAAATGGGGGCGAAAATGTGTTGGGATTTAATTTGTTGAAAACATTGAATGCAGTCATTTATTATTCTCCTGATGGAGTGTATTTGACAATTTCGCCACAAAAGACTCCTGTTTCACAATTTGTATCTATGTCACTACCGACTGAATTGAGAAAAGTACTAGCTTGTATATGGGCAGCGAACGACAATGATGTAGATTTTTTGAAAGAAGAACCAGTAAAAATTGTTTTGAAAGAAGGAATCACATTGCTGTGTATTCGCAATATAAAACTTCGGTTGAAGGAGAGAACGCATTGAAGTGCATTGTATCAGATTTAATCAAAATAAACATAATTGAAGAAACTCCTGGTAGTATTTGCAATAGTCCGATTCTTCCGGTTTACAAGAAAGGAGGTAATGACATACCTTACTGTTTTATAATTGATTTACGCGGGGTGAATAAAGTGGTTGATCCGCAATTTCCATAAATCCCGGATGTGACTACAATTTTGACTATGATTCCAGCCTCTGCATCATATTTTAGTGTAATTGATTTGAACAAAGCATTCTTTAGTATCCCAGTGCATCCAGACAGTAGATATGTGTTTGCTTTTGCACTAGGAGGATGTTCATTTACATTCACACGTATTCCACAGGGTTACACTGAGAGTCCAAGAATTTACAGTAGAGCATTGAAGGAACAACTAGATATGCTTTAACTACCAAAAGGTTGCGTATTACTACGGTACATAGATGACTTGCTAATAGCAGCAGACACACAATATATTTGTAAAGAAAGCACTGTTGAATTATTGACACATTTAGCGGGACATGGACACAAAGCTTCATTAAAGAAATTCCAGTATTGTCGAAAGGAAGTAGCCTATTTGGGCTTCCTCCTTTCGAAGGAGGGAAGAAGGTTGACACCAGAAAGAATAGAAATCATCTCTGATATGCCTATTCCAAATACGCAGAAAGAAGTCAGGTCTTTAATTGGCATGGCTTCATATTGTAAGCAGTGGAACGCTAACTTTTCCATGATTGTGAAACCAATAGTGGCATTGACATGGAAGGATGTTACCTCACCTTTGCCATGGAACATGGAATGTCAAGAAGCATTAGACCTGCTCAAACTGCATTGTGCTCAGCTCCAATTTTGGGTATGCCAAATTACGACAAGAGTTTTTTAAAGTTATTTGTGCATGAAAACAATGGATGTGCTTTGGCTCTTTTGACTCAGGAACACAGGGTAGAAAAAAACCATGTGGCTACTTCTCTTCCACATTGGATTCTGTTCCATGTCCTTTGCCGCATTGTTTGCAAGCTGTTGATGCAGCCGCTGCGTCAGTAAAACAAACTGAGGGAATGGTTTTAGGTCACGCTTTAACCGTAATGGTACCTCATTTAGTGGACGTTCTTTTAAATAGAATGCAGATGCAACATCTCACATCAGCCAGGTTAACAAGGTATGAAATTGTCCTATTTGCACTGCATATCCAAATTAAGAGATGTTGCACTTTAAATCTGGCTGAGTTAATGCTCCTCCCAATGAAAAAGGGGGCCAAAAACAATTCCCCCATGATTGCTTAATGGTTACTGAACAAGAGACAAAAGGAAGAATTGACCTTACTGACACCCCACAGAAAGAGCCAGATGGAGAAATATTTTTGACGGTTCTTGTTTTAAATTACCAGATGGTAATCAACTGCTGCTTATTCCATCACTACACTGAAACCTATTATAGAAAGCAAACAAATCCCATATAACTCAGCACAAGCTGCAGAAATAATAGCGTTAACAAGAGCATCTGAAATGTCTGCAAACCTCAATGTAAACTTATATACTGACAGTCAGTATGCCTTTGGGGTGGTACACAATTTTGGTCAATTATGGGCTGAAAAGGGTTTCCTGACATCACATGGAATCAAAATCCAACATGGCACTTTGATTTTGAAACTGTTGTTAGCACTTGCGCTTCCCAAGCGACAAGCGATAATGAAATGTGAAGCACATAAAAAAGTAACATGTAATCTAGGAAAGGGAAAAACATTTGCAGACAAAATTGCGAAACAAACTGCCACTGATTTACACACAAAAATGTATGTCGAAAAAATAGAAGAAGTACCCTGCATGATAGAAAATGGAATTGCAACAGTTAAGGAGATCCAAGCAGAAGCTACTGTAGATGAAATAAAATTGGTAGGAGGGTCCAGCAGAAATAGTTTCTGAGGGTTGTTGGGTGGACAAACAAAATAACCATGGAAGTTGCCAAATGCCTATGTGATGGCAATGGTCACTATGGCTCACAGTCCGACACACATAGGTGCTAAAAAAAATGATTCAGCACCTGGATTCTGTATGGCAGAATTCACACATTAGAAAAACTGCTGAAAGATTGGTTCAGAATTGCATGACTTGTTTACAACATAACATTGGAAAGGGAAAAGTGACACCAGTAGGACGTTTTGGCCCACCATCTATGCCATTTGAAGTCATCCATTTTGATTCCATAGAAATGGAGAGGTGCCAAAACTATAAGTATGTCCTTGTGGTCAGCTGCACATTCACCAAATGGGTAAAGGCCTATCCCCTGAAAGATTGTACAGCTATGTCCACAGCTAAAGCCATGCTAAAAGAATATTTTCTCCGATTCGGGCTACCCCGTGTCATGTGGTCAGACAATGGACCGCATTTTATTTCGGCCATGATATTGCAAATTTGTGCATGCCTCCAAATTGATAAACGATTCCATTCAGCCAGAGACCCGATGGGTGCCGGTTTGGTAGAATGCCAAAATGGTATCTTGAAAACAAGCTGAGCAATATTTGCGCAGGTAGCAATTTGAAATGGCCCGATGCACTACCCCTAGCTTTACTTTGCATGCAAACAACTGGACAGGCGAACACTGGTCTATCCCCTATGAGATTGTGATGGGGAGACCAGCGAATGTCTGGAATGTGCCCTGACCAAAATGGTTGAGGGATATTGAGTACCCATTACTTGTTGATTATTGCCAACAGTTGACTCAAAACTTTGATTCATCAGCAGGTGCAGGAGGTTCTTCCTGTCATATATACCAGCCCAGGACATTGTCTGCAGCCAGGTGACTGGACCTTGGTGAACATTTATGAAAGAAAGACTTCACTTGCACCACGCTGGACAGGATCCTTCCAGGTGCTACTGGCGACACAGACTGCAGTCCGAGTGAATGGCCGCAAGCACTGGATCCACGCAACACACACAAAAAGAGGTCAGTTTCCTTTGCCACATGAGAAAGAGATTGATGATCCTGATGTTGAAAGAAAGACAGCTGTACTTGATCATAAAGATATAATTGCCAGTTCTCTGTCATAAGTACTTCCTAAGGCCGAGAAAGGGCCTGGGGAGATTGCAACGAATATCGAAAGGTCAAAAATGCCTCAACTTTGTCTGACTGCTGCCTCATCATCACTCATTGCATCATAAGCTGGCACTGATCCTGCATCTGGAAATGACAGTGCATTGTTCATCGATCATACTGTACCTGGAGCTGTAAGGTACAATCTACGTTCACAAATTCGGAAGTGATCAGCATTTGTTTCGCCTTTGTTCCTAGCTCACGGATGAAGCTGGGAACTGAGGCCTAGGGAAAAGGAGTGTATGAGCTCTATCCGTTGAGAGCGCTGACACGCAGTTTCCCGTTGCTACCATTGAAAGTGAAGGCCGTTGCAACCTGGCACGGACAAGCGGGGGCAAATGGTACTGACACTATAAAATTGATACTTGCGGCTGCCTTTTTGGAGCTCTGTGTAGCTTAACATCTGCGTGCTGTCATCTATATACAGGCCAACCTGGATTGCCCTGAACGGATGCTGCCAACGTGTGCTGCTGTGGAGAACTTGCCCGACGGACACTGAAAAACTTTTCCTGAGATAAATATTACAGGCAATGCCTATATTTGCTCCTGCTCCCTCTTGCACCAATGCTTTTGATGATATAGAGATTGATATTAAGCCTACTCCAAGAAAGACTTGGTTTGGAAAGAATAATATGCTGATGATTATGATACCCACAGATGCATATCCACATTACCCACAGATGCATATCCCAATCTGCCCCTAGCTAACCAGTTCTGTCATTTAGACCCAAAAGGGACTTATACGCTAACTAACTCTCACTCCCCAACTTCACTAGAGCCAGAGCGGGTGGTTCGAGTTTTGAAGTCCTAGCGCCAAGAGCCTGGAACTCCCTACCGCCTAAACTAAGAGCGGAAACATCCCTCATAGCTTTTAGAAAAACTCTGAAAACCACCGTCTTTAAGTGAACCCCACTTATAATACCACTGCATACATCAATGTCTGTAAATTACAACTGTACCACGCTCACTGCTCCCTTGTAACCTCGGAACTGTAGCCATGCCTGTAACCATGTCGTCATCTGTGTTCACACGATATTTCTTCATGCCAAGTAAACTTTCTTGTAACAGCGCCACGATGCCCGAGGGCAGCTGGGCGCTTTAAAAATGCAAATAAATAAATAAATAAATAGATACTGCTTTGCATTTTCTTTACACTGATCCCAATATTTTGATATCTAGAGACTATGAATCCCTTAAACTCTCTCTTGTATGCTACCAATGCTCCTACCATGAGCAGCCCAGTACATGTGCTCTCTTATACTCTTCCTTCACAAGAAGTGAAAAATATAAAAGGATATTATAATAATACTTTATTGCTGATTATGAATATGACCCATGATATCTTGAATAGGTCTAATTGTTGGGTTTGTTCCCATTTACCCCAGCACGGGGAAAGTGGAATGGGTTGGTGTGTACATCCTTTGCCACTTAATACCGCCTGTTATGCATCATTAAAAGTGCTATTTTTCGGAAAATGGAATGATAGTGTCACTGGTCAGTTTATGGAACAAACATAAATGAATTTGAAAGATTGGTATTGGAACCGGTGGGTTGTTCCATATTTACAAGCGGAAGCAAAATATAACCGGTAACAACAAGTCCTGTAGATAGACTCTCTAGGCCTTACCAGTCCTTCATCACTTTTAAAATGGCTCCGGTAGGAAACAACAATGCTGTGCCTCCCTCCTATATTATTAATCATAGTCCACGTTCTGTCTCATTCTGCTTACGGAAAAAGGGTTCCTACCCAGTGGGAACATTTACTAGATGCATGAATATTGCTGTACTTGAACCAGAAGAAAAAACATTATATATAGGAGGTTCTGTCTATTTTATATGTGGGGATCAGGCCTATCCATGGTTACCTAGAACTTGGGAAGGGACATGTTATTCAGGAATACTTTCATCTGGTGTATTTCTTTCCAAAACTTCTGAAACAGCTAAATTATCTTGATCTCGGCCACGACGATGATACCGCAGGATAGATTGCTGGGGATATAGCAAAATCATATATACCATTTTGGGAACAAGCAATAAACTCATGGAATATAGGAAAACTGTCCAGGGTGTTAGAAAAAACGATAAATGGGACAACGGATATACTCTATAACATGACATTGGATCAAAAAAGCAATCAGATCAATTGCACTTCAAAATAGAATGGTGCTTGATATAATTTTGGCTGATCGTGGAGGAGTATGCAAATTGGTGGGGTCAGCGTGCTGTGTATTCGTAAGTGACTACTGCCCCACAATATTTGAAGCAATTAAGAAATTGCACGTTCTAAGTTCTGAAATTCATATTCCCATAGGTGGTTGGAATCTGAATATAAGTTCATGGTTTAGGGAACTGCTATGATCATGGGGGTGGAAACTAATTGCAATCTTGGTTATGATATTTGGAATCCTCATATTCTGCTGTTGTTGCATACAATGCCTAAAAGTCCTCTGCTCCCAAATTACAAATGAGTGTGTACATGTAATTAGTACGAAACCTCCCTGCATGATAAGTGAAGGTGCACAGCACAAAAATGAAATAATTAAAGAATTTATGGCAATTAATATTTCTGATGATTATAGCGACATGTGTAGTTCAGAATTGGACATGTGGTCCGATGAAGACGCGATGTATGGATGATGCTATTGGCTTAAGGCCAAAAGGAGGGTTTGTTAGACCAGAAAAGTAATCCGATAGTTGAATGATACATATAATATGTTGGCCAGAAACAAATCGCATAATTTGACAAACATCGCAATACAAGAATCGTCAATGTAACCAAAGGGCGTCCATTTTGTGAAATGTCAGCCATTTGCTTTTTTTCTTTTCTGTCAAACGCTTTGCAAATATATTCTATGCATTAGACTCACACACGGTGCGGAGCCACGGCCTGAATGCTGAAATACTAACACAGACAGGAACGTCAAACTGTGCAGTTTTTCTCTCTCACTAAGTCCTTGAAGTTGAGCAGAAGCTGCATCTAATCAATAGTCGAGGTGCCGGTTTGTCTTGCAAGCGCTGTTGTAAAAGGCAGTTAAACATGAATTATATTCTCCTAGCGGTGCTCCTTCATGGAGAGTGGTATTTTCTGCTTCAGAACTATCTGACCCTTAACTCATGAGCCGAAACACACATGTAACGTAGTAAGGAATGTTTCTATGCTAAGAACAAGATATCCTTGCCGAGCCAGAGCTCCATGTTCCCCATAACAGAAAGCTGTCTCTGCTGCCTTTGATAGAATAACTATGTTTAGACTGAATGAAGACTTAGGGCCTCATTACACGGAAGGCGGTAATGGTTAACGGCCACCGTTAATGGTACCGGTGGCTGTTAACCATTACCGCCTTACTACGAGGTCCCTTAGCGGGTTGGTGCTTTAACGCCTGCTTTTTGCAGGCGTTAAAAACCAACCCGCTAAGGGACCTCGGAGCTAATTACGGCACCGCAAAATTGCGGTGCCGTAATTAGCGCCTTCCCCATTCCCATAGAGCCCTATGGGGCAGAAATGGGAATGGGGAAGGGCAATGGCGGAAGGGGGATTTACCGCCCCTCTAACCTTGGAATGGGGCGGTAAATCCTCTTTCCGCCAAGGCGGTGCCGGTATTTTACCGGCATGAGCCATGGCGCTAATAGCGCCATGGCTCACCGCCTTCCGTGTAATGAGGCCCTTATTAATGTGTCATAATTGTCATAATTGTCAATCACTGAGCCCTAGCCTGTATGACATGAATGTGGATGGGTCGAATTGCCTTAATAAAGGATATGTCTAATGTATATATATGGCTGCTTGAGCGCTGTTCGATCTCTCTCGCATCTCTCACTGTTTGGGAACACACATCGTGAGGCGTTGAGACCCAGTCGGCTGACTGAGAAAACCATGAAATAAACCAGACTTTTTTGGAAACGAACCTCGCATCTGACGTGTCACTATAGTATATGGTTATTGTGCCTTAGTTTTCATATGCAGTCTTTATTGCCTAGCAGCTTCCCGAGCCTTATCAACTTCCTTTCTTCGCCTGCTGTCCCTGCATTCCCCACTCTGGCTCCTCTGCCTCCTTCATCCTCTGCCACCTCTATGGCTGCCTCTGCTGCTTCTCCGGACACCCTGTTTCCTCTTTCTTCTGCCACCCCTTTGGCAGCCACCTCCTCTTCCTTGGCTACTTTGCCCTCTCCTCCTTCCTCCTCTGCCCTTCCTCATGCACATTCAACACTTCCTCAGGGTGTAACTCTGACCTGTACCCCTCCACAGATGTTTTTTAAAGGGGGCAACCTGCTCCACATTGCCTCTCTCAACTCTCGCTCAGCTGTCAAAAGCTCCTCTGACATCTGCTGTCTACTGAACGAACTTGATCTGGATGTCTGCGGTATGACAGAGACGTGGTTCACAGCCTGCACTGTCACAAGCTTTGGCACTCTCCTTCCTGATGGCTACAAGATCCTCTCTGTGCCCAGAACCAACCATCCCGTTGGGGGTGTAGCCTTGATATTCCCGTAGTGGATCCCTGCTATCATTCCTATGCAGGACTACTCATCCTTTGAATGCCTAGTCTGCAGGTTCTCCTTCTTTTGGCCTTTCACGCATTGTAGCCACTATCTACCGACCGTTTGGCCAGGTAGCCTCCTTCCTCTCTAAGTGGGAGGATCTCTCCTCCTCCCTCCTTACCTCTACCTCTCAACTTCTCCTCCTCCTCGGAGACCTGAACATCCACTTGGATTCTTCTTGTTCATATGCAGGATTCTTTCGCAAACCGCGCAACTCCCTCTGTCTCTCTATACTTCCCTCTGACCCAACTCACCCTGCAGGGCACACCCTGGATGTTCTAATTTCTGTAGACCTCCCCGTATCAAACCCTCTCACCACTCCCCTCTCCTGGAGCGATCACTTTCTCCTTTCCTTCCATCTCTCTCTCTCTCTCTCTACCCCTCAGGCAAATCCAACTTTAGCACTGCCACCTACATTCTCAGTCATTCGAACCATGAAGCGTGTGTCAGTGGAGGCTTTCCCAGCTACTTTTGCCACTCTTTCTGCACCTTTGGCTGACTCACACCCTGACACAGCTCTTTATAACCTCCATTGTTCTATCTCTGAAGCTCTTGATGTACTTGCCCCTGTCAGGAGGATCTGATTGAAGCCCAAATCCAGTGCGACTCCTGGTACATCTCCAACCTCAACACCCTCAAACGCAAGTGCAGGGTGGCTGAGAGGAAGTGGAGGACCACAGGTGCACCCTCTGACAAACTGGCATGCCGCCTGCTCCAAAGGCAATACAGACTCTCTGTCCTTGCCAAGAAGGGAGAACTCATCCAAGCTTGCGTCTCTGCGGCATCTAACAACGCGACATCTAACAACTCGGCCGAACTCTTCAAAATCTGCAAGGAGCTGGCCAACCCTGCTGCAGTCTCTACCTTTCCTGTTCCCTCCCAGACCCTATGCATCGGCTTGGCTTCTAATTTCATTACTAAAACTCAGGACATCTTGCCACCCTCTCTTCCTCCTCCTCCTATGTGGCCTCCTCTCGTCCTCCCTTCTCTTCCATTCCCTTCTTCTCCCCAGGCTATGTTTCCAGACAAGTCTGATCTATGAAAGTCTCATCAAAACTGGTTCTTCCTTGTTCTTCCAGAACCATGAAGGGCCACATCGACACCCTTGCTCCAGCCCTGGCCGATTTCTGATATCATTCTTTTGTCAAAGGAACTTCCCCCCCACCCCGAAGCACACCCTTGTGCATCCCATCCTTAAGAAGCCCTCTGCCGATCCCTCCTCTCCGGCTAACTATAGCCCGATCTCTATCACTCCTTTCCTGGGCAAACTCTTGGAAAAGCTGGCCATCTCCCAGCTTAACCTCCATACTGAAATTGTTTGTTGTCTCCATAACTATCAGTCTGGCTTCAGAGCAGCCAGAAGCACCAAAACTGCTCTCCTGAACATCTGTGATGACCTGCTCTTCACCCTCGACGCTAACCTTCCTTCTTTCCTCATTCTCCACAATCTTTATTCTGCTTTCGACACGGTCAATCATGCCATCTTGCTCAAGCGCATCTGTGATAACCTGGCCTGGCTGACCTCCTTTCTCACTGATCGAACCTCTCAGGTCCAACTGGGGTCCTTCCTCTCTTCTGTCTCTCTCTCTACCTTTGGTGTGCCCCAGGTGTCTAACCTGTCTCCCTGGCTGTTCAACCAATACCTCACTCCTCTTGCCCACTGCATTGCTGCTCTCTGCTCCAACTTACAGTGTTATGCGGATGACACCAAGCTCTCTTCCAGGCTCCCCTCAGACACCTCTACTCCTTATCTGATTCCTGATTCTCTGTCTGCAATTCAGGAGTCATGTGTTGCCAATGAGCTCTGCCTTAATGCCAGTAAGACAGAGATCCTCCTTATCGGAACACCAGCTCCTTCCTTTCCCCTCTCTCTCTCTGGCTGGCCACCCTGGGTCCTCTTTCTGCTCATACCTGTGAGACTAAAAACCTTAGGTTCATTTCGACTCCACCATCTCATTCTCTTCTGACATTTCCGATGTCTCTAAGAAGTCAGACTATCAGCTGCACTTCCTCAGGGGTATTCTTCCTTTCCTCACTTCCCCAGAAGCTCACTGTCTCCAGAGCCCTGGTCCTCTCAAGGCTGGACTCCTGCAACTGCCTATTTCTAAATCTTCCTGCCTCTACTCTCTGTCCTTTACAACTCATCCAGAACAGAACTGCGAGACTTGTCCTTGGCCTCACACCCAGAGATCGTATCTCTCCAGCTCTGAAATCTCTTCATTGGCTCCCAGTGGTGGCAAGGATCAAGTCCAAGACCCTCTGCATTGTCCACAAGGCTTTCTGAGGCCTGGGACTGCACTACCTCCAACTCGCTCTTCCTATGCATCTCCCATCTCGAGCTCTCTGCTCATCCAATGCCAACTCTTTGAAGGTCAGCTGCTTTTCCGAGCAGAGAGTTGGGGACAGATCTCTTTCTTGGGCTGGGGCCTCCCTCTGGAACAGCCTCTCTCCCTCTCTCATACTTGAGCAGAACCATATTTGGTTTCTGGAAGCAATTCAAGACCTTCATCTTTGCTTCCACTTTCTCTCTTCCTCTGCCCTGCTGATGACCCATCTGTTCTACATACTGGTCACCTGGCCACCCTCTGAACTTGAGCTCAGGTCCCTGCCTGTCCAGTTGCACCTCATACTGCCTTTTGGCTCCCCCAGCACTCGTGGTCTGTATCTGTAACCCTACAGTCCCCTCTCTCTGCACTGACGAGCCACCCGTTGGCTGCACTTTCTGATTAACTGCACTGAGCCACCCACTGGCTGCACTTTTGATTACTGCACTTCTAGACCTCCAAACCCATTTGGCATTTCTCCCCTTCCCTGCGCTTGCACAACCTGAATGACACAAGGCCTAGTAAGATCATTTTTTTGTCCTCCCTCTGTTTCCCCCTCCTTGTCTTGTCGGACCTAGAACACTTGTGTACAGGCGCATTATAAATGCCATAGCATATCATTTCATTACACATGAATATAATGGGCCTCATAACAAGTATGACGGTAAGGCAACAACGGCGCTGGTATCGCTACCGGCACCGTTGCTACTGTACCACCATACTAGGAGTTCTGACCTGGTGGCCGTACCAGCACCCGTGAGCAGAACATGATGGTAGCACCGGTACCATCATTAACAGTAACGGTGCTACCACCCTCCCCATTCCCATTGAGCCCTATTGGCTCAATGGGAATGGGGATGTACCAGGCCCGGCACCCGCAAAAGGGCAATTACCGGGTCCGGCTGGGCCGGAATAGCCTGGTAATTGCCCTTTCGTGGGTGCCGGACCCGGATGCGAGTTTGGAAGTAACCCTGTTGGTAAAACCAGCAAGGCTACCTCCAACCTCGTATTGAGGCCCAATGTCTTTTGTAAAACAACCAGCAGCTGACATGTCTTTCGTCTAGTGGTGTTTTTCAAGGCTGAACCTCTGTTTGTTTCACCTTAAGTGGCTGGTCAGAAAAGAGTAATAACAACCTGAATAGTTTCCTGGGGGTCCAGTGGGAAGGAAGGAGCAAGTAGTACTGGATGCATGTCTATGCATGGGTGGTAGTAGTGGGGACAGGATTGCTCAAAATGCAGTTGAAACATCCATGTACAGATATATCTCGAGAAGGACCTTCTCCTTTTTGGGAACCAGATAGCTGTTGGTATAAAGAAGGTTGTATAAATGACACCATGCGGACCAATGAGGAAGCAACAAGGATTAATTAGTCAATCAGGTGAATAGCAGACCTGGGACCTGTTGGGGTGCTTTTGATGTTTGCTCCAAGACCGTGACACCATGTGTGGGTGTCATCACTGGGTGATTGGTAGGCATGTATCTGATTCTGAGATTGCACAATCACACCACACCTAACATAACAATAAAACATAACTTAAACACAAGTCTTGGTTATGTGTGTTTATTCAATTAGGCAGGGTGATTTTCAATTGTATTTGAGATGTGAAGGGTCACATACCCTATGGAATAGCCTCTACCCTGCTCTCATCTTCTTGTGGCCCAAGCCATAATTCTGGAACCCCCTCTCCCTGCGTTACTCTTCCTGATTCTCCTTTTGTTGGTGCCCTTATCAGCCTTCAATCTTGTCCTCTGGGAGGGTTAAGGTGCAGGTCCCTCGTCTGTCTTCTATTTGTATTAGTGTTCAGGTACCTCTTCTTTTTTCTTTCTTCATTTTTATAACGCGCCCCAGACTCACAGGTCTCAAGACACGCAAAGAAACATTACAAGACAAACAAATGGAAATCAGAATGCAGAGCAAGATAATAGTAGAGCAGCCCTCTCAGGAGTTTAGCAAAAATAAATTATCCACAATCTACAATCAGATTCAGGTCATAGGGCATATTAGAGCACTTGTTACAATTTTCTAGAAAGAAAGGAAGATTGCTCTGTCCACACACCAATTATTATACAGTCTCTATTAGATTGTGTACACCAATCATCCAGCTTAATCCTGTGCAAAATATTCAAGTCCATGCTTCTTACAATCCCTGGTCCGATTCTACCATGGATCCAGGCCATCACCTTATTTCTACAGGCCTCTCTCGGTTCCGGCCTTGAAGATGGCATGACATTAGTAATTACAAGATTTCTTGCATCCAGAGCTCATTACCTTATTGACTTATCATCAATATGTGGCATCTCGGATTCACTGAGATGAACAGTCCTAAAAGGGTTCATTCAAGATTTAGTACGGACTAAAGAGGCCACATATGGTATGGACCGGCCCAAGTCTGCATCTACTCCAGTCAGACCTACATGAAGAAGCCTATCAGTAGGTGCAGAAGTAGGTGCAGAGGTAGTTAATGACATAGGGAAGGAGAAAAGCTGCATTAAATGTTCAGGTACCAGCGGCTTTGAGATATTCAAAACACCAAGCTCCGTTTTACTAGTTTTATCATTGGCCACTACAAGGCCAGAGTCCTGCAAAGATGTGTAGCAGTCAATATCAACCATATCAACAGGCCCAGATTTATCTGTCTGACAGAAATTATACATCATAACAGGGCAGAATAATGTCGCCACTTTGTCCAGCAGGTCCAGAAATAACTAAAGTCATGGACATTTCTACATTGGAAAAGATTAGCAGCATTTTTTCCTTTGCTAACTGCCATTGGGCATAGAACAAATCCAACTCAACAGAACGGTCATCATTTGATCCCTAACTTTCATCAGGGGAGATGCTTCTTTTCTCCCCTTTATCACGGCAAGACTGGGGGACATAGGCTACCAACTCAGTACCAACAGTCTGGTCAATGGAAATCCCATCCACCATTTGGCTAGAATCCCCTGATACTTCTTCTTGCTTGACACCATCCTCTAATCTCACTCCCCAATAACATCCTCAGAGAAGTTGAGTTTAGTTTCATGGAGACGTGTTCTCCTACGAACACTAGAGCTCTCACCTCAATTAGTCGAGTTCTATGGGGAATTAGTATTTCACACATGGTAACTTGTCTTGCCTCGACCATTTCGAAGACATATATCGAGATATATATGTATATGAATTACAGGACACTCCATATGTGGATGGGCATTCATCCCCAGCAGTGTTTATTACAGACTAAAAAAGAAGTAGGAAATCAATTATAATACCAGCAACCGATGCAACACAGAAGCCAGCACCACTCTCTCCAGCCACAGTACAACGCCTCCCACCGTGCAAGTCATGTAAGACGTGACCCGAAAGGGAAGCAACCAACAACTCCACTGCTCCCCTGCAGTCCTTCCGGGTACCCGATTCCACACTGCCCCACGCAGCAGATCCCGGCCCAGCGGAACATCTCAGGCAGAAGGGATTCCACAGAGCCATGCAGCCCCAATGCTCATGGTGCTTCGCTCAAGCACAGTAGAGGAAAAGCCCTAACGCCCACGTCAAGCCGCATCGCCTCCAGACAGCCGATTCCGACGCCTGGTCTCTTCAAGCTTCTCCCCGGGATAGAGCCCAGCTGGCACTTCTGTCTTATATTCTCCCTTTCTGTAGTCAGAGATTCTGACTCTTCTTTCTTAAGGAATCAGTGTTCTGCCATGACCTGGAGTTCAGTCTCTTCTTTTTGCCCCTTTTTTCTGATTCTAGCCTCTTCGCCTCTTCAGAAGAGGTCAGTCCTTTTGATCACCTGCTTTTCATTCTGGGCTAAGCACCCCATCCCGCCTTCTGTCCATATTTCTTGTCCAGTCCTTATCTCTCTCTGGGGTTAATCTTTCACTTGTCATCCTCTCTCTGTCTCAAAGCTTTGCCATTCCCTCAAGTGTATTTTATGTACTCTGTTTTCTTTTATCATGATTTATTCTCTTTTTAAACATTTCTGTCTCCAACACTTCTTCCAGTCTAAGGATAGATTTTCCTCCTGCATTGGAAGGTCATTTTTAATTGTTCTCTTTGTTTCTGCCTCAGCACTCCTTTTCTATGCTTTTGTCTTCTATCCCACTCTCTGGAGTTCTCTTTACCAACTCTTCTCCACTCCTGTATGCACTGTTCATCTCCTCTTCTCCATTCTCTCTTGTTCTCTTTACCTCTTCCTCAACATTCATTGTTCCTCTTCTGTCTCCTCTTCTCTCTTGACTAAAGTTCTCTTTACCACCTCCTGTCCACTTCTCTCTAATGTCTTTCCCTACACTGGACAATTCTTCCTCTTCTCTCCCCTTTTGGAGATTCTCTCTCTCTTGTGGTCTTTTCTTGCCTTCCGGCTTGCTGCTTAAGCTCTTTCTCCTCCTCATATTGTGTCGCTTCTGCCCTCGTCTGGTCTAGCCAAGCTCTTTCAATCTCCTCCCTTTCACCTTGTCTATCTCCTGTCCCTATCTTCCCACACACCACTACTGTGTTTTTTTACCTCTACTTTCCTCCTGCCTAAGCCTGATCATCATTTAACCACATGCCTTACTTCTTTTCCTCTATTTCCTTTGATTTCCATCTTTGTACATCCAGCTCAACCACTCCTTGATGGCCTGCAACATTCTTGTTGTATGTCCATCCTCCTTTTCTCATTCTCTATTTACCTACTGTATAGCCCTATATTCTCAGAGCTCTGATTTCTGTCTCTCCTTTCCTTCTCTCGTTTCTCATTCCCTCCTTCATCCTCTGTGTACACTATGCCTGCCTTTTTTCTTCATCACCTTCTCCCTTCTCCATTATAACATATTTGATCTCAGTTATACGGTCTCCCCCTTTCCTCTTCTATGCGCTTTTACTCGTACATGGCATCATCCTCATTTAGAGTTTGGCACCCTCTCTTCATAGGCTCTGTTTCGTATACAGCTCCCTTCTCTTCAGTGGTCATCCATAGAGGTTCCCTGGCTGCATGTATGTCACTCCTTGATCTCAAATGGTTTGCTGACCACTTTCCCCTCTTACTTCTGTCTTTTACCGGCTGGTCTCCTCTTTGAATGTTCCTGTACCTGGCCTGGGTTGAACATCGGAGGCTTAGACTATCTGAGCTGGGAACCTGGATTAACGTCCCCCAGTGCTTCACCTCCATGGCCACTCCAGCAGGCTCCATGAACCTTGAGCATCACACCACCACCGTCCCTGCCGCCAATGGCCATGACACCCACCACATCTACCGCATCTCATGCCTTGCACAAAAAAAGGGGCAGCCGGATTCACAAAGGGCATTTGAATGAGAGCATTGTAGATATGCTCATGGGTATGCCTTTGTTCATCTCTTTGGGTATTGGTGCACATAAGGGGTGTTGCTGCACATGTAAAACACATCACAAATTCACAAAGAGGATGTGATTTTAAATGCACAGAAATGAGGGTTACCGCCATGTGCATGTTGGGAGCAGGCGCATGGGGAAGTAAACATCATGAGGGGGCAATTTATGACCGTGTCATGCATGTTATGCTAAGTGTGACAGCTGCAAGTTAAACCATAATGTTTGCATTTCCATCCCCCAAAAAGGGATTGAAATGCTTTTTATTTTTTATTTTTCGAGTATTTCAAGGGTCTTTCTCTGTGAAATGTGCCCTCGGTAACCAAATGTTTGCTGGGGGCCATTCGTGCATTAGTATTGGGACCTTGCAAGGGGGCTGGACAGCACATGTGCAGGTCATCTTTGAGAATAAAGCAACATGTGCATTTCTGTAATGAGCGCAAATGAAAAAAGCACATCCTTTTCTTTTGCGATCATTTTTGGGAATCTGCCGGTAGAGAATAGGAGCTAGGGTATTTTCATGAAAGGCAATAACATTTTGGAGTATCTCCTGCCACTGATACATGCCCCATCAAACACCAACTTGCTTTTGCAAAGGGCTTTAAAACTCACATGTTCCCTGCATTGTTCTCTTTATGGTGTTAAGTAAATCAGGCCATGGAGGATTTTATATGGCATTGGTCATGCTCAATAAAACGGTTATATTACTGCAAAGCAGCATTTGTCTTTTAGCCAAATGTGCAATGTGCTATCGCTATTCACAGGCCAGCTGACTTTTTCCCCCAGTGGCCAGATTATCTAGCATTTGTATCGGTGCTAAAAATGTAACAAATGCTTAGATAATATAAAATGGAGCAAACAGGTTTTGGGCCAATCCAAATTACACAAATAAACGTGCACTAGGACAAACAAGGAATATGATTATGTTTGTATTATGCCTGCTGAGTAGCATGCAAAGAAACATGTTTACTACATTTCTCTATGCAGAAAACAGTGGAAAAAAGAGTCTTATTCATTGTTGCCCTTGTGAAAGCATGTTCAGGTAACACAAATTGTCAAAAGCACCTTCAGTGGTGGTTAGACCTACTGACGTCATAACAGTTAATAATGTTTCAGACGTGGAATGGTGTGTATGCAAAGGAAATGAGCAACCGACACGCGGAGGACGCCGGAAGGTAAGATATTCGAGAACAGACGAGAACAATCTAGTTTGAGCCATAATAAAGCGATGCTGGAGCACTAAGGGAACGGGTTGCCTTTATATTTCTGTGACAGAGAGACATCATAACTGAAGTGAATGAACAGACACGCACAGTTGTAGCCAGAAGTAAAAGGGCTGTAATTAAGGTAAATTAGGAGGGTATTAGAAGTCAAAGTGTGTTGATATAAGGATTTTAATTTTCTGAGGGACGTGTGGTGGTCCTGAAAAGATGCGTTCTACTTAGTAGATTTAGAATCGATGTGGGTGGATTAAGCATCCAGTCATGAATATTTGCCATGGATAAAGACATTTTGGACTACAGTGCCCAGGCAATATCTTATGTAAAGATAAATGAGTCAGCAAACAAGAGGAATATTCTTAGAAGAGAGATGTTTTTCTGTTGTGTTCCTCTACCTACAGCCTTGAATCAAAATGACCACACTTATGAAGATGTCGTATGTATAATGGTGGAATTGGGGTAGCATCAATTAGAGCGGCTCCCCTCAGAAGAGTGAGTACTAGTTGAAACCCCCGTGGAGGAAAGGGTATCCTCAGTAGTGTTATTAGTAAGTGGAAAGATGAAAGACCCATACTACATGCTGCATTGTTCTGGGCGGCATTGTGAATTGTGAAAGATATCTACTTGTCAGTGAATCAGAAGCCCTGATTTCTTTAGAAGAAAACTGCTGACGGGATTGAAACTTCCACTAGCAAACGATTGAATGAAACAAAACAGTGTTTTTGTTCTGGAGAGTCAGCTGCTTTCCCCTGAAGAATTTCCAGCCAGTGTTCTATAATGTGTGTGGAAAGAAACATGTAGGGACAGAGGTTGAGTGAGTTGAGAATATTTAACACTTTGGGGTATTAGTCTATAGTAAGATTTAAGGGGCCATAAGTGCAGTGCAATAGAGAAATGTTGCAAGAAGCTGACTCTAGGAATCCATTTCTATTCAATTCTTTTTTAATTAATTGTTTGTATTTTCGGTGAACTATATTTTTTTGTATAATGTTTTTTGTGTGCAAAACAAACTTGAAGTTAATAACAACGACTCACAAATAGTTTGATGGAATACAACACACCACCTGCTAAACATAGGTGAAGGGATTTTTCATCTGTGCATTTCTCTAAGCAGCAGTTACAAAGGAAAACGAGTCCGATTCATTATTAGTGTTGTGAAAACATGTTCAGATAACATCAATTGGGAAAACCCATTTACCTATATTCCCTGCTGTATGAACAGCAAAATGGGTGCAAAATTAATTTGCTCCATTTTCTGCAGATATTCAAAGATACATAATCGGCCCCTGGTCTAAAAAAACGGCTGTTTTATCCGGAAGATCTTGGGAGAAGCATTTATGTACATGCGCATAGTGCATGCCTCATCTCAAGAAATGCTAACTCTGTTGTGCCTCGCGCATCGTTGAGGAACATAGTAGCATAATGTCAGGGTTGCATGTCAGGCTGTTTGTGAGGGGGTTGCTTTCAGGCGAGACACTATTTTTCTACATAGAGGCAGGCTCCGCATGTACGACTGGATAGAGCCACTGTTCTTTCAACCAAATGACATGAACTAGTTTAACTTCTACCCTCACTTCTATACAAATGAAGAATGTATTTTAACTGTTCTGCTTTAGTAGTGCATTATTGAACATGGACACAATACTCTATCAATTTTACTGCCAGTGCATGCTACACAGTCCTTGCTACATTCCTACTTCTTTATATTGCCTGCTCTGCTTTATTTTAAAAACAATAAGTGCTGGGGCTCAAATGTTTTCTAACACGCCCATGACACGTTAGGATGGGCAACTCCCCGTCCAATGTTGCCACTGCTCATGGCTGCTCCCCATGCTCTCAACATACATGGGGTTAAAGCTGCAACTCCCACCATTCTGGTTGAGGAATGTACTCGGTCACTATGGTAGATGTGTGATTTACAAATACCACTTCACATACACATAAAATAACACACTCGTTGAGTCTTGACATGAGATACATGTTTAAGTGTGTCTTTAGACACGATCATCATTTGCATTTTGGTCTGATTCTATAGGTGTTTATTGTGTGACTGGCAGATACAATAATAAAGTTGTCAAAACACCACATCATTCTCAAACTGAGTCTGAGACAATTAGGGCCGGGGCTCAGAAATAAGTGCCCGGCTGAGCTCTAGGAAAACACCCCCACAAATTAACCACTGATTACGTGTCTGTTAAACAAGTAATGCATCTCTTTTCTCACGATTGCTTTTGCATTTCAATTGCTTTTATTGTGTGTAAGGTAAAGCCTGATGGTTGAGTGTATCTATGCTGTCTTCTCTCTGCTATACTATAAAAACACACACACACACATCCAAGGGCTGTGTCTGCATCTGCACCTTTTACTATGGTGTTTGAATGCAATCACAGTGTACAGTCACACAGCTTGGACATGATTTTCAACATATCTGTTTTGGGCACTTCTCTGCCATGTATTGTCTATCTCTCCTCGGGCAAGTTCTCTCACCTGCTGATACTCTATGTCAGATCTTTGCGAACGGTAGGTACATTCTTCAAGATTGCTTCCCGGGAGGATAGCTCAGCGGCAACGTGCGCGCCTTGGAAGCAAGACGACAAGAAGCAACACAGGTTCGATCCCCGGTTCTGCGCTTAGAAACCCCTGCGTGTTTAAGCGCGTTATATATAACGCAACTAAGACAAAAGAAACAATTACGCAATAAAACAAGAAAACACTATTCCTGTAACAGCGCCTCAATGCCCGTGGGCTGTGTGAGCGCTTTAAAAATGCTAAAAATAAAAAAAAAATGATTTTTTGTACTTTAAATTCTCGTCTGCTTTTTTGTTCACGTGTCAGTTAACTGCGGACACATATCTATATATCTAGAAGCTGACTTCATTCTATTACATTAGTATGACTCAACCATCCTATACACACAATTGACTCAATCTTAATTCTTCAACCATGGATTGACAAAATTGCTTCAAACAGCCTAGAAAGCACATTAATCACGTTCTTGTGTTAATGAACATTTCTAAAAATGTCCATGCTTAATGAGAGATTCTATATATAGTTATACAAACATCAAACTCAGTAAACTCAATAAAAGACCAATGTTTTTGCGGCTTTCTTAGACTTGAAGGGTGCAAAGGTCCTTTTCTGAAAGACGCAGTGGTGGCGTAATTCCCACAATTTGATATTCCGTCCCCAATGTGCTAGGCTACTCTCTAAAACACATTGAAACTCCAAACCTCTAAATACTGGTTGGGTAGAGAAATGCCGTGTGTATCATTAAGAGTAATATTGGTTCAAAAACGTCTCAGTTCATTATGCTCTTATTTGAACAACTTTCACTTCTGTGCACCTGTTTCCAACTATTGTGTCACAAACCCAAACATATACGTGCTAGGCTCTAGCAAAGAACACAATTCAGTCAATTCACCACGTACGCTATACTGTACGCAAACACCCATCCGACATCAAATAGAACATGCTATTTCTTAACGTTCTAGCATCCTAGATCATCTAAATCTAGGTTGAGAGACTGCAATAAATCACATATCTTAATATGTCTAAACTCACTCGTTCTAACTAGTCTAACGTTTGTTAAACTACATATTTCCTTTCAGTATGGAGTCCAAACGTTTTTCATACAGACGTTGCTTTACATTTTTCCACATAAATCACTTTTACTATCTTCAACGAATTTATTACTGTGTTTTAAAAAAGTTACTATCTGACAACCATCAATTCAAAATAATACTCACATGCACAGCCTTCACTGTTTCATGGTCACAGAAAAAACAAACTTTTGCCACCAACCCTCAAAGCATGACGTCTACTGTTCCGAACATATCAGTGTGTCTATACCTTTTAGATGTACCGATTCATTCATTGCCCTGTTAGCAACGTGGCAGTGAACGTCAGTGGCACTGGAGGAATTTCATTGGTCCCTGGAACTACAGAGGTACCACGTGCTGGAACTCAGGGGCCTACTTGTGACATTGGTACTAGAAAAGATGGGGATGAAGGAAATGGAGTGATGAGTGGGCCGCATAATGCAGTGGGTGCTCTGCTACCTTCTCATATGCACCCCCATTTTCTTAGTGACTCAACTGTTCCATCTCAAATATATAAAATTCCAAGGATGCATTGGCAGGAGGGAGGGAACAACTTTACAGTAGTGGATGAAACTCAATTTCACCTTCACCTTGTCACGGCTCTTCAAACTACTGTTGTTTCACCAAAGAAACTGGCATGCTTTTTGTTTTGGGAAAATCCGACTAGATGATCTTCAGGACTGGACTAGACATAATCGGTAGTAACGTAAGCAATGAAAAACCCTATTTCAGTAGGCACACCTGAGGCCATGCAAGCTAATCCCCATAATTATCACAGAAAGAGAGGACATCCTCTCTCTCTGATGCTTTCTCTACAAAATTAATTTAACTCCCAATCTAATGTCGGTTTTGGGATTAACTGGGATTGTAGCACCCTCACTGCCCACAAAATCTTCTTGGGACTCTATGCAAACCAATTTGATCTAATGCAGTTGGCTATCGATCTACTAAAGGCATCCTTACATTTTGATAATTCAAGGATCCACACACTAGAAGATAAGTTCAAGTCTCTCCTACCTAAAGACAGTCTAGAGGAGAAGGTGCAGCAAAGTGTGCCATGTGGTAAAACAGTAAACACAGATACCAACACTGAATTACAGGATAATCGAGAAACACAAGCCCTGACAAGAGATCCAAGGAGTCCTAGTGTGAGAAGCAAATCCTTGGACAGACCACGTAGTAATGACATAATCATGGACAATATGGTCCCTGCTCCCAACAAATACAACAATGATAATGCTATGCACGCCCGGGGTGTGTCTCGAGGAGTTGACTCCGACAGATCACATTGAAACGTGGAATTAGAACCAAAAGTGTGGGTGTTACTCAGCCTTACACCTCACACCCCAAGCAGCACCTCTAGTAGTTGTTCTGGGACAGGTTCCTAATCTAAGGCCAACCCAAGAGAAGTTTGCTCTCTTTTTGATTTTGAAATCAACACACTTCATCAATAACAGAACAGGTCTTTGCTTGGAACCAAGTCGTCATATACTGATGGTTGAATGAGCACTGACTGATCCCACGTCCTACAGGAAGCTGTCTTATGCACCACTTGCACTGAGCAAAGCACCTCACTTCGGAAGAAGGTGTTCGCAAGCACCAGTAGCAGCAACTACGGACCCGTCACTCGTAAGGTGAAAGCAGCGCTTGGCGGACAATTTCAGCAAGTGTGTGGCTTGAGCTTCAACATGTCCGTCATCATTGACTTTGCCGTAACCGTTGCTGGTGACAATTGGCACTCACTCTCTGCTCATTTGGTTCCATGTGATAATTTTGCCGCAAAAATATCGCCATACAAAAATATCGCCATATTATTGCTGCAAAATTCACAATGGACCCTGCGGGGGACACCCCTGCAACCCCCGCATCACTTTTTAATGTGCGGGGCACACCCCCGCAACCCCCGCTCCCACATAATATCCCCAATAAAAATATCGCCTATGGCGATCCAAACGGCCATATTTACGGCATTATTTTTGTTGGGGATATTATTACCTGATACCGCTCATTTCACCTTTTTTTTTATTTTTTCCTTTTGTCCATTGGGAATTTCTGCTTTTGATCCAGCTGCCTCACACAGTGTTACAAAATCACTGTTACAAGCAGTCTGTGGGTGCGCAGGAGTGCGAGAGAGCCCGCCATTGTTTAAAAGTACAAAAGTGGGAAAAAACGTGTCTTATTTCCCCATAAACGCCTGCAAATAAAAACACTTTAATTGCATTTGAGCTTCAGCCCAATAAGCAAAATATGTGAATGTTCGACTGGAAACTTGTTTGGAAACCAGCTGGCAGCAGTTACTTTTTCGTGCTTACTAATTCCTAAGGTTTCGTTGAGGCGACCCTAAATCATTCATAAGCACCGTTCCATAGCGGAGCGGAGAATTCTCATGTTCTGTGGATCGGTGGCTGGACACATTGGTGTTTCCAGCTCAAAGAGTAAACTTTAAGTTGTTTCAGTTGATATTGACACCATCCCCTTTGTGCTTTCTTCAGGACACATAGCCCAGCACCATGTGATCTACTTCTATTCTCCCAGAAGACATATGGAGAAATTTGACAGCAACACTGCAATAAAACAAAAAGGAATATCATCACTTATACGCAAAAAAATTAAAAACTGAAACCAAACAGGGTACCATTTGGTATATCCTGTCATTGTTGTAGCTGCCTACCTACCTTGAATTTCTTCTATGGTGTGTTGGGCCACTAAGTATTTCACTCCTATAATACAGAGGTATTCAATGATGATAATACGTCAGCGGGTGTGTGCACACAGTTCATGCATTAAGAACATGGTGACCGATAAACAGATGGCAGCCCACTTCAAGGCCGAATCTCATAAACATACCAACCTTTTCTGGTTTGTAATTCAGATGGTAAGGAGCCCACCCCGTGGTGGAGACCGTGACCTGATTCTAAGGAAGTTGGAACAGAAGTTCTTTGTTTCCTGAAGAAAGGTCAAAGGGGATGATCTCAATATATACTGAAACAACTTAAAGTTTACTCTTTGAGCTGTAAGCACGAATGTGTTGACCAATACTGTATACTTTGCCCCATGGTTACTAACTCCACTTTCTTGCTGTATATTTATGAATATGATACTTAGCATAAGATGAACACCCTAAGTATGGGATGTGCTACCTAATTGACTGACATGGCTTTTAGATATATGGATTTGATTAATATGTGTTTAATATGTGTTTAATATTTGTTTATGACTGATACATTTTGTTTTAATTTAGTGCTTTTGATTACTGACCATATTGACAGTGGAACTGCCTCATTACGACCCAGGCGGTAAATTACCGCCTGGGTCGTACCCTTACCACCATGGTGTAAACTACGTTTACACCATGGTGGATGGCGGATTTACCGCCCCATTCCAAGGTGAGTGGGGCGGTAAATCCCCATTTCCCATTTTACCCTTCCCCATTCCCATTTTTGCCCCATAGGGCATAATGGGAGTGGGGAAGGCGCTAATTACGCCACCGTAAATTACGGTGGCGTAATTAGCACCATGGTCCCTTAGCGCCATGGATTTTAATGCCTGCAAAAAGCAAGCGTTAAAATCACCATGGCGCTAAGGGACCTTGTAATCAGGCGTTAAGGGTCGGCGCCGTTTACGGCGCCGTTAACCCCTTAACGCCTGACTCGTAATGAGGCCCCCTGTCTATGTTATTACTGGATACCTAACCGTGAGGTGTTAAGGGTGGTGTAGCCTGAGCTTGCTTCCCTTTCTTTGTTTCTGTTTCCCTCATGAGACACCCCCCCCATGACAAAAACGAGAGATGGACCCTATACTGTTCTTCAAACACTTTTGTTGTACTGAAGGACAGCCATTTTTCAAAGGCAAAGACTGTTTTAGCACACTCAATGTAGTATCAGTGTGTAATAATCTCCTACAGTAATCATTGATAGCAGTGATTAAAGTGGACTGGATATCAGAAAATTGTATTATTTCTCTACAAGTAATTTCATAGTAACTTGGGCTGAGATAGACTTGATAAAAAAATGTCATGTATAAAGGTAATGTTTTCTACAATGTAGAGTACATGACTGGGGATTGTATTTGCTCCGGAATTAGCAAATGTATGCATTGCAAATTGTGAACTGAAATCTATGCAGACATAATCCCATGCAAAACAAATGTGAAACACTGTTCCAGGGAAGGAATAGAGAAGAGGCTGTACTAGGGAAGATTTGTTGGCAATGGGCCAGGTTCTCAAAACATTTTGGCAGAAGTGATGAGATGTGCTAGTGCATCTCAGTACTTGCACCAAAAAAAGGACCAGACCCATTCTCAAGGGGTATATGAATAAGACTCTGTTAGATGCCATTTTTCAACCCTTTGCACATTTGGGCATAACAGGGGGTGTTTCTGCCCATTTAAAAGTGTATGTCAAATTCACAAACAGGATGTGCTTTTTAATTCGCACAACACAGTGATGGAAATGTGTTTTCACAGAAATTGGCCAGTCTCTCCGAATTGCTTTCACAACAACTGTGTGGTTGATGGGAGCCTGTCATACATTAGTGTCGGGAATCTGAGAAAGGGGCCTGAACAAAACATCTTTGCAACACTGTCCAGTTACTCCTGAAATGCACAGGTCACCTTTGAGAATAAGGTTGCCTGAGTCTTTCTGAAAGTAGTGCAAATGAAACAATCACATTCTCTCGCCTCCTTTAATTTGTGCTGCTTTTTAAGAATCTGGCCCAATGTCTTTTGCACAAGGCCAGGTGATAAAATATTGTTTGAAGACTTGTAATTGGGTGAACAACTCACATATACCTGTCTTGGTAGACCTGTCGACCAAGTTGCAGAACTAATCACTGTTCATAGCCTGCAGTTGTTTCAAGCCCATATTGGGCATGACACCATTAGATTACTTAGAAGTAGATGGAATGTGCTAAAGTGGTGGTAACCAAAAATGCAATGAAACACAATCCTAAAAGGTGGCAAAATCAGTAGAGCAAAATGTATTCATTCTATAAATATGTAAGTAAATTAAGTGACCTTGAGCCGGAAGAGAACTAAAAAAGTTGTTTAATGAAAAGGGGTTCGGTACCTGTGCACTTTAAGCTGTTTAAAAATGATTTACAGTTATCAAGTGCTATTGCATGATGAGGAGGCTTGCCTGTGGTAGGTGTGTTTTTGTCCGCTTTATTTGTCAATGGCCAAACAAAAGCAACACATGAAAAAAAAGAACTGGCCAAGAAAAATAATCATAGGACAAGGTGAAATTGAAACCTAGCACTCAGCAGTGCTCCTTATTCAGAGATGAAAGCACAGACTGCACCACTACCAACTATGTACATATAGCTAAGCATCAGCCCATCCTCCCACATAAACATGCACTTTTCTTGGACAAACCCTTTTGCCTGGGCAGCATGGTACTCCACACTGCCGAGAGTTTCGAGCAATGCAGTTAATTTCTCATTTGGCCAGTCAGCGGTCACGCTTTATAGCAACTGGCCTTATATCAGGGCAAAGAGTGAATCATGTGACAGCCGGAATTCAAAGAGTTGAGGACAAGTATTGTTTGAAATCTTCCCTTTTTATCCTAATCCAGTCAGTCTGAAGTTATATATATCCATTAGATTATGAATGGGACAGCCAGACACCCTTGGTGTGTGATTTTCTCTTTCCCAGTTGTTCTAGTCGTTTAAATGTGCTTGCATTCGAAGGTATGTATTTATTAAAAATTATCTAAATCAATGATACTCATTTGATCACTCTCAGAAAATATAAAAGCCTGAGTTGAGCACATGAGCAATCAGAGGAACCAGCTTAAAGATTGAAATGTATTTATTGACTTATTTTTGCATTTATTTATGTGCACAAATCCCTGAGGCATCTAGGCGCTAGTTACAGAAAGTGCATGGTACATTAGTGCAAGGCAACCCATATGGTTACAGACATGAAAAGATGTGTGTATACACAGGCTAGCAAGCCTCAACTCATGTTACGAGGACTACATCAGGCAGCATATGGGACAAATAGGTATGATTACACAGACTGGCAAAGCCTCGCCACATGTTACGGGGTCTACATCAGGCAGCATATATGTCAACTAGGTAAGATTACATAGACTGACAAAGCCTCACTTCATATTACGGGGGGCTACATCTGGCAGTATATAGGTCAGCTAGGTATGGTCACACAGACTGGCAAAGCCTCACCTCGTGTTATGGGGGGCTACATCAGGCAGCATATAGCTCAACTAGGTAAGATTACACAGACTGACAAAGCCTCACCTCATGTTATGGGCTACATCAGGCAGCATTTAGCTCAACTAGGTAAGATTACACAGACTGGAAAATACTAATTTCATGTTATGGGAGGCTCCATATGCATCAAATAGGTATGATTGTACAGAGTGCCCAGGTCTAAACTCAAGGAGTGAGGGGAAGCATTAGTAAGGCTCAGTGAGGACTGAGCAGGTGAAGACAAGTAAGTAGTGAGCATAGAAGGGACATGGTTTCATGGAGGCAAAAACAACTAGATTCGTTTTTTAAACAGGGCATTCTTAAGGCAAAAAACAAACATGGATTTATGAAGGTGAAGCCAACTAGAATCTTTTTTTTTTAACTTGTATTTCAAGCAAGGTACCTTGGGTAAGCATTACAAGGTTGTGATGTTCTTAGTGGTGGAAAGTGATCTATCGATAAGTATGAAACAGGAGTACAAAGTAGTACGAGGAGGGTTAATGGCGAGGAATGGTAGAGGAGCATTCTGCCTCGTGGCAGCTTACCAAGTGAGTGTAATTTCTCATGGATCCTTCGGTCTGCAAGTTTTGTAGGGAGCAGTGCTCAACCATGCTCAGACAGGCTGATACTGGGGCCTTTCGTGTGGGCCTTTGCAGGCTGCCAGCAATCCTCGGCTGCCGGCTAGCAATTGGCCTGAAGAAAGCAGGGCGGACAGTCTGGAGCTTTGTGTAGACCGAAGCACCATGGCCACCTGTGCAGCGCTCAGAGGCACTCTGGTGCCGAGGATGAGGGTGTCCATCATGAAGAGAGAAAGAAGTGACACGCACAATGACACCGAATGCGCACACACATGTTTGCTCAAGGCAAGAGGCATCCCGGTATTAGAATGCAGGCAGGTATTATCAGCATGCAATTTTGCTGTTGTGTAGATCACCCACATGATGTTTCTGATAATTGTGCACATGCACCCAGAGGAGGGCTTACCTCTTCATATGAACCACTGGATGGCACCAGTGAAGGTAGTGGGTGCTGGGTGGATTAGGGGCTGCAGTTGACCTCCTTGCTGTGGCTGCAGGATACAGAAGGAAGGGACAGGCTGAGACAGGGGTCTTTCAGGTGGGCCTTTGCTGGGGGCCCGCTTCCCTCAACCACTGGTTTGCAATTGGCCTGAAGAAAGCAGGACAGCCAATCAGTAGCTTTGTGTAGACAAAGCATTATGGCAACCTCTGCAGCCCTCAGAGGCATATCTCCATACAGTATTAGCCACCTCATTTGTTTTCTGTTACTCATCCTAATAAAGACAAACTTCAGACATGGCCCATTTGCCATGTCACCCCCAGCTCAGCTTTCTAGTAGGTTTCGGGCAGTTAAGAAATCTGTGCATAGTAATATTTCCCTTAGATTGCCCCTCCTGCACCCTCTCCCTTCTCTCTTTTCCGATCCTTCCTAAATGTGTCCCTCCTCTGCCTTTATTTTGTGAACACATACCATTTGCTCGATAAACAAAATCCAAAGCTATTGGCTTGGCAATGCGTGTTTTGTATCTGTCTCATAAACTATATAGATGAACTGCTAGTTGTGCTATATCTTAGGATGTCATATATTGCCAAGTATGTGCTTCATGAGGAATATTTTTACTTGAGATGAATGACCTCTGCCATTGTGACATGAGCAGTAAACTATGCCTATGAGTCTTACAAATTGAGAGGACACTTCGAAATACATGTTAAATACAGTTCTAAATAAAAAGTATTTGCTTCATGTGGAATATTTTTACTTGAGATGAGTGACCTCTGCCATTGTGACGTGAGCAGTAAACTATGCCCATGCGCGGAGCCTTACAAATTGAGAGGACACTCGATAAATACAGCTCCAAATAAAATTGATCTTTACGTCAATTATCAGTGCAACAGGTTCCTGCAACATCAGAAAACGCGTGCTTTATTACATGCAACTACTCTGCTGGAGCCGCAAGCATCCTCGAGCTATTTTAATGTAAGCAACTACGTTGAGGCATCAGTCTTTATGCAATATTGTATAAAAGTTAGTATCCACGCTTTATCTAGGATTCAATCATTTAAATGATTGTGCACCCGAAGCATATTTTCTTTTCTGTACTGGCAACGGAATAGGGATGGTTCTGGAAAAGATTGCCCGGAGGAGGCTGAAAACAGAACATCAGTGGGCAAGTTGGTTTTGGTTGTTTAAGCTTTTTTGGCAGGTGCCAAGAACACAGATGCGCCTGCTCCTTTCTTGCAGAAAATAACAACTAAAAGTACATGTCCTTCTTTGCGAATCTGCTGATGAGGCGCCGAGACGTGCACCTGTGCAGTGCTGTGTTCTGAATAGGCTGAACAAGGAGAACCTGATATCACATGCACGAGGGTCTGCTCCACCGAGCACAGAACACCGCAAGGAGGCTGCTGGCGTCCCGTGGCATTCTCCGCACTTGTAGCGTATGCTTTCTTTGCACTTAGACCATTTGTTTGTTGGTGTTTTATAACTTAGTTTAATTTTAAATTCCTGTCATAATTTTATGTTTATACTTATGTTTCGAAAAAAATATATACATGCATATGGACCATATAGCTGAAATGTACAATGAGTCATGTGCAACTATAGAGATGCAAAAAACATCTTCGCCTATACAAATGTGGATGAAAAAGACATCAAAGGTGAAAACAATTACCCCCAACGAATATGTTGCTTTGCAGAAAACACCACTGTGATGACAGCAATTTTACACACTTGCACTCATGCATCCCCAAATACTTCATGATTAAATCCCTTCACAATACCTCATACATCATCAAATCATTTAAAGTGTCAATTTAACACAGATAAGTGTGATACAAAACCACCTTGGGCAATAGCATGTCAACAAAAATGGTTCAATTATAACTTCATCGCTCACCACAATCCTACACATGCATATAATACATGGAATACCAATGCCCCGGGTTTCCAGAGGCTATGAAGTGCCAAAAGGCATAACAATGCCATGCTCACACAAACAGTAGGGAATTCACACAGAAACCTGCGGATGCCAGCTCCTGAAAAGAACAATACAACGCCAATATAAGATATAAGGGCATGCACACACTCAGGTCCGATACAGGAAAAAGAAAACACGTCTCACTATTGGCGCCTCCACAACTGATACTCCAGCACTCAACACAGAAAGGGCATAGAATGGAAACAGTGTTCGGGCTGCCCTAAAGAGGCAAGGACGGCATGCACCCACAGTCAGCAGGTTGTGCACTTGCAAGGACAGACATTTCAGGCCTCATGCTCATTCATGGCACTCACACTTTTCTTATTTCTAACCATTAACATCATCCTGCAAAACTGCTGTTGCTCCAACACCAAAGTTAGACACTGCGGACAGAGGCAGGTCTTGGACACACAACACGTTTTGGGCAGGGGGTGCAGCCATCACTGCTCCCATTAAACTGACCAACCGAATCTTGTACTTATACTATCTTATACTATCTTATTCTCTATTGGCTGGTTGTCTAATGCGTCCAATCCAGGTTTTGGATAGTAACCTTATCTCGTATTTAGCCTGATTGTGCTTGGTTAGCCGTATCTCGTATGTTTAGTTAGCCATATCTCGCATTTAGCCTCATTGCTTTGTAAGCCATACGTTTAAAGTGTTCCTGTATCTACTGTTGTGCCCCCATTGTGGACCATTCTTCCTTTGTCCAGGTGTGCCTGGTCTGAGTGTTACTTCATTTACTGTTGTTGCCCCATTTTGAGCTCTTCTCCCTCTGTCCAGAAGTGCCAGGTCCGGGTGTTGCTGCATTTCTGTTGTGCCCCCATTTTAGCCCATTCTGCCTCTGTCCAAGTGTCCAAAGTCTGGGTCTTGCAGCATTTACTTCTGTGCATTTGCTGTTGTTCCCCCATTTTGGGCGATTCCCCCCTCTATCCAGGGGCCCCATAGCTTGGCGTTACTACATTTAGATGAATTGTGCTTTTTAGTCATATCTCACACTTAGGCGAACTGTGTTTTAGCCCTATGTGAACTTAAACCAACTGTGTTACTTAGCGATAGCTTACACTTAGACAAATTGTTTTCTAGCCCCATTTGAACTTAGACCAACCGTAAGTAAGACAGAACCCAGAAACAGACTAGTTGGCAAAACTACTCCAAGGGGAGAAACTAGGACCCCTTCCCATGTCCTGCCCATCCTCTACCATCCCTCCACATAACTACCTGAGCCAACTCATAAGGTTGCACACAGGGTGAGACCACTGCCAACCACCAAACCCACTGAGCCACTCTCAACACCCCCTACTTTACCCATGGAAAGAAAACTCATCAGGAAACTGAAATTACTGACACCACATTGAAGAAGTCATCAAGATGCAGGGCTTTATTCAAAGGTAAGTGGTGTATCATATGGCTGCAGCCAACCCCATCAAAGCAGCTCTTCTAACTGTCAAACTGTACATTCTACCAACTAGAAACTGATGTATGACAAATCTAGAACGTTGTCAGATTCCCAGCTCCTGACAGAATAAAAGGACAAGGCAGGGAAGGAGAAAGAGGGAGAAAGGAGTTGTGAGGCACAGCAAGGAAACAACATCATAACGGAAATCACCACTGACAACGGGTTAACACCAGAACCCTTAGTTAATACGATAATCCAGAAGTGCTTCTTCCACCTGCGAACGATTAAAACCATTCTACCATTCCTCTCATTCACACTTAAAATTCTGGTCATAATATCCCTCATCTTTTCCAGGTTAAATTATGCTAAAAAAGCATAACACATCACTCCAGCTCTTAGGATGTTACATTGGCTCCAGGTCAAAAAAATAATCACTGCACAGAGAAATACATGGCCAGGGAGCGTAATGTATTCAAAATAAACTTTCCATTTACAAACCAACCAGAAGCCTAAGATCCTTCAACATCTGCCTAGAACCCAAAAAATACATGAAGAAAAAACTGGGTGGATCAGCATTCTGCTACTTAGCCATGAAACTATGAAACTCCCTTCCCAGGGAAATATGAACCATGGAGGACCATACCAAATTTTTAAAACTTCTTAAAACCTGACTCTTTGGCTCCAAACACAATGAAAGAGACTGGATGGAATTTCAGGGGGTGGGGGATTGATTGATTGGGTGAGGGTAGTGGTGCACTTGGGTGGATTTCAGGGAGTGGGGTGTGGCCTACTTGAATGGATTTTGGGGATGGGAGATGTGGTGCACTTGAGTGCATTTTGGGGGTGGGAGGTGTGGAGCACTTGGACGGGACTTTCACCAACAATTTATACTAATAAATGTACACCTCTGCATACACCTCTCAAACTCTGGACCTAACACAACCAAATCTCTATGGCACCACAATCTGCACACACTTCACAACACCCAACAGCAAAACAAACCACGCATAATCTCGCACAACAGCACATGGTGGCCAACTTCAAAAAATCACATTTATGCTCAGTGAACAGTGTTTCCGAATTGAAGCTGTCAACAGCACATCACAGATCTCTTGCACTTTTTCCCGCTCAACCGTACTAACTACCCACCCTCGCTCTTTGCAATATAGATCCGCCTCAGTGCCTGCAGACCACACAAGTGGTATCGGTGCCCGGTATAAAAACCTTTAACTTTAACATTAACAACAGCAATCCCTACACCAGTGTCACAGGAAATGCTTTCTGGGTTACATACACATACTGCCATATTCCTCACACCTGCGGCTTTCCCAACGGGGACAAGCCCACATGTGACCGGAGACCATCTGGCTGGATCTTCAGAGGTCAGAGGACTATTTGATGAAAGCACATTGGCAGTTTCATCATGAGTAGAACATGATTGAAACAATGCATAAACTGATGCCTAGCAACTCAAGCATCAGACAATTACCTGCCAAAAACAATGTGGTCAGGAGAAAACACCCACGTGTAGCTATACCCATACTTGACAGCTAATTCAGTCACCCTGCAACCCCCCTCCACATCCAAAAGACCTGGCTAATTGCAAATGATCCATCCCCTATCTGGGAGTATTCTGTACAGCATCCAATAACAGTGGCAAACATTGTAATCAATCAATATAATACATAGTGCATGCCTCAGAAGATACAAAATGAGACAAGGTGGAATGGCATAAGCCTATCCATGACCGCAGTTGATGCATGAATAGAGAGAAGGCATCAACAACACATCACAATACTAGCAGCAACTTCGAGGAAACACAGCCAGGCAGGCCCAATGTGGCAACAACATCAATGGAGTAGATTGAATTTTCATAAGAGTGGATGTGTATAAGAGTTGGTGGTGAGACTACGTTTTTTAGTTTCAATGTTTGCTTGTAGAAGCACTATTTTATCAATCAGCACCTTTTGTATGTTAGTACACCAGGTCATATCTTTAGTACAAGTTTCTGGACTGGAGGTGGTATGGGGACTCTAATTCTCCAAGGATGGTAAATAGTTCTCTGGTACCTGATGTGTCTTTATTGATTCTGTCATTGTATGTGTCACTTTTTGTCTGGTGAATGGCAGTTTTGTAGCTATTAGAGGCTTTTAGGATGTTTTCTTTGTTTGGTACTGAATAGTGATTTTTCCATAATTTTTCAGGACTTCTTTTGTTGTTGCATAAGGTTTTGAGGTTTGGGGTAAACCAGGAGTTAAGGTGAGCGCATGGCTTGGCTTTGCACATTTTCAATGGTGCTACTGTGTCGATGGCTTGGTGTAACGTTCGGTTGTATAGCTCTACTAATGATGAGGGGTCTGTGTTAAGGGTGGGGTGATTGGAAATAGGTTGTAATAGTGGCAGAAGGTTCTCTACTGTGATATTACAGTTATTTCTGGTCAGTGCTGGTGGTGCTGAAGAGTTGCAGTGGTTTGGTCGAGTGCTGTTCTGTAAGGTGAATTAGATGATATGGTGGTCAGACCAGGCACAGGGTGCATTAGAAAGGATATTGGTGTCTCAATTAAGGTAAGCAATCCAGTCTAGGGTTCTCCGTGTATTGTGCATGGGCTTGGTAATACAATGTGAGAAACCTAGTTCTGTGATCATGTTGAGAAGGGTAAAGGCATTGTCATCATTTGTATCATGAGGCCTAATTAAAGTCTCAGAGCAGCATCATTTGGGATCCTGGTTTGGTATTAGCAGTGAGTAGTTGTGTGATATCTTCCTCAAAGGTAGATATTGGGCCTGAGGGTCTGTACATGAGGTGGATTGTTACTGTTTGTGATGCCGTGAGTGGTAATTTAATGGACAGCAGTTCTCCTGAAGGGAATGGTTGGTTAGGTAAAGCCCTTAGGACACATTGGGTCTTGGCAATAAAGGCAATGCCACCAAATCTGCAGGATTCTCTGTCTAGTCTAATGATAGTATAATTATCTGGTATGGCTAGAGAGAGTGTTGGACCTGCAGCGGCTTGGAGCCACATCTCAGTTATAGCTAAGAAGTCAAACTCATTCAAGATTATAAGGTTAGCAATGTCTAGAGCATGCGCTGTCAAGGATCTTTCATTTGTTAGTGCTCCCTTGATGAGTGGGGTCTTACTGTCAAGGCTGCTCAATGGTAGGGTGGTGTTTGTTAGTGGGGTTGAGTCATTATTATCTGTGCCTTTGTTTGGTTTGATCCTATTACTCCTCATAGGCAAGGTCTTAGTATTAATTTTTCTTCCATGGTTAGTTGGTGGTAGATAAGCATTCTTGAGTCTAGATCCTAGCCTAAAGTTACACATTTTAGTAGGGCAAGGCTGGTTATGTGTAGGTCAAGTGGCATATCGCTGGATCCATTGGAGAGGTGTGAGTGGGTTGGTGTTAGTTGCTAATAAACTTACAGTGGACTTGTGTTTGGTTGACTCTAATTGGAAGTCTGGCATTAATTTAGTAGGTATTATAGTGTCAAAATGTGGTACTGTTGTGGACATCATTAGAGAAATACTAAGTTTACTAGGTCTTGAGTAATGGACATAGGTAGGGTGGTTGCTGGGTGTCATGCCTCTCTGTGTTGGTGATGGCAGCTGAGGTGTGTGGTATCAATATAAGCAATGAGAAAGCCCCAAGTACAAACAGTATGCATGAAGTTGTGACACTGTTCGGAACCTTAAGCTAATCTAGGTTGTAAGACAGGATGTTGGTTTATGCTTTTAGGTAGGCTAATCCTAGATTGTTGGTAGTCACTTCAGCAGTTTCTATGTTAGATGCCAGGAGAAAGTAGTTGCGCAAATGTGTGGAAGGAGGAGCCGAGAAATTGTCAATTTAAGCAGCATAGGATCAAAACTAGTAGGCTAGCATGAAATGGAGTCGCTGTGCCAAAAGGCAGAGAGCAGTGCACAATTTAGCAGCATTGGATCAAAGCTGGGTAAAATCTGCTTTGCATTTCATGTAAGGTAAGAAGCATAAAGCAGATTCACACTACCAAAAGGTGGTGAGCAGCGATCAATTTTACCAACATGGTATCAATGGCTAGCATGAAACAAAATCATATTGCAAATAGGTGGGGAACAGTGGTCAAATTGGAGCTGGGATCAAAACTAAGTAAAAGCAATTTTGTGATTTTAAGTATGGTGATGATAAATTGGCATTTTTGACAAATAACACAAGTAACAACATGCTGTATAACAGTTGACACAAATCAGGTTTAAGGCAACAAGTGAAAGTCATTAAGCATTTTACAAGACAGCGGGTAGCTGACGGCAGAGGTGCTGGCAATAAGTGCGATGTAGTATTCAATGGTGTGTTTTTCTGGCACACATATAAGGTGTGCCCTTTTGGACGTGAGCGGCAGTTAGGTGGAATCAAGATCAGAATGTTTCATGTTATTGAATATAGACTTTGGTAGTTCTGCGTCTAAGTGTGTCACAAGATTGCAGCCGGAGGTAGCATGACTAATAGAGTGTAAATTGAGTCCGGCACTTGCTTACCGCGGGAAGAAAGGAGACAGAAGGTGGCGTCACTTTATGGTCGTGCTGAGGGTCCCCAAGAAGAGGTTGTAGTTTTGGCGTGCATTGGTCTATTAGGGCGGGACAGTGAGGCGCCAGTCAGTTTTGCCAGGCCAGAATGGCAACATGTCTGGCCCAATGGCTCCAACGGCCCGGACAGGCACAGACATGCCCTTGTGATGATGCCCTTTGGATGCATGGACAGCTTCTGCCTGCCGGTATTTTCTGTTGGGGAAAGTAGGAGTGTGCAGCCAATCGGAGGACAGCCAACGGGATCAATGAAGCCTCTTAGCGAGGCGCTGAGAAGTATGTGGATGTCTTGCTTGTTTGTAGTGACAGTGAGCAGGAGTGCTGAAAAGACTCTATTAGTCTCCTACAACTTTTGGCCCGCAAGGGGTACAAGATTGACAGGGCCAAACTCCAGCATTGCTAACTGGAAGAACTGTACTTAGGTCAGTTGGTATCAGCAAACAGCAAGAGATTAATACGAGACAGAGCAGCATCCATGCGTGCCATGCCCAGACCTGTGACAGTGAAGGACATGTAGAAGTTCCTAGAATTGCGCAATTACTGCAGAGCATGGATTCTAGATTATGCAGCGGACGCATGCCCTCTTCTACAGGATCACAAAGAAGCACAGAGAGACAACCACAAACTTGAATGGACAGCAGACATGGTACAAAATTGCAATGTTTTGAAAGAAGTGATATCCACAGCCCCAGTTCTCGCCACCCCAGATTGCACACAATAAATCTACATATTTCTCATTCTAATGGCACACTTATGAGCACCATACTGACCCAGAAAAGCACAATGGGCAACAAACCATTGACCTACTACAGCAGTACCCTTGACTCAGTTATGCAAGGGCAATTTGCATGTGAACAAGCACTTGCTGCAGCTACCTTTGCAATCGAAAAAAGCTTCACAGTTATCATGGGATGATCAATAACTCTGTATGCGCAGCATTCAGTATTGCCATCTTCAAAGGATCGAAGTCTACCCTAACCACACAGAGAGCATCAGCATACGAGATTATAATTTCAAGCCCAAACTTCATGTTGTGTGATGCAAAACAGTAAATCCTGCCATGTTCCTAACAGAATTGTGTACAGACCAAGTCTTGCTATCACAAGACTGTGCCACATATGTAGGGGAAGAGGATGACATCCCCAAAGCAATAGATAGCCCATACGAGGAAGGGGAAGTACTTTTTGTTGATGGTTCAGCAACAATTGACAAGGATACAGGACAAAATAACACAGGCGCGTCAGTTGTGCACCTCGAGGGAGGAGACTATAAGATGCTAGTGATGAAGAGATCACACATGCACTATTCAGCCCAAGGGGTGGAGCTTGTGGCAATTATAGAGGCACTACATGCATCACAAGGATGCCACGTGACTATTTATTCTGACTTGGCATAAGTCACTACAACAGTGCATTGCGGGTTGCCACGGTGGAAAAGAAGAGGTTTTTGCTGGGCAGACAGTTCCCCAGTACAACCTGCCGCACTACTAGTTATACTAATTTCTGCATTGTCACACCCCTCTGTGGTGCCAGTAGTTAAATGTGCTGCCCACACCTATAACACTGACAACATTTCATTAGGGAAAGCTCAGGGGGATGCTGCAGCTAAAATGGTGGCCTATCATTCTGTCCCAGTAATTTCAGAGTATGTCATACTGACACCAAAACACAAACAACAAAACACACCATACACAGCGCTGCCGATTTACCAGCTCATCGAGTTCCAGATCAAGACACTGAATGAAGAGAAAGAACTGTGGTCATAGAGAGGGTGTACACAATCCCCTACTGATCTACTATGGAGACAACAATGCACTGGCAAGGCAATTATACTGTTAGAACTCTTGGCAGTTGCATTTGATCAGCTACACCAACCATCCACAGCTCCAAACAGCACATTGCAGCAGAGATACAAGAAGATTGTTTCATGCCAAACCTTCAAGAACATCTCACAAATATGATTGTACACTACACCACCTGGCAAACTTTCAGCACTGGGATGATGCTACAGACATTATGAGGCATTCTGCCCCGCCCCATTGTGTTGTTCCGTGAGCTACAGATAGACTATACAGACATGGGGGAAAGATGCAATGGTTCCTGATATCAGATCATTGTAGTATGCACTTTTTCATGATGGGTTGAGGCTGGACCTTGTGCACATCCAGATGGCAAATACACTGCCATATTTTTGGTGTGCAAAGTGTTCCCTCAATGGGGCATGTGCGATGCATTTAAATCTGACAACTTCACCCATGTTTCAATAAGCTCTTCAAGGAGATCACAGCTATACTTGGCATTAAATACTGGATGTGCTTAATGTACCACCCGCAAACAAACAGCATTGTTGAGAGAATCAACAGCCTCCTTAAAGCACTCTCCAAGCTCTGCACCACATTAAAGAAAAACTGGGTGTACTGCTTGCCCTTGGACCTTTTCCGCTTACACAAAAAGACCACCACCTGTCACCCCAAGTAATAGTAACTGGCAGACACATGCATACGCCCATCTCTCCATTTAGAAGGGCATCAACTGCCAATAGGGCTGCAGAGGTTCTAGGGGAAGAATTCAAAGATTCATTGAGAAGCCTAACATGTGCAATTAGACTTGTCTCCCAACAGATTGCACCACCCCGGCTAGAAGACACCCCAAACAATGCAAAGCCACCAACCACAGATCCCATGCCCACCCAACAGCTGCTGTCTGAAGAACTATTATACAACAAAAGCTGAGTGGAAAAACCCCAGATTCCATGGCCCATATGAAGTTGTGTTTTCGACCCCGCTCGCTATAAAAGTAAAGGGGCTTCAGTATTGGATGTTCATAGAGTACCCCCAAATGCCTCACAATTGCCCTAAAAATACTACCCATCTACCTCAAAATGACTACCTCAGAACTAATAACCAAACTACATGTTGCAGATAATAAACATGAATAGCTGCTAAAAGCATAAGCACTTTATAAAAAGAAAAATCTCTCTCTCTCTCTCTCTCTCTCTCTCTCTCTTCCCAACCCCCATTTTTGTTTCCTCTACAGGAGCGGAGAAAATGGAACCCTCAATGACAAATTATTGATTGTATAATAAAAAACAATCTAAGTATAATGCTATTTCGAGATGGATATAATCTTACACCTGTGGATTGCACTTTAGCACTTTCCTATTTACTATATTGATGTTTATGTTAGGTATTTATTGGATCACATTATTTATCTGGGCATGCCATCTAAAAGATGGGGCTAGGGGGAACATGAAGGGAATTGTACTACTAAACCGAACCAGCAATTCCACTGTGCATATGTATAACATTTACTATGAGAGCAATAACAGTGTTAACACACAAGGAAATGTATCTGACCAGAAGAGTGTGAGCTTGAGTAAAATATTCGAAAAATGTATTTCCTACCATTTTAAAAAAAATAAATGTGCAACACAAATACCAGTATCAATGTTAGCAGTTGTACACTGAAAAATATATATATATATCAAGGCATGATAAAATGCACGCAAGCACGCAGGCCCAAATATGATGTATACTACGGAGAAGGCCTGGAAGCCATTGAAGATATTAGACACCCTGAGCCATTTACCAGTTGGTATACTGACATGAGTGTGGTAGGAAGACAAACAACCAATGGCAGTTGCTATGTATGCTTATTAAGACTGCATGCATCGGGAGCACCCAAGGTTTTAGTACAACAGGAAGTTGTAATTATAGAGTCACAATGCCTGGTTCATCATACGCTATGTTGAATAAAAGTCACCTTCCAGGCACACAGCGGGAAACTAGAGCTTGTGGACCCAGGCCCCCTGAAATGTAACAACAAACCAAGAAACCTCAACTGGCTAGAGTAACCATGTGTATTAATTGATGAACTTAAGTACAAAAAGATATGGAAAGAAACTAACGCTCAGCTGCCTGGAGGAAGGCTTTCTGGGGTACAAACAAGAAGTACTAGCTTTGGTGGAAATAACCTGTGCACAAATATGGACAGAACACATTACAAAACTGACTTGAAATGTGGCAAGGGAAAAGTCAGTGAAAGTGCACGAGAAGCAACTTATGAACTTTGTTTCCACAGTGAGGGAACTGTCTTCATCAGATATAACGAACAATGTAACAGAACATTGTTCATTCCAGGCTTTAAAAGGGGCACTGCGGCAGTGATGGATTAATACTTGGTCTGTGGCCAACAAATGTACTTGCACCTCCCACCATCATGGAGGGGCTATTGCCCTCTGGCCAGGCTGCACTCAGCACTACTAGTAGTCTCAGAAGAACACCTAAAAGGGGGGCTGGTCTCAGATACCACCCCAACTGTTCCACCAAAGTTCGAAGAACAAAACCTACTACCATCGCCTGAGTTCCGCATCTTACACAGAAGGGCGAAGTACGAGAAACAAAAAAGAAGAAAGAGGTTGAACAACTTATCCAAAGACTCATCTGCACTGCTCGCCGAGATCCCAGATGAATACCGACATTTCAGCTCAGCGGAAACATTCTTTGCCTCACGTCTGCTATCTAGCGTACAAGCAGCATCCATTGCCAAGTGGCCAAATTGAATGCTGGGAACTGGTACAGCTGGCAAATGACACTGAACATGGATTCAACTTCATAAATGTCGAACTAAAAACACTAAGACTGATGACAATGCAAAATAGGTATGTGCTCGACATGCTGATGGAAATGGAAGGTGTTTGCCGCAAGAGTGCTGATTCTTGCTGAACATTCATGCCCCCATAAGATGCAGAGAATGGGTCACTAGCTCATATAATTGCAGCAGTACACAGACTAGGTGCTTGCATGAAGAAAAAAGGAGGAATACAAGGGGAGGACTTGTTTGATCTGGCCTTCGATTGGGCTCCCATCCTGGTTAGGAGCCGTTGTGAAGATGCCTCGCAATACAAAAGATACCGAAATACAAACCGACCATGCCACTCACAAGCGCTCCCTATTAAATAGGGACATGAAATAGGCTGCTTCTAACACACCATCATTTCCCACCCTCTGACGCTGAACATTATGAGGAAGTTTGGGTAGAGCTAGCAGGAGATGGGGAATGTATTTATATGACATGCACACCAGAAGTATATGCATAAGCAGGAGAAAGTTTGTGGTCAGTATGTACAGCTTGGATGCCAATAAAGGGAACCCCATTGTATGAGGCCTCAGTGAGAAGGGAAAATGAACATATGTATGCAGAGTAATGTGTTACTGCAGAAGTAAAAAAAAGGGGGGAATGTTGGGAAGGAGATGAACCTATCCACCCCACTAGGCACTTTAGAGTAAGGTGAATCCCATAAATACATGTGTGATGTATCATGGGGGTGGGGCTTTATTAACGGACCCTGAACGAACACAATACTGTGAAAAAGCTAAATGTTTAGACTTAGTGCGCACATATACACAGGCACCATTTTGGAGTTATGGTAGAAACATTCGGGCCTGCATGGCTTCGCGGTAGACACAGACCACAAACTTAATGATGAAACCTGAATAGGGCCAAACGCTGATGATATAGAGACTCTTGCTGTTGGCCTCCATAGAAATTCTCCTCTGCTCCAAAATTGGTGCCAAATACATGTCATCCCTAGAAGGAAAGTGCCCTGCAAGGCTGCAAAAGAATACCAAATGCCTCACAGTGCATGTTCATTAGAGCCAGGCCAAAGCAGGCCTCCAACCCCCAACCAGCCAACCATGAGTTATGGCACCAAAGACCCCTGAATTACATGATAGTAAGTGGCCCCAGACCATCAACCATAAACCCATAGGACATAAAAGATCTAAAAGAACACAACCATCCCACCTTATTTCATAATGACAAGATTTGTAATGCGAGGTACAGGGTGGAATAAATTATAGTCCAAAGCAAGGGTGGAAGCCTTGGGTGCGGATAGTGAAATACAGAATGAGTAAAGAATGTGTGGGTCAGCTTGATCTTAACTAATTGCGAACTAGACCTTGATTCCCTGCATATGATGAGCCCAGCAGACCCCACATGATGGGAGATGGACAGACTGGGCTGGGGCCAATGGCCTGGCATCTCCTATAGAGCAGGCTGACCAGGTATAAGTTCTCACAAAACAGCCATGCACGTTTTTACTGTATATGTTCACATCACTGATGACGCTTTGTTTCCTTATAACATTCTGCTTGTAGCATTTTTCGGCAGATCGTTCTTGAGCAGCAGAGTTCTTTGCTGGCATACCTATTTTGTGTGTGATTAAAACCTGGTATCCTTGCAAGAATTGCTTGGGCTTTTTTCCCTGGCGGGTTGTATTTGTTCTAGCATGAACGCTTGTGGGCATGCCTTCAGTTTGTACTTGCATATTAGAAATTTGTTTCTGTAGGTCACCATTCTTTGATCATGATTGTGAATTGGGGACTGGATCTGAACTTCATGTGTGAAGTAACATGCACTGTTTGACATTTTGATGCTCTGTTCCACTGATGTGAATTAGTACTTGTGTGGAGGTTACATTGGTGAGTTAGTAGTCATTGAACTCTGACCCTGTAGTTGTTTCTGACTACTCTCTAATCGCTTATGGGCTTTTGTGTCCCGCAATTCAGTAATCATTTAGCAAATTAATGGTTTCTTGACATGGAATCTAACACACATTTGCCGATAATACAGTGTCAGATTTTTCCAATCATGGATTTCCTCAACATGATCCTAGATTTATGAACATTTAGATTTTTCAGATCCACGTCACTAGCCACATGCAGAAGGAACCTGAAATTGTGCATCAGTGGTTAATAGGAGGAACTAAAGGTATTTGTAGAAATATTTGCAAGAAAATTATGGAAAGGAGAAATGACTGCATCTTTTTAGCGATAATTTTTCCAATTTTGGGAACGTTTATAAAAAATATAGGGGAGGGGTTGGGTAAGGGAAATAATTAAGTGGCATAAGGAGGGGTGGGTGTCTCACCCCACATTCTTTTTTTTAAAATGATGGGTTCATTTCGCCTTTTGATTTTTTCACGTATATCCGGAATTAAACATTACAACATTACTGTGTTTCTCTATAATGAAGCATTCACACTTGTGTGTCCAACATTTATGCATCCTGAAAATAAATAAGCAGCAATGTATGAAACAGAGGGACAGTTAACTGAGTGTGTAAATCTACAATGGTAGCCCTCGAACTATCAGATGAAAAGATTTGTGGGACACCAATGGATGATAGTGCTGCATTGGAGAAGATACAGCGAAGACTGCATACATGTGGTCTTCTGTAACGGAAGATTAACAGGGTAATTCATGGAAATAATGTGCACCAAAAATGAAGCACAAGCATGAAAAACACAGCGCATGCATGCAAAATGCACGCAAGCGCATGTTTACAGATTCATGGACCACATTCTGCGTGTCTTACCCATGACCTGCAATGAATCCGTGCAGTTGCTACACGTCATTGCACCATCAGGAATGCTCTGTGTGAGACGGCCAGAGAAGGCGCACACCATCCAGCGCACACACCTTAAAAGGGGGCGGAACACGTGGAATGTGGAACAACACGCAAAAACGTGGCGGTAACGGTGGAAGTTTCACAGCGAAATCCCTGCAATGTCCACATGCATGCTAACAACACGTATTCATGGAATCAAACAGGGATAACCGGTGCGCTGCAAAAGACGCACAAACCCAGAAACATGCATGCCAGGGCAAAGCTGGCGTAAGCACCCCCGCACAGCATAAAATTCACACAAACAACAAACACACGTATACAGCTACGATGAATGTACCATTCCTCGCAGCAGTGATCGTGGGACACTGCAGGAGGAGGAGGATAGCCAGGCCCCGCATTTTTTTTACCCCGGACCAGCCTTTTTGGGATGCCTGATGACCAGGTCTATGGCAAGTATAGGTTTCCACCTCATATCATCCTAGACTTGGTCACTGAGTGGGAGGATGACCTCACATCACCCACCCTGTGCTCCCAAACACTGAGCCCCCTGGAAAAGGTGCTCAATGTACTATATTATTTGGCCCCTGGGTCATTTCAGCAGACAACTGCCATAGCTGGGGGCGTCTCACATCCCACACAGTCATGCTGCCTACACCAGGTGTTGGCAATCATGACTGCACACCCCTCAGTCCGCAGGCACATATACATGCCCAGAACACCCGCAGAAAGACAGGCTATGGTCCAGGACTTCTACGGGGTGGCACACTTCCCCAAAGTGCTTGGTGCCATTGATTGCACCCATGTGGCCCTACATCCACCTAGAGTCACTGAGCACCAGGTCTCCTTGGGCCCAACAGGTGTGGTGTCCGGCAACGTGGCGGCCGTGCACCACCAGGTAATACTGTGTGGGAGAATTCCATGTATGCCATTGCACAGCAATAGGGGGCATCATGTGAGATGATGGCTCAGGGTGTGGAAAGGGTGGCCGATTCCATTATCCCCCCCGAAAGACAGGTGGAGCTCCAGCAGCAGGCAACGCAGTCCACGTGCTGCTCACACAGACAGGACACGTTGGCCACCAACAGGGACCGATGGGCTGAACTGGGAGCTCTGCACACAGCCATTGCTGCTGAGGCATTGGCCCACAGGGATGCCCTGAGGGAAGAGAACACCTCCCTCAGAAGTACTCTGGCTGCTCTTATGATGGCCCAGAGTACATAGGCAGAACAGCAGATGGAGCAGCTGACACGCAACCTCTCAGATGAACTCCATGCAAGCCATGGGGAGGTCCATGTGTCACGTGAGGGCTTGCAGGCAGAGGTTTGTGCTACACGTGAGACCCTGCAGGCTGAACTCCATGCTACATGTGAGGTGCTGCATGGGGAACTCTTTACCATCATCGTACAGAACCAAACCTTCCAGACCCACATGCTTGCTGCCATGGAGGAGCATGACAGGGCTATGCATGGTCAGGCACCCTTACCATGCACATCTTCTGATATTCCACCACAGGGTGACGACAGCGACAACAGTACTTCCACTATGGCCTACCCGAGAAGGCCATGAGCCCATGGAGGTTTTTTTTATTCTTAACATCCACGCATTTGGGTATTGATGCGCACCCTGCACCTCCTCCCTCCTGGGTGAACCCCCCCTCCCCTGGTCAACCAGGGACATTTTTTTTTTGTGTCTATTGTGCATTCATGTAACAGTGTGTTGCCTTGTGGCATCCGAAGGAATCCACTGCATGTTCCCGCTCGACCCATACAAGCTTGTCTTGTGTTGGTGTTTGTGGCTTGGGGTCCGGACACATATGCCACTCCTGCTTCTCCTTTCCATGTGCTCGCAAGGATGGCAGCATCTGACAGTAACTTACACAGAGGCATTGGGCTTCCATCATTTCTGTGGCCAGTCTGAAGGCCAAACTGTGTATACACCCCTGGTGGGGATTCATGATGGTTTCTCTAGGGCATGGTCGAAATGCATTTTCGTGTGTATATTGGTAAATGCACATATTTACATGTTACATCTTTGTTACCTTGACTGTCTCCATTCTTGATGCATTTCATGCTGTATGCGGTACCCTGCCACATTTTGTTTGCAGCCACACACTCAGGATGGGAGGGGTCCATGTTGTGGCTTTGTCACATTGAGACGCTTATGCTATTGTGATTGGTAACTGTCTGACATTGTCACTGTTGGGCCCTGTGTTCAAGATATATTATGATGGTAAATAGGTGTTCATGTGTACAGTTTGATTTTGACGTGGCAGGGGGAGTTGTCTCTGGCCTATTTCCATTTGTCAAAGTGCACTTTGTGACAGTTGTGTCATGTGATGTGCATTCATTTTGGAGTTTTCACATTGCATGCCTTGAAATGGTGGATCAGAAAACTGTGTAATAGCAGACAGTGTGGGCAGGTGTCAATTACATCATCGAGTCATCTGGGACTACAGCAGGGGAGAGGAGTACAGAAAGCACAACACATGAGGAAGCATCACGAGTTCACCCAGACACAGAGAAGCTACACCAGCAGTTGGATAGAGGCAGGGAGGCTGTACCAGAGTGAGGCTTATGCTCGACACAGACGAGAACCACAAACAAATGGGCATGAGGTTCAACTGACCCTGAGTGAGCAGGAAAGGGATGATCAAATACTATGAGAAGGAGGAAATATCAGAGATGGAGTTGAATGAGGGCCTTGCCCCGGACCCATAGGGGCTTGCCTGAAATGCACATGGCCCATGAATGAGCACTCATGGCCACTGTGAGCCTGCACCATCAGCACAGTCCGAGGGAGAGACCCTGCATCAAGGCCAAAGGACGTTCCACACAGTCCATGTCTGGCAGAGTTGCAGAAGGAAGAATGTATATTCACAGAATATCGTGAACAGGCCGTTGCAGAAGTCTGCCATGGGAATCAGCAGTCCCATGGACACAGTGAGCCGCTGGGGTATAGAGAGGCCAGGAAGAATGCCCCTGAGGAGAATCAACTTGCAGGGTGACCTCACAGACATGTCAGTCATGTAACAACAGAGGGCGAGAATTCAGTGGAAGCTCATCACAGGCTATCCACAAACATATATTGGAGCAAGAACATGGACAAGAGAGGCTGGCCAGTGATTGACATGGAAGGAGCGTGCAAGTGTGGTGAGGAGGATTGCCTCTGTGTGCAGCACATGGTCTGTATGCAGTGTGCATCACAACAAGCATGTATCAGTCAAGCATTGCATGGGTCACACAAGTCCGTCATGAATACATAGCCTGAACTTGCATGCAATCACAACACATCACCCAAGCAAAACACACATGGCTGGGACACACTCCCCGGACATTGTCTCATAATCCTGCAAGCCTCCCACACCTCGGATCTGACCCTCATCGATTAATTCTCCAGCAATCTCCTCATGTAGAGTGAGTTCATCGTCCTCTTGTGGTGACCCACTGCCACTCACCAGAGTAGAGGCGTAATTAGCAGCACGCTTGTTTTTTGCTCTGCGTTAGAGGACATGTCAATGCTTTGAGAAATCATCAGCTGTGCGCTTCTCACATCCCAAGGCGCTAATACAGTCCATGATGCACTGCCAGTGGGCCCTACGCTGAGCAGCATAGTTTGGCACCCTGCCCTCACCAGCATTTCATTGCCTTGTGCCTGTGCCGTTTCTGGGGGCACAGCCTGTACCACTGGAGCATGCTTCTTCCTCTTGGGAGGTAGTGCGCACCCTGAGTGGCTTCTTCCACTCAGGTCAGTAGGGGTTGAAGCGCAGGTTGACTGGACACAGGAAGCAGGCAATGGCACGATGACCAAAGGTCTGACTGCAGGCATTGGCTGCTGGGTGCTGTCACCAGGACTCAGCACCACAACTGCCTCAGTGGCAAGGTCCGGGAACAACACAGTCCGGGCCAGGTACTCAGAGCCGAGGTGGTGTCAGGTGCAGCTGCACCTGCATCTTCCACACCCTGGCTGGCCGCGGCAGCAGATGACAGTGCTGCCACAGAACCATGTGACCTGGTCTTTGCAACCTTCACCACACATACCTTGGACTTTCTGACACAGAAGTCTGCCTCGGAGTCATCCCCTGTCTGTTCCGTGACCAATCCGGGCCTGGCTAGCAGACCCTGAGTGGGGATGGTGTCAGCTGCCCCTGCAGCTTCCATTCCCTACCTGCTCATGACAGCTGATGGAACTGCTTAGTTGGGCCTGAGGGGCGCTGGGGATGGCAAAGTTAGCTGTATCTCCCTGACCCGCTGGGGGGGGCATAGCTGTCACTGGTTGGGCCTGGACATACTGCCCTCATGGACACCCTGCCCACGTTGCCCACGTCGCCCACCATGGCCACCCTGGCTACCCTGGCCACGTCCCCCACCGTGGCCACCTCTAGGAGGTCGCCCAGATTTGCCTCCCTTACTACTTGGTGGCCTCCCAACCATGGCACTGATGGACTAGTGCGAATGAGAGGTGCACACTACAATTGTCCTGGGCAACTGGGGTGAATCGGGCAGAGTACGTGATGGAATATGTACTTCTGTGACCCGTAGGGAAAAATGATGGGTCACGCAATGCTCAGGCACCCCAAAAACAAAATAATGTGTATGCGACCCCTCGGTAGCCAATGTACATGGAATTAGCATCCCGCAGTACACCGTGGCACCCAGGAACTCATAAAATGTGTACGCGTGGAACACGCAGGCTGCTATGACCTCAAAAATGGGGTACGCGACACACAGGGGCAACCACAATGGGAAAAACATGTGGCTGACTCACCGTCTGCCTTGAACAAAGAAAAACACAACTCCCCCGCCAAAATAAGAAGCACGCACTGCAACCGTAGTGAAGTAATCGCATGTGAACCCACAAAAGAGCAGAATCTCACGTGTCGGTCCTCACGAAAAGCACAGGACTGAGGACGAGGACCTTTAACCCATACTGAAGGGCAACGCCTGTGCACGTCACATCACCTACGCGCTTACGTGCTATGGGCCTTTCCTCTGATTCCATGCTAAAACCCTGTTTCCGCACGTGCGGAGTCACTCTGCATTCAGCTGGCCATGCGAAAACACATGGAAGACCCACTCTCCTGCCCACAAGGCCATTTACCTGCCCCCAATGCCCCAAGCTATGAGCCATCTGCTGCTGCCAGCCCACTCTGTGTGTCTGCTGCCTACGTGCCCTGCAATTTGATGCCTACACAGAAGCCATTGCCAGAGATCCTGTTGCTGAGACCACCTCTGCTGACACAGAAGACTCCCGACTACTGTTCCATCGCTCCACAGCCCAGCCCCAGGACCCAGTTGCCTACCCACACCTGCCTCGGGAGTTGCCATGTCAAACCAAGCAACATCTGGAGCAAGTGAAAACCCCCCGGTAGAGAGGCAGAGGGCTGCCATCTTCACTCCCAATGAAGTTGGCATCCTGGTGGAGCAAGTCCTGGGGCATTATGATGCCCTCTTCCCTGAACCATCGCTGCTCGACATGGAAGAACTGAGTAGGATCTGGGCAGACATTGTGAGTGCCATCAACGCGGAGGGGGTGGCACCCCGCAACTTCAAACATGTCCTGAAGCGCTGGGAAGACTTCAGGTCCAGGATCCTCAGCAAGGCCCAGTGCCTCGTCCCAGCTGGTGATGGAGTGGGGTGGCGGGGACGGTTGTGAAACAATGAGATGAGGGTCCTGGAACACATCCGCCCAGTGCTGCACATCCAGGTCCTAGAGTTGCAGCTCCGTTTGGAGTCAAGTGATAAGTGTCCATGTGTTCTTGTCCAGTGTAGTGCATGTTGGGGTTTGGCTTGAATGTGCGCCTTGTCCTCATGTCTGACATGCCACATGTACGGATGTCTGCGCTGCATTTGAGTCCAGTCAAGCCTGTTACACATCAATTGTGTCTGTGTTGCAATGCATGGTGTGCACCAGTATGTGAAGACGCACACATATTTGCATGCCTGTGTCAGGAATTGGCCATGCGAGGGCTGTGAGACATGGATGCTTATGTCACCTTCATGGATATGCATGGTGTACATGTGTGTGTGTCTGAGTAGTGAGTGTGTGACTGGCCAACACCATGAAGCATGACACATGAGCATCCCAATGCTTGATTGACTGATGCAGCCCAGTTGTCCATGAGTGCCCTGTGATGGGAGGTCTACATGGCCAGATGCATGACTGTCCGGTGATGTGTGTGCATGTAATGTGCATGTGCCATGATGCATGTGAGGTTCAGCCCATCATCTGATGTTCCTGCAGTGCCTTGAACATGGATGCAAATGTCTATTGCACGTTGCATGCCTGTTTGTGCATGTGTGTTGCTTGCACTGACCCCTGTGTTGTGGAGGGTGATGATGGTAATGACGTTTGACCGTCCTGCCCATGTGCATTTTCTTTGTGTCCAGCAGACATTTGTTTGGTGTACTGATACTTGTGTTCAATGTCTCCCTATCTACAGCGGCGATGGAGGAAGAGGGCAGAGACGGCACTGTGGAGCAACGCGGCGGGGATGCCTCCACCAGGCAGAGACGCAAGGCCCAGTCCTCCTCCTAGGTTATGACATCTTCCAGGAGCAAGGAGACTGGTGCTGTATCTGCATGAACGGCCGCAGCTGCTGAGGGGAGGCCCAAGAAGGCAAAGTTGGATGTGGGCTTCTCGGCAGCGGGTGGGATGGGTGAGCCCCCACAGGGGCAATCCGATGAAGAAGATGGCTCAGAGTCATCCAGGTTGGTGGTGGACGAGGAGGATGAGGAGGAGGCTACATCAGAACAGCACATGTGGCCTGGAGGGGGTGATCCCACAGATGCAATTGTTGCAGTCCAGGGGCAGGGGCAGGAGGCAGTGCAGGTCACTGCGAAGGGGCCTGTACCTAATCCTGTCCCTGCATCTGTGTGCACCTGCAGGCATGCCTCAATCCAGGCCGTTCCCCAGGTTGAGGATGAATCCATGGCAACTGACCTTCCACTATCTGTGGACCACGCAATCCGTCAAAGGGTTGAGTCTGGGCTAGCCGGTGTCATGACACGTCATCACAAAGATGTCAGTGCTAGCTTGTACTGGATAGCATGGCTCATTGCTGCGGGTTTGCTACATGTGCTGGGCACTGCTGCGACCCCCTCCTCCTTTTCATCCACTATGCGCCAGTCCTCCCTTCTGTCTTCTGGCCCAGATGCCACCAGGGCCCCCTGTGGACCTTTTCCAGCCACCGCGGCCAGTCTGGTGGAGATTACATCCCTGCCAGAGTCGGGAGTTGGAGGTTCAGCAGAGGTGGTCACCCCAGCAACTGGACCACTGGCAATGGAGGTTGTGCAGGCACCTATCAGCAGGGCACCTGTACAACTGCCCCGGGGGTTGTCATCATCCCGGACGCAGTCCTTGTGGAGCAGGCACAGGGCACATTGGCAAAGGCGGGCTCAACGTAGGAGGCGTCAGGACTCAGGGCCAACAACATCACAGGGGCAGGCATCGGCCATCTGGCAGGAGGATCCTGGTACATGGATATCACAAGGATATCTTCCGTGTGGCAGCGGATGGACCAGCAGATAGATGCAGAGCAGCAGCGGGAATGGGTGGCCCGACTCACCATGGCCAGGGCAGAGAACTCCATGCGTCGAGCAGAGGGGCGGGTGAAGTTCCTCGAGGAGACATGCAGGGAGTTTGAGAGGAGCATGATGGAGTCCGTGCGAGCCTGTGAGGATAAAACACAGTTCCGCCTCCAGGATATTGACACAGAGTTTGATGATGCCCTTGCCCAGACACTTGGTAACATCAGTGAGTCGGAGGACTAGCCCACTGCCCTTTTAAATTGTTATGTAGTGTTAGGTTTCCTTTATTTTTATTTTATTTGGAGTCCATGGACTTTGCTTCACCTTTTGTACATAGTTAGTTAGTGTTAGGGTTTTTCATGGTGTATTTGAATTTTTTTGAGCTCATTGGCCCTTGGATTATGTAAATAGTTTCTTTGATTTCTTCATTTTTTTTATTTGATTTCACTATGGTGTAATGGTTTATTTTTAATTCATGAAGACATTCCGTGGACACGGACCACATTTTTGATTTTGCCATTTTTCATCTTCCCATTTTTTGAGGGATATCTCATTTTCGTTTGCATTACATTCATTATTTGTTTTTGATGTTTGACTTTCAGTTTGTGTGGATTATTATTTATGAATACATTTTTAATAATTCAAATCAAAGTGGTGTCTTCTCTCAATGGTTTGGTGCATGTGTCACTCTTCACTTGCTATGTTAGGTGTCCCTGCTCTTCATCTATGTTAGTGATTTGTCTGCACACATGAATGTCAGTATTTGTGATTCACATGGCATGGGGCATGTACTGGGGAGTATGACCATTGGATGGGTGTTGAGTTGCACAGTGGTGGGCAGCGTTTGGTGGACTTTTTTGGGGAATTTGGTACATGATTGCATGTTGGCACAATGTGTTGGTGGGGACATGTGTCGGGGTCTGCCTGCAGGTTGCCGTCACAGGTGGGGGGACGTGTGTCGGGGCCTGCCTGCAGGTTGCCTTCACTGGTGGGGGGACATGAGTCGGGGCTGCCTGCTGGTTGCCGTCACTGGTGGGGGGACGTGTGTCGGGGCCTGCCTGCAGGTTGCTGTCGCTGGTGGTGGGACATGAGGGGGGGCCTGCGTGCTGTGTATGGTGCCATGTGGGCTGCCTGTGTGGCATGGTCACAACGGTTGGGGAGTCTCCGGTGGTGAGGGCTGCCTGTGGGGCATGGTCATGGGTGTTGGGGGCTCCCCTGTGGTGTGGGCTGCCTGCAGGGCATGTCCATGGGTTTAGGAGGGACCCCTGTGGTGTGGGCTGCCTGCGGGGCATAGTCATGGGTGTTAGGGGTCCCTTGTGGTGTGGGCTGCCTGCAGGGTATGGTTACGGGTGATGGGCTGCCTCTCTCCCTGAGGCGCTTGTGCTGCTCCTGCACCAGATTCTATGAATTGGGCCCTAAATGTCAGATGCAATGTTCACAATCTTTATTAAAGACAGTGGGAAATTGGGTGTTGCTATATCTGGAAAAGATCCTGGGCTATGCTAATTTTGGACTGTTGGGACTGGGGGCTAGCAAGCCTTGTTGGTTGTAAGCCCTGAGCTTCTATCCAGGCTACAATCAAAAGACCCTCCTAGCAACGCCTCTGGCTGCTGATATCATATATGACATTGAATGTCTTTATAAGGCCCCTCATTTGCTAAGGAAAACTTTTGCAAAAACCTTTTGCAATGTAGATTTAAAACAAAACTGATGTCTTTAGATCTATCATTATAACATCTCCCCTCCAAGCCTGCTTGTAATTACATGTCGACAAAAATCTGTATCTGATATATTTAAGTTCAAACTGTAATTATCATTATCATCTCTTCAACCCCCTCGCAGCCACACACTCACTTTCTGAGCAGTTGTGCAACAAACAGCTGAAGCTGTTCCTAGTTCATTAATCTGGTGATTATTTGTCCTCCGGCCTGGCAATTTTGATCAGGTTATAATCATACCCTTGAAAACTCTCCCTTTTCTAGCCATATTGCCTGTGTAAATCGCCTGTAATATTGTCTTTGATAGCATTGGTCATCCCCAACTTCCTCCTGGCCTCCAGCAGGCCACTGTTTTTCCCAGTACTTGTCAGCTTTTTAGGTGAAATGTTTCCAGGAAAAAAGGAATAGTAAAACCTAGAGTCCTAACTGAATCTCGCACCTTCAATTCGATTTCCTTTGTACCCTTCTGCCCATCAGAATATCACAAATCAGTAATAACAAACCTAAACTGACCCAACACTGGAACCAAACCTTCCCCACCATCCATGCTCAAAGTAAATTGATCCAGGCTAACCCCCTACATAGCACCACTATGCAATGCCTCATTGTCAACTGGCTGTTACCATGCAGAGTTAAAAGAAGCATTAGTTAGACCACTCCTGAAAAAAACGAATCTTGATGAAAATAAACCAATCATAAATCGAATCTACCAATCATAGCAACCACCACAAACTGTAACCTGTTTAGTGCACCTTACCATATATTTTGGCCATAGTGTCAATTAAAGAAATGTGTCCCATAGTTGAAGTGGTGGTTCTGATCAGATATGGAATAATTTCTGTATTCCTCCAACTGAAAATCCAATCATCTTTTAAGACTATTAAATATTTTTAATAGGAGTGGTACCCACCCAATACATTTAAGCAATAACCCCAAGCAACGGGATCGGGGGGGGGGGCATTACTGGGCCTGGTAATGTCCTGGACCAGTTAAAAGCCAGAGCAAAGAATGGGCTTTAACACTAGCCCAGGGCATTACCTTCCCCAGTAATGCACCCACTGTGAGGGGCTCAAATGGGAATGGGGATGTACTGGGTCCGGGTCCCGGGAAAGGGAATTACCGGGCCCTCCAAGGTCGGAATGGCCCGGTAATTCCTCATTCCTAGAACCCGGAACCGGTACACAGTATGGGGGTAGCCATGCCGCTAAAAGTGGCATGCCTACCTCCATACTCGTAATGAGGCCCAATGTGTTTGCCGTTTCTCAACTTTCAAAAAAACTACAAAAAAAAAGATTTCCGTCATTGATCCGGGAGAAGGGAACTACACATTGGGCCTCATTACGACCCAGGCGTTAAGGGTTAACACCGTCGTTAACCCTTAACGCCTGATTCTGATTTTAACGGCTGCTTTTAGCTAAGAGGTCCCTTTGCGGGACCCGACCTGAACGGCTGGTCTAGACCAGCCGTTAAAGTAGGGACCCGCAAAGGGACCTGGGTGCTAAGTACGGTACCGCAATTTGCGGTACCATACTTAGCGCCTTCCCCAATCCCATTGAGCCCTATGGGGCAAAAATGGGAATGGGGAAGGGCCAATGTTCAATGGGGAATTACCGCCCTGCCAACCTTGGAATGGGGTGGTAATTCCCCATTGAACATTGGCGGACTCGTTACGATACTGGCACCAAGCCAGTATCGTAATGAGGGCCTTGGGGGTCATTACGAGTGTGGCGGTAGGTTTAGGTTGAAATGCTCTAAAAAAAATGGTCAAAATGACCAAAAGTTCGAAAAATGCTACCACCAAAGGATCGAACACCAAAAGTTCGATCCTTTGGTGGTAGCATTTAATAAAAATGGGGGCTGCGGGGGTGTCCCCCGCATTGCCCCGCTCACTATACTTCATGGTATAGTGAGCGGGGGCTGCGGGGGACACCCCTGCAGCCATCCGTGTAAAAAAAAAAGAAGAAAAAAAAAGCAAACGGGCGCTGCAGGGGTGTCCCCCGCATTGCCCCGCTCACTATACTTAATGGTATAGTGAGCGGGGGCTGCAGGGGACACCCCGCAGCCGTCTGTGTAAATAAAAAAAAAATAAATAAAACAAAACGGGGGCTCCGGGGGTGACCCCCGCATCGCCCCGCTCACTATACTTGATGGTATAATGAGCGGGGCTGCGGGACACCCCTGCAGCCTTCTGAAAAAAAAAGAGAAGAAAAGGACCCTGCAGCACCGGTTCCCTTTCACAGAAGTGAAAGGGAACCGGCGCTGCAGGAACCAGCGTGAAGATGAAGGTAAGTGGGGTTTGTGTATGTTGGGGGTGTGGGTGGGGGTGTGTGTGTGTGTGTGTGTGAGTGTGTGTGTTTTTGCAAATTATCGCGGCTTTAATGTCCGAAAACAAAGTGTTCGAACTTTTGGTTATTCAAACACTTTGGTTTTGGTCATTTCAGCCGCGATAATTTTGGCTTCGGCCAAATCACTGGGATTCTGGCTGTAAGGGTTTAAAGGCACCGGTAAGTATGCCGGTGCTGTTAAACCCTTACTGCCGCATTCCGAGATCCCTTAGCGGGTCCCGCTAAGGCCGGTTGGTAAAACCAGCCGTCCTTAGCGGGAGCCGCTAAGGGGACCAGGGAGCTAATAATGGGCCCGTAATTTACGGGCCCATTATTAGCTCCCTCCCCATTCCCATTGAGCCCTATGGAGGCTCGAATGGGAATGGGGAAGGGTTTTTTGGATGGGGACTTACCGGGTCCTCCAAGGTTGGAATGACCCAGTAAGTCCCCATTCAGAGAACCCAGACCCGGACACGACTTTGGAGGCAGCCATGGTGCTAATAGCACCATGGCTGCCTCCAAACTCGTAATGACCCCCATTGTATTTTTAAACACTGAAGTTTACAATCAGAAATATTTTGTTTTCATTATCGAAACGAATTCCACTCCTGCTTTGTGTGAAGGTAATCACCACATGTGGTAAGTATTCAATCCCATTAGGAATTATGGAATTTCAAAATGAGGAATAACAGAAAGGTCTGCATGACTAGAAATCATACAGAACTTTCTGGATTCTCGTTTTATGCTGCATGCAGTAATGGCATATGGTTTAGTTTGTATTACCAGAGGCAATGCAGCCGAATTCATAATCAGGCCTTTAGTAGCATATAATTACTTCAAAGTGTATGGGCCTCATTCTGAGATTGGAGGTAGCCATGGTGCTAATAGAGCCATGGCTGCCTCCAATAACGGTACCGAGTCCGCCCTCATTCAATGGGAACTTACAGGTCCATTCGGACCTTTGCGGGATCGGTAAGTCCCCATTGAAAATACCATTCCCCATTTCCATTTGAGCCCCCATAGGGATCAATGGGAATGGGTAAGGTGCAAATAACAGTACCGCAATTTGCGCTACCGTTATTTGCTCCCTGGACCCTTTTCGGCTCCCGCTAAGGTCGCCTGGTAAAACCAGGTGGCTTTAGCGGGACCCGCAAAGGGACCTCGGAATAGGGTGCAAAGGGTTTACAGACACCGGTTTCCTTGCCAGTGCCCGTAATCCCTTTGCGCCAGCCTCAGAATGAGGCCCTATGTATATGTTGATCACTCACATTTGTTGTCTTAAGACTTCTAATACATTTTCCTCAGCTCACACAAGGTTTTTAAAGGTACGTTGTTTGTTTATAGGGCTCGTATAGTTTTTGTTAATAAATTGCCATCCATGTTGTGATGAAGTCAACTGCCTAACCATGGGTACACACAGTTGGGTGGTCAAAGCAGCCAGGAGCCACCTGAGCAATTGAGTGGTTGGCCCAGAGTAGTTATATGATGAATCCGCAGACGACAATCAATGGCCCTACCCTGAGGCAAGTGGCAGTCATAGGAACTATTAAAACATCGAAAAACGACACTGGCCTCCGAGAGAAAGGGAACAAACCAGGGCCTCTAAGGGACTGTCATAACATTAGTAGCAGTACCCCGATTCTAATCACTATCCAGACTGAAAATCTATGCAGAGTTTTCCCTTTAAGAGAATGACACATCATTAATGGGAGTTGACTAGAGAGACCAATGATGCACTGTTTCCCTTAGCAACAGTGCCAATGGTAAAACAGGGTAGGATTCTCAATGGCTGCAGTATTTGAGAAACCCCAGCAGTTGGTTCAAAAAGCCCAAAGGAACTGCACATGCTCATTCCACATGAAAACAAACACACAAATCGTTTCCTCCAGTAAATAATTATATCACATGAAAATTACAAATACAAATTCTGTGAGAGTGACATACTGTATTCCCTGCTAGCTTACCGGAAGTCTCCCAGGATATAAAGTCACACAATGGCAAGCCAGGGGTACACATACCAGGGTGAACCATGGCAGTGAACCTCCAGGAAGGGGGGATGGAAGGGGACATATACCAGATCTCAAGAGCCCTATGCAATCCACAATGACTCCTTCAACTTCTTTGTTGCCAACCTTCTGCAGCTTTTCAAACGTCTTTGTTGTTTTTTTAAACAAACTATATTCAAATACAACTGAGAAAACACTTCAAGTGATTGCTCTACAAAACCCCATAAGTCCGCATTCTTGAGTAGTTCTCCTTCCTGTCAATGTCCACCAATCTGTGCTTCTACCTCTCCCTAGGTCACTTCCTGCCCAGGTACTTTCTTCTTCTTTTGATTATCTGATAAATGGAAGCATCCAATTCTTTAATCGATCATGGAAACTGAGACAACCGTTCCTTAAGAAGAGCTTGAATAAACTGTCCATGGCGACATATGTTGCTCCGTTCTCTGCCGCAATCGGGAGACTGCGGAAACTCGCTTGATGCACTGGACCACTACTTCTCCCCCATTCTTCTGCTCTGCACCTGCAGAACATGAAATGGAAATTAAGGTGGGATATATGCAGTCCATCGCCTACATATTACATGCATTCAATTAGCTACAGCTGCTATCACTACTCTTTCTGCATATCTCGGGGAGGGATAATGCTCGCCTATGTGTCTTTAATAGACTCAACACTCCCTGTGATATAAGTCTTGATAATCTTCATTCTATGTTAAGACAGGAGGCAAGCATTATACTTGTCCAAAGCTCCTCCTCACCTAAGCCACTTTTATTGAAATCTGCTTAAATGAAAATGTCTCAAATGTAGAATTGTTCGACCAGTCAGTTGACTTCAAAATCTCTTGTAGTGTAACTCCTGCTGAAAATGCCTCAGACGCCATGGCACCTGTCACTAAATGTGCGTCAAACGCTGACAGATCCATAGCTGCTAGTGCCATTACCTCTTAAACCCATATTGTTATGATTGTTGCTGTTGCCACTTCAAATGGTTTCCTGCGCACAAATAAAAAGTTGCTTTAACCCTTCTGGGCTAACATTCATTATCACTCTCTCATATTCCTTAATGCATTTAGCTACACACAACACGGTTTCTTCTGGAAAATACAGGTACAAACTGAGGAGTTACATTAACAGGGTAATTCATAGATTTCAGCGCAGGGGCAGCGCACGCGAGCAGCGCAGAGAGCTGGCGTGCGCCAGCGTGTGCCAGCCGTGTGCGCTAAACAGCATTCTGGTGCACTGCGTATTCATGGAATATCAAAGCCATTTTGAGCGCTGGCGCAGAGAAAATCCTGCAGCGCCAGTTACGCCCCCAAGAACGCCCCTTGCACAAGGATAAGGCATTGAAATCCCCAATGCAGCGCAAAGGGCCGTGCTAACCCTGTACCAGCTCTCAGGGCCGGGGAAGTGCATATGGGGGGTGCACAGGAAGTTTCACACACGATAGGCCTTGGGTGAGCGGGGTACGTGTATTTGGGGGGTGTGTGTGAAGTATCACACGCAATAGGCCTTGTGCTAGCGGGGTACGTGTATTCCGATGGGTGCGGGGGGAGAATCACACGCGATAGGCCTTGTGCTCACGGGATATGTGTTTTTTGGGGGTGCGCGTGAAGTATCACACACGATAGGGCTTGGGCTAGCAGGGTACGTGTATTCCGAGGGGTGCGTGGGGAGAATCACACGCCATAGGCCTTGTGCGAGCGGGGTGTGTGTATTCCGAGGGGTGCGCAGGGAGAATCACACGCGATAGGCCTTGTGCGAGCGGGGTACTTGTATTTCGGGGGTGCGCATGAAGTATCACACGTGATAGGTCTTGTGCTAGCGGGGTACGTGTATTTCGGGGGTGCGCGGGGAGAATCAAACGCGATAGGCCTTGTGCTAGCGGGGTACGTGGGGAGAATCACACGCGATAGGCCTTGTGCTAGCGGGGTACGTGTATTTCGGGGGTGCGTGTGAAGTATAACACGCGATAGGGCTTGGGCTAGCGGGGTACGTGTATTCCGAGGGGTGTGCGGGGAGAATCACAAGCGATAGGCCTTGAGCGAGCGGGGTACATGTATTGTGAGGGGTGCGTGGGGAGAATCACATGCGATAGGCCTTGTGCGAGTGGGGTATGTCTATTCCGAGCGGTGCGCGGGGAGAATCACACGCGATAGGCCTTGTGATATCGGGGTACATGTATTTGGGGGGTGCGTGGGGAGAATCACACGCGATAGGCCTTGGGTGAGCGGGGTACGTGTATTCCGAGGGGTGCGTGGGGAGAATCACATGCGATAGGCCTTATGCGAGCGGGGTACGTGTATTTCGGGGGTGTGCATGAAGTATCACACGCGATAGGCCTTGTGCTAGCAGGGTACATGTATTTCGGGGGTGCGTGAAGAGAATCACACACAATAGACCTTGGGCGAGCGGGGTACGTGTATTCCGAGGGGTGCACAGGGAGTTTTACACACGTTTTCGCTGCCACGGGAGGGGTACGTGTATTCCTGGTGTTCCCCAACGTAAATTGGCAGTGTGTGTCCTCCCAGGTGTGCCCTCTCCTCCCTCCCCAGGCCCTGCAGGCAGCCCACAACACAGGTAACTACCCTGCACCCCTGGCCATGCCCCGCAGGCAGCCCATCCACCCTGGCCATGCCCCCCCAGCCAGCCCAAATGTCACCATGCACAAGTGAACACTGACACATGTCCCCCTGGATCCCCACCCACCCAGCAGTGACAGGCACCTGCCAGCAGACCCCGACTCATGTCCCCCCACCCACTCACCCACCCAGCAGTGACAGGCACCTGCCAGCAGGCTCCGACTCATGTCCCCCCACCCACTCACCCACCCAGCAGTGACAGGCACCTGCCAGCAGGCCCCGACTCATGTTCCCCACCCACTCACCCACCCAGCAGTGATAGGCACCTGCCAGCAGGCCCCGACTCATGTCCCCCCACCCACTCACCCACCCAGCAGTGACAGGCACCTGCCAGCAGGCCCCGACTCATGTCCCCCCACCCACTCACCCACCCACCCAGCAGTGACAGGCACCTGCCAGCAGGCCCTGACTCATGTCCCCCCACCCACTCACCCACCCACCCACCCAGCAGTGACAGGCACCTGCCAACAGGCCCCGACTCATGTCCCCCCGAACCACCCACCCACCCAGCAGTGACAGGCACTTGCCAGCACGCCCCGACTCATGTCCCCCACCCACTCACCCACCCACCCACCCACCCAGCAGTGACAGGCACCTGCCAGCAGGTCCCGACTCATGCCCCCCACCAACCCACCCACCCAGCAGTGACAGGCACCTGCCAGCAGGCCCCGACTCATGTCCCCCCACCCACTCACCCACCCACCCAGCAGTGACAGGCACCTGCCAGCAGGCCCCGATTCATGTCCCCCCAACACCTCATGACGATCCACAATCATGGGCCTTATGGCCACCCAAATCATGCCCCACGCCACCCCAGTCCAAACACACAACAAGGTATTACATCCACCCCACAATGAAATCCCCATCACATGATACATCCCAAATGGCAAGTATGCACATCAACACATTTCCGTCACACCCACACAATGGGTGCATGTGACTGAGAAAACACACATCATGACATGCATGAAACCAAAGAGAGAATACCAAACATTGAAGTAGGAAATAAACATGTATTAAACACAAAAGCAAGGGAATGAAATGAAACACACAAGAATGCAAATAATGATCAAAAAGCTGCATGTCCAAAATGTAAAATAAAAATGTAGGAAAGCGGAATCCAAATCAATCCAAAAGCATGTGTCCAAAATGTCAGTCCGGCAAAACAAATCCAAAGTGAAAAAAGAAGATAAAACCATTGCTCCATGGAAAAGTTAAAAATAAGAAGTGAATCAAGTGAAGAACTATTTACAAAGTACAAATCCAGGGTCCATGAGCCCAACCATTGAAATGAAACCTACAAAAAACACTACCTAATGAAGAACTATATACAAAAAGGTGGGGCATTGTCCAAGTGCCCCAACAGAAATATAAACAGAAAGGAAACCTAACGCTAACTAACTATATGCAATGGCGGCGGGCAAGTCCTACGGCTCACTCTGTGATGTCCCGGGCCAGGGCATCATCGAACTCCATGTCGATGTCCCAGAGGCGGGCCTCTGCCGTGGCCCCGAGGTCTCGCAGGGATGCAGTCATGGCCTGTTCCAACTCCCTGCGAGTTGCCTCAAGGCACTCAGCCCGCGTAAACGCCCTGCGCATGGAGAACTCCGCCCTGACCATGTGAGCCGTGCCTCTTCCGCCCGCCGCCGCTCCGCATCTATCCGCTGGTCCAACCGCTGCCACACAGAAGACACTCCCATTCCAGGGTCCTCCTGCCCTGCGGCCGATGCCTGCCCCTCTGATGTTGATGGCCCCGAGCCATCATCGCTCCCACCTTGATCCTGCTGCTGCTGTCCATGTGCCCTGCCCGATGATGCCGGCACATCCTCCATCTGCTCTGCTGGTCTCCAGTTGGTGGGGTGTCCACCCCTGCTGGACCTCCGACTCCCGACTGTGGCAGGGATGTGATCTCCACCAAGCTGGCTGTGTTGGTCGGGCCAGGTCCACAGGGGGCCTAGGTGGAATCTGGGCCAGAAGATGGCAGGGAGAATGACTGGATCATAATCTCCACAGAGGAGGAGAGGGCCGCCAGAGTGCTCGACACATGTAGGAACCCTCCGACCAGGGCCCCTCCCAACTGTGCCACGTTGCCATGCAGCTCTTCGTGATGGCGTGCGTAGTCCCCTCAGGAAGCACGCACGTCATCACGAATGACACACCTGCGCAACACGACACCAATCAGGACGGACCCCATACGGTCATGGGTCTCCTCGTCCGCAGGTAGTGGAGAGTCAGATGACGTGGGCCGCCCCCCTACCTGCGGACTGGCCTGGGACGGGGCATCCCTGCTGGTGCATGGTGGTGCAGTCACAGGGTCAGGGACCTGTGCTGTCTCCTGCCCCTGGCCCTGGACTGCACCACTTGCACCAGTGGTACTACCCCCACCAGGCCCCATGTGCGGCTCAGTAGCGGCCTCCTCCTCCTCTGTGGAGACCACCAACCTGGATGGCTCTGCACCTTCTTTCGCCATTGCAAGCCACTGTGGGGGCTCTCCTGGCCCTTCCGCTGCTGCCCCAGTGGCAGACGCGGCACCAGTCCCCTCGCTCCCAGACAATGGCAATTCCTGAGAGGGTGGCTGGGCCTTGCTTCGCCGCCCGGTGGAAGCATCCCCACCGCTTTGCTCCACAGAGCCGTCTCCGCCCTCTTCTTCACTCAATGCTGCGTAGAGGGAGACATAGAACACAAGCATCAGGGTACTGTACAATAGTTCCCTAGACAGGAAGCAATAACACATTAGTGGTACTGTCAAACGTCACTTCCATCCTGTCACTGCACAACACATGGGTCAATGCAGGCAACACACATGCAGAAACAGGCACGGCACATGCAATCAACATCAGCATCCTTGTACAAAGGCCTCTATTGACATAAATGTTGGCTTCAAACTCACATGCATCATGTCTCATACTGATCCCATGCACACACATGACCGGAGGGTCATGCATCAGGGCTCGTACACCACAGACACAGTGGATACAAGGATGAATAGACTGCATACGTGAAACAACACATCGTCACGGACATGTGTCATGCATCCATGGCGTTTCAAAGTCACACACACGCTACTCAGACACACAGACATGTACACCATACATGTACATGAGAGCAGCACCCATCTCTCACACCCCATCCATGTCCAAGAACAGAGACAGGCATGCATACATGTGTGCATTCCGCATTCTGCTCCCCATGTTGCATTGGAACACATGCACCATCCATGTGGTTCATGCATGACTGGTCTCACATGAATTACCATGATGTCCTTGCACAGACACATCCATACATGGCCTATGTCACACAATCAGGCAAGTACCAGCACACTGCAACATGCAGAGTTTCACACAGCAATGCATGGCCACTTACCGCTCAACTCCAGATGGGTCTGCCTCTGAAGGTTTCTGGACGTGGAGCGCTGGGCTTATGCGCTCCAGGACTCTCATCTGGATGTTGCTCAGACTGACCTGGCACCCCTCTGCATCCTCTGCCTTCAAGAGGCACTGGGCCTTGCTGAGGGTCCTGGACCTGAAGTCCTCCCAGCGCTCCCGGACATGCTTGATGTCACGGGTTGCCACCCCCTCCTTGTTGATGGCAACCACTACGTCCTCCCATCCCAGATCCTCTCCCGTCCTTCCTTGTTGGCACGCGATGGTGTGAGGGCATCATAATGCCCCAGAACTTGCTACACCAGGATACCAACTTCCTTATCGCTGAAGCTGGTAGCCCTCTGCCTCTCTGGCTGGGGGTCACCAGTGGTCTTAGATGGTGTTTGCCCCAACATGGCGACCCCCGAGGCAGGTGTGGGTGGGCAACTGGGTCCAGGGGCTGGGCTGTGGAGCGATGGTATCCCAGTCGGGTGTCTTCTGTTCCAGCAGGGGTGGACACAGCAACTGGACCCCTGCAGATGGCTGACGTGCAGGCACCAAATAGCAGGGCACGTGGGCAGCAGGCAGGCAGCCAGCAGCAGATGGCAGGTGGGAGCGTGCTCGGGGCTTTGGGGGGCAGGTAAGTGGCCTTTTGGGCAGGGGTGTGGTCTTCCGTGTGTTGTCGCATGGCCAGCTTGATACAGAGTGATTTGGCACATGAAAAATCTGCACGTCAGCGTGTAATTCGAGGAAAGGCCCTTTGCGCGTAAGCGCATGAGTGACGTAACGCACAAGGGCGTTTCCCTCAACACGAGTGCATGTTGATTATACACATGCAAAAACTGCACGTCCAGGTGTCACTGCGTGCAATTGGGGGAAAGGGCCTTAGCGCGTACGCGCGTAAGTGACGTTGTACGTGTGGGCTGGCTCAAAAGGTACGCGTAGGATGCCATTTTCTTGTACATGCTTTTTGTGGAGTGCGAGTGGGTGATTCTTGTACTTCTTGTTGGTTCACACGCGATTACTTCACAACGGTTCCAGTTCATACTCCCTGTTTACTCAGACAGCGTTCAATTCTTCTTTTGGTGGGGGTGTTGCCAACGCGCACACGCTTGTCTTTTTCACGTTCTTTTTGCAGTCGGACAGAGAGTCGCGCATGTATATTCCAACTGTGGGTGCCCCCGTGTGTCGTGTACCCCTTCAGAGGTCATTGTAGGCTGCATGTATCACGCATATGCTTATTTTTGTGTTTCTGGGTGCCTCAGCATACTGCGGGGTCATTTTTCCAAGCATGTGGTCTACCAGGGGTTGCGTGCATGTTAAATATTGTTTTTGGGGTGCCTGTGTATTGCGTGACCCGTCATCTTCCCCCAGGGGTCACAGACAGCCTTGCTAGAGCACTAGGGTACGAATCCCATCTAGTACCCTAGCACTTTCACCCCAATTGCCCAGGACAATTATTTACTGCAACTCCCATATGCACAACAACATCAGTGCCATGGTTGGGAGGCGACCAAGCAGTAAGGGAGGCAAAGGTGGCCGAGGTCAAAGAGGTGGGCGCGGTAGGGGACGTGGCCAGGATGTGCAGGGTGGCCTAAGAGGCCAGTGTGTGGAGGACCAATCAGGGACACCTATGCCTCCCCTAATGGTTCGGGGAAATGTAGCTGACACCATCCCAGATCAGCCCTTGTTAAACCGGCCCATATTGTCAACAGAACCGGCCAGGATGACTCCCAGGCTGACTTCCGTGTCACCAAGTCTAAGCCATGTGTGGCGGTGAAAGTTGCTGTCACCAGGCTACGTGGATCTGGGGCAGCAATGTCATCTGCTGCCCCAAGTAGCCAGGGTGAGGAGGCTGCAGGGGCAGCTGCAGTTCAATCCACCCCAGCTCCGAGTCTCCCAGCCAGGACAGTGTCGGTCCAAGTCCATCACATCGAGGTTGGTCCTGCCAACATCACCCTGCAGCCAATGCATGCAGTGAGACCTTTGGTCATTGTTCCTTTGGAAAGTTCCAGTGCCCAGTCCGCTTCTGCCCCTACCAACCAGAGTGGCGTAAGCCACTCAGGGTCTGCACCACCTTCCAAGAAGAAGGGTGCTCTTGCAGTACAGGCTGGGACCCCAGACACGGCTACACACTCTGGCACATCAAGGAAACCTAGTTTCAATGACGCCGAACTAGATGCAATTGTGGGCTATTTGTCGGCCCATAGCCGCGAAATGGTGGTGACTGCACGGTGTAAGACTACGACTGCTCAACATAGGGCCCAATGGCAGACCATCGCGGACCGCATTAGTTCCCTTGGATTTGTGAAGCGCACAGCTGATGATTGCTCTAAGCGCTGGAATGACCTGAAACACAGAGCAAAGAACAAGCTGGCTTCTAATAATGTCTCTACTCTGGTGACTGGCAGTGGGTCTCCTCCAGTGGAGGAAGAACTCACTGAACATGAGTCTGTCGCTGGAGGCTTCATCACAGAGGATCAGATCCAAGGCGTGGGAAACCTACCAGATCTTGAAGCAATGTCCGGTGAGTGACCATGCATGTGTGTGCAATCCATGTGTCTGTTGCTTGGGTGATGTGTTCTGATTGAGTGCCAGGTGAGGCTGTCTAGTCATGACTGCTATGGGTCACCCATGTGGTCCCTCAAACACATTCCTCGGCCTTGTGTTTCCCTTTCACAGTATGTCTTCTGAACATAGTTCACTTTTTGCACATGATTAATCCACTTGGCCTTCAGCTGTCCTCTTACCACAACATTGTTCATACTCTTTTCCTCTTCATTCAGCCCGACTGATGAAATGATTAGCATATTTACCAGACATTTTTGTGGCCTACTGTCCCAAATGTGACATACTTCTGTCATAGATTACATCACATAATAGTCCACATTTCTGGACTTATTTAGGGAAACATTTCTACAATCAGGCTGATTGAGTAATGTGCACCTAAACATGGCCTGCACACTATCATTTTGGGGCCCTGTTTGAATTTTGAACATGGGAATTGTATCCTCTCATGTCGAAGTGCCCAACTATTGATGTATCCATGTGCCTGCCATCACTGCATCAGTGAATAATGGCTTTGTTGCACCGTGTGGCACATGAGTGTTTTCTCACTCTTATTTACATGTTTTATTTCATGATGTCCATCTCACATGGATGGGTGACAGTACTGATTTGCTACCATCTGGGTGTCCTTGTCAAATCTGCCATGGCTATGGTACATACCGTCTGTGTGCTGGCATGTGGCATGTATGTGGATTGTCCATACCACTCACAGGCTAATGTTTGATGCTAGTACAATCCAGCATGCAGCACATGTGTTGGTTTTCCATCTTGCAGTCATCAGTGTGTGCTTTTTGACTCCCCTTCAACATCATTGACAGTGCATACATGCCAGAGTTATTGTCATGTGGGAAATGTGTCATTTATGTACTAGATCTCTGACTCGTCAGGCTTATGTGTGTGTGCTATGGTGCTCATGCCTGTTTCCATTTGTTATCTTTCATGTTTTTGCAGATGATGAGGCACTTGATGCTGTTGAGGAGGAGGAGATGGTGCAGACCCAGGAGGACTCACAGCCACAACTGGGCACCAGTGGAGGACTTGGGGTGGTGGTGGGTGAAAACCCATTTCTCCTACAGACCATGCTGTCCACGGGTGTCTCTGGGTACTCCTCTTTGAATCAGGTGCTGAATCAGACATTGAGACATATGTGCCGTCGCAGGTGAGTGTTTCTGGCAGGGATGCTGTTCTGTCCAACCCACCTGCACAGGGGGTAGACCCCTCTATGGGGATTTCAGTGTTGGAAAGTCCGCCTGTGGCGGTTACGGATGCAGGGCCACACTCCACAATATTTGCTCCTGTTCCTGGGCCAGCAGATCAAAGGAGGAATGCAGTCCTGCAGCCTCAGGCAGTGCCAGCACAGCAAGGTGCACATCGCCTTGCCCCATACAGGTGTGGTGCCCGCCAACGTGGTGGCCATGCGCCACCAGGCAATACTGTGTGGGAAAACTCCATCTACACCATAGCAGCACAACAGGGGGCATTGTGTGAAATTATGGCTCAGGCAATGGATAGGGTGGCCACTTCCATTCTCCCCCCTGAAAGGCAGATGGAGCTCCAGCAGCAGGCAACAGACTCCATTTGCCACTCACACAGGGAGGACATGTTGGCGTCCGACAGGAACTGACGGGCTGGACTTGAGACTCTGCGCACAGCCATATCTGTAGAGTCACAGGCCCACAGGGAAGCCCTCAGGTTAGAACACAGGTCCCTCAGAGATACTCTGGGTGAACTTGAGGTGTCCCGGAGTACTAGGGCAGAACAGCAGCTGGAGCAGCTGACACGCACACTCTCAGCTGAGCTCCAAGCAACCCGTTAGGAGATCCGGGCATCACGTGAGGCCATGCAGGCAGAAATGCATGCTACCCGTGAGATGCTGCATGGGGATCTCCGTACCATCATCCTGCAGAACCAAACCTTTCACACCTGCATGCTTGCTGCCATGGAGGAGCATGCCAGGGCTTTGCGTGGGCTGCCTCCCATATCACGGCCACCTTCTGATATACCACCGGAGGGTGGTGACAGTGACGGCAGTTCTCCTACTGTAGCGTAGCCGTGCATGCCATGAGCCCATGGAGGTATTTTTGTTTTTTTTCCAACATCCAAGAATGTGGGTGTTGGGGTGCACCCTGTACCTCGCCCCTCCTGGGAGGCCTCCACCCCCGGTCCAAACATGGCCATTTTTTGTTTTGTTTTTAACAGTGTGGTGCTTTGTGTGGCTCCCGTATGCATCCAGTGTGTATTACAGCTGGGCACATGCAGGATTGTCCTGTCTTTGGGTTAGATTCTTGGGTTCCTGACACACACACCCCTCCTGCTTCCCCTTTCCATATGATTGGAAAGGGTATGACCAAGTGACAGCAACTTAAACAGTGACATTGGGCTCCCATAAGGTGTGTGGACAGTCTGTGGTTAAAACTGTGTATACATCCCTAGTGGGTATTATTGTGGAAATCTCCACTGCATGGTGGATTTATGTATGGTTCTACATCCTGACTTTTTCCTTATATACATGTACCTTCTTCATGTTTTAACAAGGCCATCTACTTTGCAGATGCAGTTCATGGTGTATGCAGTTCACTGATACATTTGCCTTCCAACAACAATCTGCAGTTGGGAGGGGTCGATGTGCTGCCTTAGTCAGGTTGTGACACTTGCACTACTTTTATTTTTTATTGTAATATATTGCCACTGTTTGACCATGTACTGATGTTTTCTCTTGCTGGTAAAAACTTGTTCATGTGTGTTGTTTTTGTATTCATTATTGAGAGCAAATTTTCTGTGGCCTGTTTCCATTTAGGACAGTGCACTTTGTGACACTTGTGTCATGTGTTGTGCATTCATTTGGTTGCTTTCACATTGCATGCCATGCCATGGTGTGTTGGAGAGGTGTTGGGTGACATGGCACTATTTCGATGTGGTATTTGTGCCTTTTTGTGACACATCATTGGGTGTCTTTGAGTAGCTAGGGATGCATACAATGTAGCACTTCCAGGTGAACAATCTCAGGCAGGTATGGTTGTGACAGATGACTGTCCCTTTTGTCATCATCATTGATTGCGAGCTGGTATGTGCCAGGCCTGTGTGCACTTCGCAGGGGTGGTATTTTAGGTGAAATAATTTGCCACAAGCTGGGTCCGGCTCCCTCACCACGTGTCCTTTCACCTCCCATGCGCAGCGGCCGTGCATGTGGGGGCACCACCATGTCCACCGGCACGCCCCGCCAGGTTGCAACGTTGTGCAGGACACATGCTGCCACTATGATCCTGCACACTGCTGGGGGCGCATATAGCAGCTGCCCACCAGAGCAGTCAAGGAGGCAAAATCATGACGTGAGCACTCCGAATATGCGCTCCACTATGCCCCGGGTTGCAATATGGGCTGTGTTGTATCTTACCTTGGGTGGTGTGGTGGGGTTCCGAAATGGTGTCATCATGTAGGTGCTGAGAGGGTAGGCACTGTCCCCTGGGGAGGTGTTAATGGTTGTCATTAGTGGGGTTTTCCCATTTCTCAGTTTGTGACATGCATGCATGTGCAGAGGCATTTATACTGACCAATTAGCCATGTGTCGCCATGCCAGCCAGCTTCCAGGTCCCAGTTTAGGGGTGACATTCTGAATATGAAACTATCATGGCTGGACCCTGGATAGATGGCCTATACTGAGGTGATGATTCCCTTGGCATCACATACAACCTGCACGTTGATGGAATGCCAGTACTTGCGGTTCTGATAGATATGCTCAGTGGCCCTGGGTGGATGTAGAGCCACATGGGTGCACTCAATGGCACCTATGACTTTGGGGAAGTGTGCCACCCCTTAAAATTGCTGCCCTACAGCCTGCCTTTCTGCAGGTGTGCTGGGCATGTATATGTGCCTGCGGACTGAGGGGCATGCAGTCATGATGGCCAACACTTGGTGTAGGCAGCGTGACTGCGTGGCCTGTGACACCCCCCCCACTATGGCACTTGTCCGCTGAAATGAACCAGTATCCAAGAAGTGCAGTACATTGAGCACCTTTTCCAAGGGGCTCAGTGCTTGGGAGCACAGGGTGGGTGATGTGAGGTCATCCTCCGACTCCCTCACCAGGTCTAGGATTATGTGTGGTGGAAACCTGTACCTCCCATACACCTGGTCATCAGGCATCCCAAAAAGGCTGGTCCTGGGTAAAAAAAATGCAGGGCCTGGCTATCCTCCTCCTCCTGCGGTGTCCCACGACCACTGCTGCGAGGAACGGTATATTCATCGTAGCGTCGGAGCTTGTTTGTTGTTTGCATGCACTTTTATGCTGCGCAGGGCCGCTTATGCCTGGTTCCTGCTGGCGTACATGTTTCCGGATTAGCGCGTCTTTTTTGGCGCACGCTTTTCCCCTGTTCGACTCCATGAATAAGTGTTGTTAGCGCGCGTGTGGCCGTTGTGAGCATTTACCTCCTGTACTTCCCCCGTAACGCCCACATTTTCACGCGTTGTTCCCCATTCCGTGTGTTACGCCCACTTTTCTTGTGTGCACTACACTATGTGCGCTTTCCCTGTGCGCTTAGTGCATGCCGTTTAGTGACGTGTTCGCCCGCGTGCACCACCCACGGATTTGGCGCACGTCCCAGCTTTTACTAGCGCAGCGCATTCCATGAATCAATCAATGGCTGCGTGCGTGGTTTTGGCACGCGTGCGCTGCGATTTTCACGCTTGCGCTCCCCTTTTCGGTGCACATTTATTCCATGAATTATCCCGTTAGTGTGCTCTGTGATGTTAAATGCAACTCCATCTCGGTAAAAAACCCTCCTATTGTAAGAGATAACACATTGTGCAAAATGTCAACTATGCCAGGTCTCAACAGAAACAAAGGTGGATGTAGGAAGTGCTCTACATTTCAACCAAGCCAGAATGTTGACACAACTCACACTTCTATAGTGTATGGCAGTATATTGTTATTGTTATTGAGCATTTATATAGCACCCTATACATCATTGGTATGATCTCAAAGCACTTGTGGGTTGAAAGCCCTTGGGGACTGCACCCCATGTCAGTCAAGAGAGTAGGGTAGTATAGGGTGCTTAGGTGCACTCAGTATGTGTGCAAGTAAGTGTGATTGCCTGATGGTAGCTGCAGCCTAACGTTAGGTGGGGTGATAGTGAGAGATCAGTCCAATGTGTGCAGTCAGGTGTTCGGTCTCCAAGTCTGCATTCTGGTTGAATTAGACCTGGGTAGGGTGTTTATGTGTGCAGTTAAAGCGATTTTTCTCATGTGGTATAGTCGCATTGTAGCAGGATATTGAGGTGCTCATGGAAAATTGTTTGTATGTGTGCAGCTAGGCCACAATTGATTGAAGGGTATAGCTGTGCTCTGTTGTGTGTTGTTGTAAAGTAAAGAGTGAGCATAGCGTTAGTAGAGGTGAGTGTCTGGAGTGTATGATTTACTCTTAGGAGCCCATTGTTAATGGCTCTCAAGTTTTGCGGTAGCGTCATTCCGATGAAGATTCACAGATGGTCATTATTCATAGGTGTCACTCTGAGATAGATTCAAAGGTAGGACCATGGTAAGTTATGTTTCGCTCGGTTTTAGGGTCATTATTCATAGGCTCAGCACTATGAGCCTTTGGAGCCCATTTTTGGGTCTCTGGTTGTGGTTTATGGTGGGTTGCAGGGTCGGTCTAGGGGGATATGTGGTTGTAGGACAGGAGATATATCACACCTACATCATCACACCGAGACAGTGATGCTATAGGGCAGGCTGTCAGTCGCCTGTAGAATTTTACAGAGTAATGTCGTTGAAGTCATGAATCATAATGTCGGTGGGTTTCACTGGCCCTACATGGATGTAATCATGGTTTAAGGAAAGAGACAGGTTTTTAGAGTGTTGCAGAAGGCCATGCAGTCTTGGGTGTGTTGAATGCACGGAGGGAGTGAGTACCACAGAGTCAGAGCCAAAGCTGAGAAGGCGGAGCATCCAATCCTGGCTGAATTGGAGGCTGGAATGGCTAGTAGGAGGGCAGTGTTTGACCTCAAGGTGCGAGATCGGTGGTAGGGATTAATCTTGCTGAACCTATAATGCAGACACATTATAGGTTCAGCAATGCTATTTTAGTACACAAGTTAAATTTTGTAAAATTTTGAGATGGTTTATTGGAAGTTTACATGTGCAACAGTTTAAAATAGGAACATGTTCCCATTAATGTACTTCTAATTGATACAAAAAATATTGATAGTTGTCAATGGCAGTTTATTGGGCATACTGTTTCTTACATGGAGTTAATGTGACTATTTAGCATGCCCATAGTAACAGGTTCTGACTAATGTGAGGTCTTTAATAAAGACCTTGGGGCATTATCTGACACAGGAATGCCCCCTAAGCTTTGGACTTATTGTTATGCAAACTCTTTTTATGTAAAAAAGAAATGGAATATTTTTTGCTGTGAAAATTGCCCCTATGAATGCAGACACAGTATGGCCCTCATTAAGACATTGGAGGCAGCTATGCTGCTATTTGCAGCCTGGCTACCCCCATTCCGGGTCCGGGTTCCCTGAATGGGGAAATACCGGGCCATTCCGACCTTGGAGGGCCCGGTATTTCTCCATTCAGGGAACCCGGACCTGGTACATCCCCACTCCCATTCGAGCCACCATAGGGCTCAATGGGAATGGGGAGGATACAAACAACGGGCCGTTTGCATCCTGATCTGCTAGTGGGACCCTGGTTTTACCAGGCATCCTTAGCGGGTCCCCCAAGGAGACCTCGTAATGAGGCAAAAGGGGGTTAACGGGGCCGGCAGCTCTACCGGCCCCATTAACTCCCCACCGCCTTCCTCGTAATGAGGCCCAGTATGAGTTAAGGAATGCAATTTTAGTACACAAATTAGAGTATGTAAAATGATGGGACGGTTTATTTGAAGTTTAAATGTGCAACAGTTTAAAATAGGAAACACTGTGTTTTTTATGTTCTTTTTGCTGTACTTATATTTGAACCAGAAGTACTGCCAGCTGTCAATGGCAGTTTACTGGGCCCACTGGTTCTTCAATGGAGTTTAGGTGAATATTTAGCATGTCCATAGTTAGAGGTCTGACCAGTGTGATGGCTTTAATAAAGACCCTGTGGCATTATCTGAAGCATGAATGCTCCCTTGGCTCTGGGTTATTGCTATTAGGACTGTGGCCACTAGACTGGAGTGTTTTTATTTACTTGAAAGGCACACTGGCATTTTGCAACTGAAAAAGATGTCTGCCATGGCATAGGATACAAAGTCTGTTCACCCTCACAATGGTTGCCATTTCATACAAGAGGAGGATATATGGATAGTTTGGGAATATTTTTAGGCAATATTTCTGATTTTTTTCATGCCTTCAGAACATTTTAACTAATGCTGTATGAGGAATAGATTCTGTGAACTATGTGTCAAAGAAGCATCCAGCGTCTTCTGGATGGTGTGGCCTATACTTGGTTGCACATTGTGCAAGAAAACACTAAGACGTGATTCTTCTAATGTTCCGTCACAAATATTGGGAATATGCAACAGTTTAAAATAGAAAACACACTTGGCCTCATTCCGAGTAGGGCGGTAAGGGATACCTGGCACCGTTAAGGAGACCGGTGCCGGTAATCCCTTACCGCCCTACTACAAGGTCCCTTAGCGGGTCCCTCCTTCAACGCCTGGTTTTACCAGGCGTTATGGACGGGACACGCTAAGGGACTTCAGAGCTAATAACGGTGCTGCAAATTGCGGTACTGTTATTAGCTACTTCCCTATTCCCATTGAGCCCTATGGGTGCTCAAATGGGAATGGAGAATGGATTTTTCAATGGGGACTTTCCGGTCCCACAAATGTCGGACTACACCGGTAAGTACCAATTGAATCAGTTCGGAGTCGGTACCGGTATGGGAGGTAGTCATGGCACAAATAGCGCCATGACTACCACCATACTCGGAATGAGGCACATAGATTTGTTTATAATGTTCTTGAAACTGTACTTCTACTTGCTACAGAAATACTGTCAGTTCTTGCATGGAGTTAAGGTAAATATTTAGCTTGCCCATAGTTACAGGTCCGGCTAACATGAGGGCTTTAATAAAGACCCTGGTGCACAATCCGATGCAGGAATGACCCCCTGGCTGTGGGTTTATTGCTATTAGGATTGTGTTCCTTGAGATTGGATTAATAGTGTCTTCATTTGCTCGGAAGACATGGCACTGGTTTGCAACTTAGAAAGATGTCTGCCATGACATTGAATGGGACAGAAACTCTTTTCACTCTTTCGATGGTTGCTATTTAATACAGGAGGATTATGTTTCAAACTAGCACGTAATGCCTTCTAAATGGTATGGCCCATACTGTGCTGCTGCCTTTTTTGGCTTACTTGTCGCTTTACCTGTTAAGTGTAGCTAGGAGCGTTGGTTGTGTAGAATTAACCTACACCCATTTAAGGTGCTGCCAGCAATTGCCAGAGTGTCAAAACACCTATAGAACTGGAACACTGCATTTGAAGATTCATTTGAAATGATAGAGAGATTTAGAGAGGTGAGCTCATTTTTTGTTGCATTATCTTTTTCTTTTTGTCATTATTATTATTTGACATATTCCTTCTCGGTGGGACATTCCAACATGTCTGACCACGAGAGAAGCAGTAGTGTTAATTATGTTATCGTTTGAGTTCTGAATCCATTGCCACTAAGGAAGAAGGCAACTGGGGTGAAAACAATTGCTGACAGCTGGTGCTTCTTCCAAGTCAAACAACAGGTTGTAGAAAAGAGGCAGAGGAGATTCTTTGCACAAGTGCTACATCAACAACACTTAGGGCCCAATTCAGAGAATTAAATAGTGCCGAAAAAGGGGCGCTTGCGTGCAAAACGCGAGCAAGCGCCCTTTTGTCAATTCATTGAACACAATGCATAGCGCTTGTCCGAGACTTGCGCTGAATCCCTGTGGGTCCAACACGTCACTTCAACACCACAAACGCCTTGCACGAGACATCCAGTGAAGGCTCATACCATCTTGAACAATCACCTAAAAAGGGGGCGGAACATGAGGAATGGGGAACAATAAGCGTAATTGTTGGCATTACGTGTGAAGTACCACAGTAAAATACTCACAACGCCCACACGCACACTAACAACACGTATTCATGGAATCGAACAGGGATCACCGGCGCGTGGAAAAAGATGTGAAATACAGAAACACGTCCACCACGCAAAAGCTGGTATAAGCGTCACCATGCACTAAAAACAATGCATAAAAAGGCCACGTGAAAAATGAACACGTGTATACAGCTACGATGAATGTACTATTTTTCTCAGCAGTGATTGTGGGACACCGCAGCAGGAGGAGGATAGCCAGGTCACCCATTTTATTACCCAGGACCAGCCTTTTTGGGATGCCTGATGACCAGGTGTATAACAGGTATAGGTTCCCACCTCATATCATATTAAACCTTGTCACAGAGTGGGAAGATGACTTCACATCACCCACCCTGTGCTCCCAAGCATTGAGCCCCTTGTAAAAGGTGCTCAATGTACAGCATTTGTTGGCCACTGGGTCATTTCAGCGGCTAACTGCCATAGTCAAGGGCATTTCACAGCCCACGCAGTCACTCTGCCTACACTAGGTGTTGGCAGTCATGACTTCACAACCCTCGGTCCGCAGGCACATATACATGCCCAGAACACCCGCAGAAAGGTAGGCCGTGGTCCAGGATTTTTACGGGGTGGCACACTTCCCTAATGTGGTTGGTGCTATTGATTGCTCCCATGTGGCCCTACATCCACCTAGGGCCACAGAGCACATCTATCACAATCACAAGCACTGGCATTCCATCAACGTGCAGGTTATATGTGATTCCAAGAGAATCATTACCTCTGTAAATGGCAACTATCCAGGGTCCACCCATGATAGTTTAATATTCAGAATGTCACCCCTACACTGGGCCCTGGAAGCTGGGAGGCATGGCAACACATGGAGAATTGGTGAGTACAAATGGCCCTGCACATGCATGTATGTCCCACACAGACAAAACCACATCACTGACAAACCATGTCACCTCCAAAGGGGACAGTGCCTACCCTCTCAGCACCTACATGGTGACACCAATACGGAATCCCTCCACACCACCCCAAGTAAGATACAGTGCAGCCCACATTGCAATTAGGGCTATAGTGGAGTGCACTTCCGGAGTGCTGAAGTCATGCTTTGGCTCCCTAGACCACTCTGCTGGTGAGCTACTATATGCAACAACAAACAGGGTTACGTTGTTATAGAAAAAACAAAGGAGGGCACGGACAAGCCGTTGGTTTCCTTTAAACCGTTAAAGGGGTCAGACGTGATAGCACAAAAACAACGGTTTTATAGGAAAATATGTTTAATTACTCAGAGTATCTGAAGCAAAAAACTGGAAGTTCATATCCTCGAACTCAAGTGCAAGGGGTGACAAAGGGGTGGCAAATCCAATGGGGTTGGTACATCGCTGTCCAGAACTGGAGATTAGATTCTGTTGCTGTGTGATGGTAATCTGACCTGGAGAAAGTCAACTGTTCATATTCTGTTTTCCTGTGTTGTTATTTTAATGATTCCCGTAGGTCACAGAGAATTAGGAATACTTGAGGTTCAACAATTGGAAATGCACAAATAAAAATAGCCAAAGGGCCAAAAAGGTGAGGGAAGGCTCTTATAAAAATTGCACACTCTTTCCATCTGGGTGTGCGTAGGAACGGTTGTTCTCTCGCAATATCTTATTCCTTCCCGTGGAGATATTTGGTGCAGGTCATGAGAGCCCTCATGACCTGTGGGGTCGACCGGTTTCAATGGCACTCATATTTGGGGCCATCTTCGTCAGGACCGTGATTCCAAAAGAAGGGGGATCAATCCGAAAAGTTTCAGAATTGTCTGAAACGGGGACAGGTTCCGCCTGTAGGGATACAGAAAAAGGGGGGGGGGGAAAGAAAGAATACAAGGGCTTGAAAAATCTGGCCTTGAGGAGAAGTATGGACTAAAACTTACCCCATGAGTAAGAGGATCAATGTGGATGAAAAGATTGCAATCTAATTGCAGTGAAAAATACAGGACTATTACTGGTGCCTGATCACCGGTGTCTGTTCATGCCTCATCGGAAAAGGGGGGGGGAGAGGGGGAGGACTGGTGGGGTAGGTGACAAGGTCACAATGTGGAACATGCTAAGTGGCAATATGAAAAAGGTGAAGGGAGCTGTGGGTACCTCTAATCACAGACTGTGTGCTGGAGGGGGTCTGTCACAGGCTGGCTGGTAACTCTGGAAGACAGGAAGGAAGGGCTATAAGCAAACAGGCTTGTAACACAGTTAGGAATGCAACTGAAATGCAGGCTGCTCTGTGGGGCTGGGGAGGCTACTATATGCACCACCAGTAGTGTGCAGGATCATTGTGGCAGCATGTGTCCTACACAACATTGCAACACAGCGTGGCGTACCGGTGGACATGGTGGTGTCCCCACATCCCCAACCACATGCATGGCCTCTGCACATGGGAGGAGAAAGGGCATGTGGCAAGGCTGCCCATACCCAGCTTGTGGCACAGTTCTTCACCTAAAATGCAACCCCTGCGCAGTGCACACAGCCCTGGCACATTCCAGGTGACAATCGATGATGACAAAGGGACAATCATCTGTCCCAACCTTACCACCCTGAGAATCTGTCCTTGGAAGTACTACATTGTGTGCATCCCTTAGAAATTTAACTCAATCTGGTGTGCACAAAAGGAACACATGGAAGATGGAGAATGCCAATAACACCATGCCAAACTACACACCCAAATGCCCATATGTCACCTAAACTCTACCACACTTCATGTCACCTGGTTGACACACCATGCCATGGCATGCAATGTCAAAAGAGACAAAGAAATGGCCAACACATAACACCACTGTCACAAAGCAATCAGCGATCAACGGAACAAGATCAGAAATAACTCACTCTCACACAACAACATTTTAATTTACACAGGAACATCAATTGGCCAGTACAACATACCAGAAACACAGGACCCAAAAGTGAATCTGTCTGACAGTGACCATTCATAATTGCACATGTGCCTCAATGTGTTGTAACTTGCACATGGCACCCTTGTATTTTAATGCGGCACTGCTAACTAAAGGGGGCCGGGAAGCACATACAGCAGGAAGGCTAACTATAATGGAGATAGACAAGCTCATACATGAAGATGAAACATGAACAAAGGATGGATCTCAATGTACAAAGAAAAAGGGATGTAACCATGCAATGGTCAAAAAAATCATGAATTCCACTAGGGGTGTATACACAGGTGGGACTTGAGACAGATATAATGGAAGCCCAATGCCTCTGTGTAAGTTACTTTCACACACTGCACTCCTTGTAAGCCTATGGAAAGGGGAAGCAGGAGTGGCATATGTGTCTGGACCCTAAGGAACAAACAAGGAGAGTACCAACACGAGACAAGCTGGCATGGGTCCAGCTGGAACCTACAGTGGATGCCCTCGGATGCCACACAAAGCAACACACTGTCACATAAATGCACAATAGACAAAAAAAACAAGGGGACTGGGGGGCACCCAGGAGGGAGGAGGTGCAGGGTGCACGTCAACACTCACATGTGTCTGGTGGAGATCACATCCCTGCCAGAGTCAGGAGTCGGAGTTGGATCATCCGAGGTGGTCTCCATGCAGATCTAGCCAAAGACAGGAGCTGTGGCAAAGGAGGGAGAGCAGGCACCAAGGAGCAGGGCATGTGCACGATGGCCCTGGGGGTTGACATCATCCTGGAGGCTGTCCTTAAGGAGCAGGCACTGGGCTATTTGGCAGAAACAGGCTCGGAGTAGGAGGTGACAGTACTCGGGGCTTGGCATCTCAGTAAGGCAGGTCTCAGCCATCAGGCAGCAGGCAAACTTTACCCAAAGGATGTCTTCCATTTTGGAGCATTTGGGCAGTAGATCGGGGCAGAGTGGCAGCGGGGACGGGAGGCAAGACTCACCATGTCCAGGGCAAAGATCTCACTGCGTCGGGCAGAGATGCGGACTGAGGTCCTCCAGGAGACTTGCAGGGAGGGGAGACGAGCTTGTTGGAGTCCCTGCAAGCCCTCAAGGTGATAGCAGAGGCCCGCCTAGGGGAATTGGATGCAGTGTTCGATGATGCCCTGGCCAAGACATTAAGGGAGCATGGTGAGGAGAAGGACTAACCCGCTGCCATTGCATATTGTTCTTTAGCTATAAGTTTGGACTGTGGTCCACTTTTTGTACATGTCTATTTTTTTGTGTGTCATTTTGTGGAGTTTTATTTCATGGTTTGAGGTGCATTTGGGATATTGGACCTCTTTCATTTGTACATAGTTCTCATATTTTTTTCCTACTTTTGTGTTCACCATGCTAAAATGTTTTTTTTTTTTCATTTGGATTTGCTTTCTCAAAATCATTTATGGACATGGACTTTATCTGTGACTTTTCCATCTTTTGTTTACGTACACTGGATTTTCATATGTATGACGTTAATACTACTTATAAATATATTTCATTTATTTTACTCCCAGTGATGTTTGATCTTTTATTTTTGCCATGTTTGATGCTTCCTTACTCTGTTATGTGTCCCTGCTGAGGACCATTGTTGGTCATGTGTGTGCACACTTGCATGCATGTGTCATGTTTGACATCAAGTTGCATGGGGAATATTCTGGTGTGCATGACCAGTGGATGGGTGTCGAGGTGGAGTTGGAGTTTGCACAGTGTAGTGTCATTTGATTTCACATGTGCAGCATCAATGTGTATTTTTCCTCAGTGTGTTTGAGATGGTGGTGGGTGGGGTGAGAAATGGGTGTGTAAAATGTTAGCAATTTTAGCCCAGGATTTGCTTGATGCAGTGTAGCACACCTGTTGTGCTTTGCCCTTCACCAGCATGTCTTTGTGCTTATTTCATTGTGTCTCTCGTGTAGTTAGCCATCTTGCTTTGCAATGTGTTTGCAATACCTTTTTTCAATTGGTATGGTTTTACAAATGGACAGAACAATGCTGCAGTATTAGTGGATAGGGAATGGTATGATTGCCATGTACTCAATCATGACTTAAGTCTTCCTCTTTGCTTGTGCTTTTGGTACTCCTCTTCCCTGATGAAGTCCTGTGTGAATCTGCTATGGTCAGCTGGCTACCCTCTGAACTTGGCTAAAGGTCCCCTCACAAGCCACTTGCACACCTGCACTGGCTCCCAGGCATGTCCAAACTTTAGACTGTTTTTATGTATGCCAACAGACATCTACTGACAGTTTGCACCTCCTGGCTGTACTTAGGCTTGGAATTGACACCCGCTGGGCAGATTTTCTTTGTTGTCTTTTTGGGTGTATTTGTTATGATGTCCTTCACATGTGCTGAACTGGCACTTCCGCAACCACATTTCATCAATCACCACTTCCCATGCACTGGTACCGTCCAAATGTCACCTGCCCTAAGAGGTTTCTTGTCTATGTCTTCACTTTCTTCCCCCTCCCAGAACTCTTAAGCCCTTTGGACACTTGTGTACATGTGCATTCTGAATGACATGCCATTTGATTGTATCTGATGTCATGTCCTTCACACATGGGAGGGTAATGTGTTCTCATTGAGGCTCATGCTGTGACACGCCAGGCCAATGTCTCTTCATGTGACACAAATCGAGGGTGCTTTGCATTAAGTCACTGTGTGATTATTTGTACATGTGGATTGTTGAAATTACTTTGTCACATGGCATGCAGGGCCTCACTTTGACATACACTTTTTTGATGTGAATGTTGGGATATGGTTGCAGTCAGCAATTGCGTATGATCAGCTGGTACACTGAAGCTTGTAGGCAGGTGTATGTATTTTTTTTGTGTTTGCAGGATATTTAATGAACAGGAGGCTAAGGGTGGTGTCATTACACAGCAAGCAAGTTCCTGAGCACACCATTAATGGAGTGAACGTGTGCCATATGTCAACATCCAGTATCCTGGTGATATCCAGTCTGGAGGGGGCTGCCTGCAGGTTGCCGTCACGGGTGATGGGGGTGTACCATGTGGCTGGGTGCTGCCTGCAGCCTCGGGTGATGTGGGCTGGGGTTTCACAGGTGTTTTGGGCTGCCTGCAGGCTGGGTTGATGGGGGGTCCCATGTAGTGGGGGCTGCATGCAGGTTGAGGTGATGGGGGCTTGGGTGGCACAGGTGTTGTGGGCTGCCTGAAGGCTGGGGTGATGGGGGCTGGGGGTCCCATGTAGTGCGGGATGCCTGCAGGCTGGGGTAATGAGGGCTGGGGTGTCACATGTGTTGTGGGCTGCCTGCAGGGTGGTGGGACGGGTGACGGGGGCTGGGGTGGGGGTGTCCCATGTGGCAGGGGCTGCCTGCGGGCTCAGTTGATGGGGGCTGGTGTGTCACAGGTGTTGTGGGCTGCCTGCAGGCTGGGGTGGTGGGGCTGAGAGGTCCCAGGTAGTGTTGTCTGCCTGCGGGCTTGGGTGATGGGGGCTGGGGTGTCACAGGTGTTGTGGGCTGCCTGCAGGTTGGGGTTATAGGGGCTGGGGGTGTCCCATGTCGAGGGGGCTGCCTGCAGGGTGGTGGGATGGGTGATGGGGGCTAGGGTGGGGTTTCCCATGTGGCGGGGGCTGCCTGCAGGCTCGGGTGATGGAGGCTGGGGTGTCACTGGTGTTGTGGGCTGAATGCAGGCTGGGGTGATGGGGCTGTGTGTTCCCATGTAGTGGGGGCTGCCTGGAGGCTGGGTTGATGGGGGCTGCGGTGTGGTTGTCCCGTCAGGAGGGGTCTGCTTCCTGTGGATTTGTGCGGGTATTGGGTGTAGTTTTGGAGCGAATAGGGTGCGGACAGAGTTTCCAAGTGATTTGTTTGGGGTGCTGAGTTTTGATGCGATTGCCCCATCCGGCCCCCAGCCAGATCACGTAAAAACTCAGTGCATACCCCGTCCGCACCCCAGCCAAATTGCATGGCAACTCAGCGTGTACCCCACCTGAACCCCAGCCAAATCACATGGAAACTCAGCATGTACCCCACCCACACAGCCAGCCGCATCATGTAGAATCTCAGCACGTACGCCATCAACACCCCAGCCAAAACGCGTGGAAACACAGCATGCACCCAATATGCACACCAGACAAATCATGTTTTCACACAATTTGGCTAGGGGACCTGTATGCTGGTCCACGGATGACGCTGGGGCTTGCGCCGTGTTTGGCATTTTACTTGCTTTTTACTGCAGGTGGAGGGTGCAGTGGGGGCGTTACTGGTGCTGCTTGATGTCCCCTGCGCCTCAGGAAATCCATGAATATGAGTGCTGCACAATTGTTTCTTTGCTTTTGCCATATCTGCACCTGATTATATGAATCAAGCCCTTAATGAACTGTCAATTTTGACTTCATATGTTGTAGTTTTACTGGCTGCTAATGCGTTTGTTAGAAGTGTTATATGTGATCTATGCCACCAGATTGAATTTGTTGTATTATTTAGAGTTTGCTTTATTAAAAACTATTATTGACCTTCTTACAGATTTGTATTTGCAGATTCACGAACATCTGTATATTTCTTTTATTCATATTAATTTTCATTAAAAAAGAAAATTATGTAAAGAAATCAATAGGATTCAAAGTAATTTCACCCTTTCAATGGTTCCATTTTAATACAGGAGGAGGTCATGTGCATACTTTGAGAATTACAAATATTTTCAGGGAACATTTATGATCTTGTCCATGCAATGGGAGAATATTAAGTAATTCTGTATGATGGATTGATGCTGTGAATTATGTAATAGTAGTATGTAACGCCTTCTGGATGGTGTGGCCTATACTTGGTTGCACCTTGTGTAAGAAAACACAAAGACGTGGTCCTTCTAATGTTCTGTCACCAATATTGGGAGTGTGCAACAGTTTAAAATAGTAAACACACTGATTTCTTTTGTAATGTTCTTGAAACTGTAGTGCTACTTGATACAGAAATACTGTCAGTTCTTTAATGGCAGTTTACTGGGCACCCTGGTTCTTGCATGGAGTCTAGGTGACTATTATCTTGCCCATACTTACAGGTCCAACTAACATGAGGGCTTTAATAAAGAGTATGGGGCACAATCTGATGCAGGAATGTGCCACTGGCTGTGGGTTTATTGCTATGAGTATTGTCTTCCATGAGACTGGAGTAGTAATAGTGTCTTCATTTGCTCGGAAGACAGACGAGAATTTTGCAACTGAGAATGATTTCTGCCATGGAATGGGATAGAAAGTCTGTTCACTCTTTCAATGTTTGCTATTTAATACAAAAGGATTATGGGCCTCATTATGGGTCCGTCAGTAACCCTACCAGTGCTACTGGTGTATTGCTGCCATAAAAAAAATACCAGCGCCTAACTTTCCGGTGCCATGGGGCTATTCCAAGTCCAATGGCTGGGAAGTCAGGCACCGGTAATTCTGTTAATCCCCATTCCCATAGAGTCATATGGGGCTCTATGGGAGTGGGGACACGGGAGCACTGGCACGGTTACCAACAGTGCCGGTGCTCCCGTGACAAGTCCACCTACCATGGCCGCTGTGACCAGCAGGGTCAGACCTGTCAGGCACACCAGTCATGGCAGGCAGACTTGTAGTTTGCGAGTCCAAAAACATGGGTGCCGGTACCCATGTTTCTGGACCGGCAAACTTATCATAAGGCCCTATGTCTCAAACTAGCAATGAATGCCTGTTTGTTTATTTTTGTACATGTATTTGAATGGTTGCTATATACCCTCTCCTGATTCCCGGTGGCTATTTTTGGTTGTTTTTTTTTTTTAGTCCAGAACTGTTTGCTGTGCCGTTTGCCAACATGTCTATTCATGAGATTAGCGGCAGCAGTAGCGATGATAATACCATCAACACCAGGAAGAAAGTCATAAGAATAAAAACGTGTGTAGACAGTTGGAGATATTTAAGGTGAACAAATTGTGCTTTAAATGGAGGCTGGGGATGTCCAGTGTACATTGTGGAAGAATACACTAAGATGTGGCCCCTCTAATGTTCTGTTTAAATACTTGGGAACATTAATTATGATAAATGATCTAGTGCAAGTTATCTGGGATGATGTGGATGATGCATATTGGAAAATACATGAGCACCACAAAATAAAAACTGCTTGGGGCTCATGTGTTATGTGTATGGAAATTGGCAACATGTCGAGTAGGTGATTCCAGCAGTGCGATGTCACCAATAGTTAATGAACCCTCAACTTTGATAGTAGTGTCAACTCCAAGTGTTCCAGTTTTACTGTCTTCCAATGTCTAAGTGTTCTGAACAATAAAAATCCTCTTGTTCTAAAACTGGCTCCATGTTTGAAACATCAAATCCAAGAATTAATGTACCCTAAAAATAGCACAATCTCGTAAAACTACACGTCACTCTCATGCAACAAATATGTACTATGTAGAAAAAGTCTTAATAGAATGATAAAATATAATGTACAAATTTCTAGGCATATATAAACATCAGTCAAAAAAATACATTCTCCAACAGGTTCAATAATTCAACAGCGTCTGACGTACTTGACATGCTATTGGCAGCTATCCATGACATGGACGATGAACAATTAATCAGAAAGTTGATATGCATATTCAATAATCTCTTCTCATGCAGTGTTTTTCTATTTCTAATTCCAATATTTGAAGGGACAAGCAATACTTCTGTCTGCCACACTAAAGCATAAAACAACATGCAATGGCTGGAGGATAATTATCATGCAGAAGAAATAAATACAAAATAAGTTGTTGAACAAAGAGAAGCAAAAATAAAAATGCCACATGCAGCATTTTGCAAATCCATTCTTTATATATTTGTAAAATGAAACTAACAATAATATTTTAAGGATGAAATGCTAGTCACCAAACACATATACTTTGTCTGCCTACTAAAAATTGTTTATACATCCAACACAATTATTTTTTAAGTGTATTATATCTTCAATTGTTTCATGATATTTGAAATATTGTCAAACAGATGAAGAAGTATGACGAAGAATCAAACAAGAAGCTCCACAACAACTAGTTACAAAACTAATTAGGGATTAATTAAAAGAATTAACATGACTGTTAATTAATGTTTGAAAAGAAGTACAATCAATGAAAAAGGATAATGAACATTTAAGAGAAATTATGGATAGTAAAAATACATGGGGCCTCATTACAACCCTGGCGTTAAGGGGTTAACGGCGCCGTAAAAGGCTGCGGCGCCGTAAAAGGCTGCATCGCTGTTAAACCCTTAACACCCGATTCACACTTTAACGCCTGCTTTTTGCAGGCGTTAAAGTCCAACCCGCTAAGGGACCTTGGTGCTAATTACGGCACTGTAATTTACGGTGCCGTAATTAGCGCCTTCCCCATCCCCATTGAGCCCTATGGGCCAAAAATGGGAATGGGGAAGGGGCCATGGTGAATGGGGATTTACCGCCCCGCCAACCTTGGAATGGGGCGGTAAATCCGCCATCCACTATGGCGTAATCCGGCATGGACCATGGTGCAAATAGCACCATGGTCCAACGCCAGGGTTGTAATGAGGCCCAAGGCTAGAGTCTTCAAACATTTGCAGCATTAGAACACTCTATTTGAAGAGTTATTAGAAATTCTAGAGAACTTCAGGGAGGAGGCTTCATTTTTTGTGGCATTGTCTATTTAGAGTCGTCATTATTGTTATTTTTCGTTTTCCTTGCCAGTTGGACATTTGAATGTGTCTAACATTGAGCATTAAAACACTAAGATGTGGCCCTTCTAATCTGGTGCAAGTCTCCTGGGATAATGTGGATGATGTGTATTGGAAATTGCATGAGATGGTCTTGACCATAATGGGCTGCAGACTTTTTTGGCTTATCATTGTAGCTGTGAGCAGTGGTTGTTCAGAATCAACCTCCACCCATTAAAGGTGTTGCTAGCAATGGCCAAAGTCTTTAAACATTGGCAACACTGCAACACTCCATGTGAAAACTTATTAATAAAGCTAGAGAGGTTCAGAGAGGAGGCTTTTCATGAAGTGTCTACATATGTGCTGCTCCTATATCCAGCAGTTCTACTTGGATGAGAAAGAGGCCTTTGCAGGATCTTTTTCTTTTTCTGATGAAATGTATCTGACGGATGCCTTCATCCAGTTTATCCCAGGGTACTAGTAGTGTTACTATTCAGTTGCAAGATACTCAGGCATTTCGCAACTGAGAAATGAAAACAAAAAGGATATCTGGCATGGAAAGGGATATGAAGTGTGTACAGCCTTTTGATGATGGCCATTTAAAAAAGTAAAAAAAACCTAAACAAAGAAGATGGCCACCATGGAACGGGAGAAGGGACTACATATATAGGGCCTCATTACGAGGTGGGCAGTAAGGGTTAATGGGCACCGGTAAGGAGAGCGGTGCCGGTAAACCATTATCGCCCCATTCCGAGGTCCCTTAGCGGGTCCCGCTATGGGTGCCTGGTTTTACCAGGCGCCCTTAGCGGGAGCCGCTAAGGGACCATGGAGCTAATAACGGGCCCACTATTAGCAGGCCCGTTATTAGCTCCATCCCCATTCCCATTGAGCCCTATGGGGGCTCGAATAGGAATGGGGAATGGTTCTCGGAATGGGGACTTACCGGGTCCTCCAAGGTTGGAATGACCCGGTAACTCCCTATTTTGAGAATCCGGACCCGGAATTCGGTAAGGGGGTAGCCATGGTGCAAATAGCACCATGGCTACCTCCTACCTCGTAATGAGGCCCATAGTCTTGTTTCCCTTTCCATGGCGTTTATTAAAACTTTATATGCATTTGTTTGTAGAAGAACAATTTAAAACAATCGTGGCATTTTATGTTTTTATGTTTGTAGACTCTGGGCCTCATTACGAGTACGGCGGTAGCCGTGCCGGAAAAACCGGCAGGTTGCCGCCGGACTCATAGTGAATTACCGCCTCCGTGATTGCCGGAATCACCGCAGCATTACAAAAACGGTGACCCGGTAATTCCGGAGGCGGAATTCCATTAATCCCCATTCCCATGGAGTCCCGACTCCATGGGGATGGGGACCATGGAAACACTGGTACCATAAACAACGGTGCTGGTGTTTCCATTTCCGTTTGCAGGCAGGTGGCGTTACTCCCGCTAGCTCAGACCTGGCGCGAGTGACACCACCCGCCTGCAGAACGTATTGTCTGCCGGTCCGGGTTTATCGCTACTGTTGTTTCCGGACCGGCAGGGTCATAATGAGGGTGACTGTGTTGGGTTTTATAATGAAACAATTATTTCTGCAAGAAGAGTTTTGAACAACCTGGTAGTGTCTGATTTTTCTGTTGTGTTTTAAAAATTGAACATGTTTGAATTTATTGCATTGCAAACTGTTTATCCTATTTGAAGTTACTGTTAGATTGCAAACAAAGATACCACATTTTCCTAAAAAAATCATTAGTGCAAGCTGTTAGAGGCAACATTGTGAATTTACATCTCAATGTGGAGGAAAATATAAACATTATAAGAGTAAAGTGTGACATTGCAGATTTTTTTGTTTGTTTTAGTAAATGGTACTGCCAAAAAGACAAGAACATTTGGGAACAGTTTATAGATATTGGCATTTCTATTGGAACAGAATTATTTATACAATGGCAGAGTGACTGTACCAGACTTCTGTATGTTTGATGCTGAGTTAACAAACTAAAGCTATTTTTGTTGGTGTCTTCCATTCTGATGTACGGGGATGATTGAGAGTGTCTGGGTCCATTTTCCTTTTGATACTATCTTTGTGATTGGTCCCAACATATCCAGTAGAAATGTACTGGCACTCTTTCCAGAGTGAGAAACTAAGAGTTTGCTGCCAAGGGTTTGGAACTATTGGCAGGCCTGGTCTGTTGGGAGTTCAGGTTCCTACCGGCAGTGTTTTTACTTAAGCACCAGCACTGTTAGCAGTCGTGCCGGTTCTTGAGTGATTCCATTCCCATGGAATCCTATAAGAATCCATGGGAATGGGGATGTACCATTTGCCAATGTCCGCCACCTGCCATAATATCTTGGTGGCACCAGGAAGTGTGGCGGTGGAAGCAGTGTTTCAGGGTTATATTTTCACTGCAACTGTGAGCAGCGTTTGTGCATAAATATAATCCAAAGGTGGTGCTAGCAACCTCAAGAGTCTTTAAACATGTGCAGCATTGGAACACTCTATTTGAAGATTTATTAGAAATGCTAGAGAGGTTCAGAAAGACAGCTTCTTTTTTTGTGGCATTGTCTATTTAGTGTTGTCAGTTTTGTTATTTTATATTTTTGTCAGCAGTTGAACATTTGAATATGTCTAACATTGTGCAAGAAAACGCTAAAGCGTGGCCCTTCTAATGTTGCATCAGAAAGCTTGATAAATTATATGGTGTGAGTATCCTGGCATGATGTGTTTTGGAAATTGCACAAGGGGATATGGCAAATGATCTGAAAGTTGCGTTAATGCGGCTACTCGGCTTTGCACCTCTTCCCACTGGCCAATTGCATTGCGAGCTCCTCTCTTCCCTTGCTTCATCAACAAAGGTGCTAATGGCTCACTGAGATGCATTTCACCCACTACGCCCATGATGTTCCACAACATCTGAGTGTGCAGAACCATCCAATAGAACATCGAATTACATTGACACAGCTACACATAACCCTCCAGCCAATTATATTACGTGCTGAAGCTTCGCGCCTATGCATCATTTCTAGCCGTGTCTACGGACAGTGCAATTGCATGTTCGGATGACTTGACTCAGCTACGCCCATGCCGTATCATGACATATCACAACATCTGTGCATACAACACCATCCAATAAGCAGGCGCAGATGTCTGCAGCCACAAATAACCACCACACCCACAAAAAACTTTACATTTATCATTGCTTTCTGTGACTGGCAGTGACAGGGTTTTTCAGTAACTGCAAGCACTTTTGGCACATTACCCTTAAGTTCTATATTCTTTTTTCCCACTTTTTCGCTAATCCTGTTTTCCTTTTTCTTGTGATTTGTTCAGTTTGTCTATTTTTTTGTTTACATTTTGTTTTTTCTTTGGGCCTCATTACGGGTCCAGTGGTAACTGTGCCGGTACTACCGCATGTTGCCACCAGACCCATAAATATTTAGTGGTACCTGACTTCCCGGTCACGCCGGGGGATTACAACCCCGGCGGTTCGGAAAGTCAGGCGCAGATAAATTGTAATTCCCCATTCCCATAGAGTCCGATATGGGAATGGGGACCACAGAAGCACAGGCGCCATTGTTAATACCCATTGGGCAGAATGGGAGTGGGGACAAGGATTCACCGGCACCATTGATAACGGTGCCGGTGCAATTACGAGTTCTGCTCGCGGGTGCCGTCTAGCCCGCCAGGTCAGGCCATGCAGGCTGTCAGGCACCCGCAAGCAGAACTCGTAATTCGCCGGCGCGGTATGACCGATGCCGGTGCCTTACTGGCTCCGTTCATACTGTGTCCGCCAACATTATGAGGCCCATTGTCTTTTTTTGTTGTCATTTTTATTGTTTTACATATTCCACATTCCAACATGTCTGACCACGATAGTACCAGCAGTGATGATATTATCATTTGGGTTTTAAATCTATGGCCAAGGAGGAAGGCAACTGGGATGAAAACTGCTGCTGAGAGTTGGCGCTTCTTTAAAGTTAAAGAACACTGTTCTAGAAGGGAGGCAGAGAAGTTACTTTGCACATTCTGCAACAAAACACTGCGCCGTGGGCCTCCCAATCTTCCATCTCAAAGTCTGGGAACATCTATCATGATTAATCATCTAGTGTGAGTCCACTGGGATAACGTCGATAATGACTATCGGAAAGCGCCCAAACATAATAAAAGAAAAATGCATGGGTCCCATTCTTTGCCTAGACGGTCATCTGCACCACCTGCAGCACTTCCATCCAACAGTGCAACAATATTACAAACTGCAAATGAAGCCTCAACTTCAGCAGCGTTGCCAACTGCACAGTCTCCTGTTTTACGACTCTTGATCTTTCCATGATGCAAATCATGTGTAGACGATGTCTCGAATGGGTAGTCAAGAGAGATGCCATATTTGAGGAATGGCAGAAGTTAATCACTGAATACTAGATTAGCTGTCATTCTTAGTTCTGTTTTTAAGTGGCACGTTATTCTCCCTCTTTTAAAATAATAAATATAAACCAAAAAAATAAAAAATAAAATATATGTTGCTTTTTATTTTAATTCCCTTTGTTACATGTTTTATCCTTAAGTGTTTTCCTCCCCTATTCCACCACCCTTTCCCGTCCCCCAAAACGGCCCTCTTGTGGGCCACCTCTTAAAATACAAAAATAGATAAAATTGAACACAGACTGCAAAAATATATTAAATATCTATTGTCATTTATTTTTTGCAATTTGCCTAAACAAATTCTCCCAATTGTTTGTTTGTAGCTGTGGTTATACTGTTAATAGGGGCACCAGTTTAGCCGCAAATAAAAGCACTCCAGTCGTTGCTCGTCTTAGCCGCACACGCAAAATATGGAACTAATTGTCTGTTGCTGTAGCTGCGGCTACAAATAATAATATGGAAAAAAAATAGACAACTGTGTGTCTATACATATCTGCATTTCACATATACATATTCAAGGAAAAAACTTTAGTTGCAGGGACATTAAGGTGAGAACTTAACGCAACAAAATATCTGAAATTTAGCTAAAGCCATCTTAACTTTGCACGTTCTATGACCACAATGATGACATCACAGATCACATCGCTGATGACATCACTAATTACTTGTTCTCTGAGAACACTGATGACATTACAAATCACATAACTGATGCCATCACTGGTGACAACACTAATTACATTGTATATAACTGATTACATCAATAATGGAATTAGACATGACATAATTTATAAGTTAGCTCATGAAAACTTTGATTACCTTAATAACAATTTAGTCAGTGGACTTGGCCGTGAAAAAGGCTGGGGTCACTGGCCAGCACCAAATGGTGGTTTGTTAGTGTTAAGAAATACCAGAGTGCATGGTTAAAAGCCATGCCGACTAGCCCATCACTGTTTTAAAATATACATTGGGAAACGTTGAAAGCTGTAGTCAGTGACCATGGCTAAAGGCCATAGCTACTGCCCATTCATATGTTAGAATATAGAGTAAGCACAGTCAAAGGCCATGGTCACTGGCTAGTACACTGTTGAAAACCTTGGCTAGTGCCTGGTTGGTGTATATAATATTCAGTGGGAACGGCCGACGGCCATAGATAGTGGCCGGTTAGTGTTGTATAAAACACAGTAGGCATTACCAAAGGCCATCGCTTATTGCATTTTATTATTTTAAATTATACAGTGGACACGACTGCTCAAGGTCAAATGGCTAGTGGCCCATTTATATGTCAGAATATATGGTGGGCACAGAAATGATTGTGCACACTGGCCAGTATTGTGCTTGAGTCCATGGCTAGTGTCTGACCAGTGCATGTAATGTACAGTGGATACGTTTGAAAGCTGCATCCACTGGTAAAGGCTGCAATTGTTGGTTGATAGCCTGGTAGTGTTTTAAAATATTCAGTGCACATGGGTGAAGGTTGTGACCACTGTCCATAACTGAAGGCCATGAGTAGTACCCATTCATGTTTTAAAATATATTTGGCCATGCACACTGACCATGGTTGAAGGCCATGCTTAATGCCAGTTACTGTTGTAATGCAATTAGTAATGTCACCAATGATGTGAACTGTGATGTCAACATTGTGGTAATAGGATGCACATCATGGGGTGCAAAGTTAAGGTGGTGTTTGCTGAGTTTCAGATGTTTAGTGGTGTTAAGTTCTCACCTTAAAGTCCCTGTAACTAAAGTTTTTTTTTTCCCTTGAATATATTATAACATTACTTGTTTAATTATAATTTGGCCCAAGATTGTATCCACTATACTTATCTAAAAAATAACCCCCACATTTTCTCATTAAATTCCTGTGCCCTTTCTTATGTAGGTTATTTATGCAGTTCCGCTTTAACCTTCTACCATGCAGAGCAGTCGCTGGAACCCAAATGAAAATAAAAAATTCAGAGTGCTATAAAATCTGTGGACAGACGAGTAAGATCGAAACCTGTAGACATTTGCTGACACAATGTGTGGGCCTAATCGACTCCAGGATGTTATACCTTGATAAGTACTTACATGCAATTAAACATATAAAAAATGATGATTTCTGAATGGTCTGCCTTAAGGGTAGATTGCACTGATGCACATTTATTGTTGGGAAAATGTTGTTAAAGAATACGCGCCTACATAATAATTTTACTGCTAGCTAAGCCGGACATGCTGAATGGAGAAGTGAAGCATTTGAGATGAGATAATAATTAGAGGATAGGGAAATTGACTGATTGATTGACTATCAAGAAATTATCTCTTGATTTTAGCATGAGCTATATCTTGATTTATTGTTTACTTTTGGATTTCTATATGATCTTGGATTTAGAATGTGGATTTATGAATGTATCTTCAGTAAATGTGTTATTTATCACTTTAATCTTCTATATGTTTCTTTTGTTGTATGTGTAAAACGTTATTAATTGTATTTCACTGAAATACATAAATAAATATAAATTATAATTGTAATACATCTCTGATGAAAGTTTGTTTCAAACTGTAACTCATAAATAATAACACTAACAATAATAAACAATGAGAAGAAGAAGACAAATAATATGAAACATTGGATATAAGGGAATGTGAGAACATCAGGCAGTAAAAAAGAAAAAACTATGTTTAAATGTACAATACAAACACAATAGGAGCACATTAGATATTTCTACAATATTGTTAGTTTAATGTTAACAGAAATCAATTCCTGCTGCAGTCTGAACAACAGATGGTAAAGTGCTAACAGCATGGGCAGACATTAAGAACTGCTGGAAAGTGTATATCAAGAAGCTGTATGAGGCATCAAGGGACATTATATATTGAACTAAGTGTGAGGCAATCATCTGCACAGCCATAAAATAACCTTTCCTTTTCGCTGGCAGAGATTGAAAGAGAAGTAAACAAGCTCAAACTGCGGCTGCACCTGCTGCAGTCTTACAATGCAAAAGATAAAAGCAGCTGGAAAACTGTGCGGTTATTGCACTTCTGTAAAACCTGTCACCAGGCAAAGTAAACGAGGCGATCCGCCAAAGGGCACACGCACTTCCGTGGTGTGTGCCTCGTCATCTCCAAAATACACCTGGCATGAACATAAGATCTAGCGGCCATTACCCTTGTCGCCAGCAGGAAAATGGATATACCATGTGATGAAAACTGCATGTGTGTGATCTCAGCAGGAGGGATTGCAGGCCTTCTAGAATATGCATCTCAGTATAAAGCAGAGTGACGAACAATTTGGTACGGAAAAGCCCAAACTTTCTTTCTAACTGTTGCAAGATGACAGAAGAATTATGTGTTAGAAGCTACAGTTGCTGCATCTGACGTGGTGAATATTTCATGTGACCACTGTGTGCATCCGAACGTTCCAACTTCACAAATTTACAATCGCTCCACAGAAATTAATCAAACACATTGGCCCTCATTAGGACCCTGGCGGTAAGGGGTTTGCGCCAGCGTTAGCTGCGCCGACCCCTTACCGCCAACTACGAGTTCCCATAGCGCCATGGTCATTTTTCCGCCCGCTTTTTGCGGGCGTAAAAATCCATGGCGCTATGGGACCTTGGTGTTAATTACGCCACCGTAATTTACGGTGGCGTAATTAACTCCTTCCCCACTCCCATTGAGCCCTATGGGGCCGAAATGGGAATGGGGAAGGGTAAATGGGTCAATGGGGACTTACCGCCCCGCCGACCTCGGAATGGGGCGGTAAGTCCGCCATCCGCCATGGCGTAAAGGGACTTTGCGCCATGGCGGAAAAGTCCGCCGACGGCGGAAAAAATCCGCCAGGGTCCTAATGAGGGCCATTGGGTCTTATTACGAGTGCGGCGGTAAGGGGTTAATGGCACCAGTAAGGATGCCGGTGCCGTCAACCCCCTACTGCCGCATTCCGAGGTCCGTTAGCGGGTCCCACTAAGGCTGGCTGGTTTTTCCAGCCGCCCTTAGTGGGAGCCGCTAAGGGACCAGGGGGCTAATAATGGGCCTGCTATTTGCGGGCCCGTTATTAGCTACTTCCCCATTCCCTTTGAGCCCTATAGAGCCTTGAATGGGAAAGGGGAATGGGGAATGGTTTTCAGAATGGGGACGTACCGGGTCCTCCAAGGTTGGAATGACCTGGTAAATCCCCATACCAAGAACCTGGACCTGGTATGCGGTAAGGGGCGGCATGGTTACCTCCTAGGATGTAATGAGGCCCATTGAAAATGCTTGAGTCTGCTCGTTTTACCTCGCTAGTCTCTTCCCTGTGTGCCCTCGCAGAAACATCCCAATCTCAATCTAGATCATCTGTGAGGTTACTGAAATAGATCTCGAACCAACTTTACCTCAAAAGATGTAGTTGAGCTCAAACAGCTTTGCATTGTCATTGCATTTAACACAGCCTTTCATGACTGTGTCTCTCTTTTCTGTTATATGTAATCAAGCAACCTCTGGCACTATATTTGTTTCAGGCATTCATAATTGCATGGCTGCCATATGGGTTCCAGACGGAAGTGCATCATCCCTTGCATTTATAGGATAAGAACAACACTTCCCCCCACTGGCAAAACCAATAAAGTTATGGTGGGTTTAAACAGGCATAGAAATAATGGTTCCATCTGAAATGTGAAAGTAGGATGTCCCATTTGAGCGAAGTCACAAATTCCACAACCCAATCTAGTAGCCATCGCTGGATGTTCACTTCCAGGTCAGAGCTACATAACCAAGACATTGGACCTCATTACGAGGCTGGCGGTAGCCATGTAATACAGGCACGGCTCCCGCAGTATTTTATTTTTTCCGTCACCCAGAAATGGGCAATTATCAGGTCAATTTGGTCTTGCCAGACCCAGTATTTGCCCATTCCTGGGTGCCATGAAAAATTCTTCCCCATTCCCTTTTGAGCCCGATAGGGCTCAAAAGGGAATGGGGAAGCCGGATGCACCGGCACCGTTATAAACGGAGCCGGTGGATCCAACATGCTGTGCTCTCGGGTGCCGCTCTGCCCACCAGGTCCGTAGTTTGCGGGTCCGGGAACTACGGCACCAGCAAGCTTACTGGTAGCGTAGTTCCCGGACCGGCAAACTCATAATGAGGCCCATTGTGGGTATGCAAATTAGCCCAAATGCAAATCCTTTGCTGCAGGAAGTTGTCTTTGTCTTAGAGGGATACATTTTGCAAGGCTGCCAAATACCGGGCTCATGTGTGCAGTACAGTTTTGATAGAATGTGGTTGGAGCATTGGGACACTTTTACAGTCGTTTTTTTAGTTATTTTTTTTTTATAGAAAAACCATTGTCTGTCCATTTGTATTCCTGTACCTTACATTTTGCGATGTTATGTGGTACAATGCTTTTTGAAAATCCATAGAATTCGCTCTTTACGTTTGAACTCAGGACCATAACAGAGGAGTGCATTTTCCTCCATCCTTTCCCCTCAGGTCTTTCTTCATCCTGCTACATGCCATACTGGCAATAGAGGGACCAAGAAATCAGAATTTCTTTGCATTTTGATCCTCAGAATTTTGCTTTAACACCTTCTTTACATCTAGGGTTAGCGTGCAGCTATTGGTTAGATCAAACACTTAATAGATGTCTTTAATACGTTTGTTTGTTTTATTGGTAGTCACAATTGAGGGGTCACAGCACCACCAGAACCACTGATAGGAGAATTAAAAAAATGACATAATTCAGTGCATACGTCATTTTGGGCCTCATCACAAGTTGGACAGTAGCCCTTAAATGTGGCAGTAACGGTATTGCAGCCATATATATGGGCTGGCCCTATCAGAAGTCTAGCAGCAATATCCCCAGCTCTGAGCTGAGGGTAAATACGCCAAACAAAAATCAATTTTTGGCACAATTAGCGCCTGTGTTATTAGCACAGCAATTGAGCCAAAAATGACCCATTGGATCCAGTGGACCCAATGGGGTGAAGGGGAGTTAACCCTACCACTGAACTCGTGTTCTGGCAGCAATACCGCTGGACCGGTTGTCAATAGCGCTATTTGCCTGGCCGATATCCCAGTGGTAATACTGACCGGATACCACCCAACTCATGATGAGGCCCTTTGTCTGGTATATGACTAAAATCGGAACCCACATGAAATGACAACCTCCTCTTCCAGCCTACATTTCATAAAAAACCTGATCAAAACTTAAATAGCTTGATCAAAGTAAAAAGTATACCTTGACTAAAAATGGTTTTTTAATCATCAAAATCATAATAAGGAATATGTTTTTGAAATTAAAAATGAAGCACCACAAAACCTGTAGATATAAAAGAGATAAAAGCATAGATAATGGACAGGTAACTGATTGATTATTTATGTTTTGATGGTTGTTTCTTTAAGTTACTTGTGCAATTTCTTTGACACGGGTCTTCAAGTATTTTCTACAAGCAAAGCAAGTAAATATATTCAGCAAGATCTAGAGTTCTTCACTCTGCAATACATACAAAGCTGGGATGCATAGGTTCTGCCAATGGTTGTTTGGTGAATGCAGCCATTGCATGGGTGATACTGACTGTGTATACTGTCGCAAGGGGGTAAGGGTGCTCGTAATACAAGGTATGTTGTTCCCATAGTTTCCTCAGGATAAAATTGGAGTAATAATCATACCATAGCAAGGCAGCAATTATTGTCCCTGTAGCCAAACAGTGGTGGAGGACTGAGCACACTTTTTGTTCTTTTGTCCCATTACACTCTTCCTTGCTGAAAGTACCTAATCTCCATCCTCAAGGACAAGAATGTTAATAATAGGAGAAAGGCAAAAGGATTCTTAGGGCTGGATTTACGGAGCGTTTTTCAATGGGATTGCACCATTATAAAATGATTCTTTGAATCCGGCCCTTATTCTCTATGCTGAATAAATCAATTGCAGAGGCACTATGGGCACGATTCATGAAAAAGTGTGCATTAATCCCACTAGGGCCCCGTGCCAAGAACAACACCGTTCAAGCCTGTGCACATAAGTAAATCTGCTCGCTCTGCGTATTCATCGATCCAAATGCACATTTGTAGCCGACATGCAAAGGGAATCGAGCTGCGTGAGGAATGCTCACAACACACCCCACGCAAACTAAAAACATAGCCGCAGGCCAAACCTGTCTACAAAGCTCTGTGTCCATCTCTGTCACAACATCCAGGACCCCAGCTACTGTGTGCAAGATTCCCTGTAGGTAGTGGCTGCACCCCAGCTCTGCACGAGGTCCTACTTAAGGAACACCTGCACCCCAGCAACTCTGCGCAAGATCGCATGTAAGTAACGGCTGCACCCCAGCTACTCTGCGCTAGGTCCCACGTAAGTAACAGCTGCAAACTGTCCACCCTACTCCACCCGTACACAAAGTGTTGGTGCATACCGTGACTGCACATCGGCCTCCTCATGTCCTGACACCACCCACCATCCCCCTCACCTCTGCCACTACCCAATGCAGCTCCCACAAGCCCTAACACCACCCACCAGCCCCCTCACCTCTGCCACTACCCCAGGCAGCACCATCATGTCCTGACACAACCACCAGCCCCCTTCCTCTCTATCACCACCCAAAGCACCCCCTCAAGTCCTGACAACTCCCTCCAAACCCCCTCACCTCCGACACTACTCCAGGCAACCCCCTTTATGCCTGACAACACCCACCAGCCCCCCTCACCTCTGACAAAAACTCAACCTAGCCCTGCCACATCACCCCCTATCACTGCAATATTGAACAACAACTTACCTCACCTCAACTGGCCTGCCACCAACACGAAGCACACTGGCCACATACCCACCCATATATCCACCAACTAGGTCCACTGATGCGGATTCCATGTGTCTAGCTCATCACAAGACTCCCTGGTACATCACAACCAGTAGAACAGCAACAGGACAGCTAAATCTAGCAGACCTACACAGTGAAAGCACCATGTACATGTCACACAGTTAAACAATGCAATGCAATGTGATGTATCATTGTGCACATGTGCCATTGTAATTGCCTCAAACTGCTGTAGGTGAATAACCTAGGAGAACACTAGTCCAATACATCAATGACAGGACAGAGTCACATGTAATGTCATTGCATAGTAGCAAACAACAGTCAATGAATCTAGGGACAGAGGAAGATAGATTCCGGTACCCATTAGATCCAGCAGAAAATTGTTGGTAAACATGAGAAATTCAGTCTCAATCTGTCAAAAGACCACAAAAGAAATAAAGTTAAACCCTAGAAATAACATGAAATCCACGAGGCCAGGAACACCAAAAAACCAGTCCAGACACGAAAATCAGAAAAAAGTGAAATCCACAAGGCCAGGAACACCAAAGAAGCATTCCAATCGGGAACATCAGAAAAAATGGAAATCCACAATGCCCGCAACACCAAAGAAGCTTTCCAAATTCGCGCATCTCGTCACAATCCATAATCCAGGGATGGTCTTTTGTGAAACACACAGAAAAAATATAGAGAAAAAAAGAAAAATCCTCCAAATCATGAACACCAGGAAAGCACTCCATACGTGTCCAAAGAAGAAGTCAAAGTATCTTGTCTTGTGGAAATGAGAAAAAGCTGTCAGCAAAGTGACACCTACTGGCCAGAAAAGATATAGCTCTTTGCAAAATGAAGGTTCTGTTCTTAAAAGTTTGAAAAGTTAATACATATAATTATAAAACGCAATAAAATTATTAGTTATTTAAGAATTTGTTATTTACGTTAATCTACATATTTCTATTTGTTATAATAAATTATTAACACTGTATAGCATTTCAATGCATACTTCCCAAAGTGGTAGTAGTATACTCCCACTTACAAGTCTTTTCTGCAGCCTCTATTTGTGCATCTTGTTTTAGGTCTAATGGACACACACAATTTGCCACTCCCAGTGTCACATTCTTAGGGTGTAGTTGCAGGTACGGGGGATAAGTCCCAATTCCTGATTGAATGGCACCTGGGAGGTGGCTTCAGCGTGTGTACTCATTTAGGTGAAGTATGATTGCACCAGCTGTGTGCATGCAGCTCTCCACGTGCCCTTTGGTCAGGCATGGGAAAATGGTGGTGCCTGGAGTGTGGCTGGTGTCAAAGGTGCATGTCTACTGGTACACCAGGCCGCGTGGTAACATTGTGCAGGACACATGCATCCACAATGATTCTACAGAGTGGTCAAGGGAGCGGAACCGTGTATTTAGTACACCAAATGTGTGGTCCACTATGCCTCTAGTGGCTACATGGGCAGTATTATATCTCACCTCAGCTGGTTTTGTAGGGTTCCTGATGGGTCATTGTGAAGGTAGTTAGCGGGTAGGCACTGTCCCCTGTAAATGTGTGCATGGTTGTTATTGTCATTTATTGGCTGGGTCTATTATTCAGTGTGTGATGTTCATGCATGTGCATGAAATTTCATACTCACCAATCAGCCATGCGTTGCCATGTTTTCAAGAGTCCAGTGCAGTGGTGACATGCAGAAGATGTAGCTGTCATGTGTGCTGCCCGGGAAATTAGCATAGACTTCCATAATGATTCCCTTTGCATCACACACTACCTGCACATTGATGGAGTGCCAGTGCTTTCTTTCTGTTCCAGTAGATGTGCTGTGTCAATCAGAGTAGCCGTTGTGCAATATGTGTGCAGTCTATTCCACCTAGTACATGGGAGAAGCATGCCACTGCCACTGCATAGAAATCCTGCATCACTGTCTGCCTTTCTGGCTGTGTTTGGGGCATATATATTTGCCTGCGCACACATGCTGTTATGCATGACAGCCCCTGGTGTAGACAGCATGATTGTGTGGCTGGCAATAGCCCACCAACTTTTGCAGCGGTCTGCTGGAAGGATCCAGTGGCAAAGAAATGGAGTGCAGTCAGCACTTTTTCTAGCTAGGTAAGGGCCTGGGAGAAGATGATGGGTGATATTAGGCCATCTACCCACACCCTGATAAGGTCTAGGATTATATGGGGGTCATCCGGCATCCCAAAAGATCCGGGCCCTGGGCAGCCTCCTCCTCCGGCGGTGTCTGTGCACTACAGCTACGACTATTGCTGGATTCATTGTGCCTGTAGACGTTTGTTTGGTGTGTATTGCCTGCTTATAGGCGTTTTATTCTATGCGCGTTGACGCCTGCTATCATGTGGCATATGGGTTCCAGGGTTTGCCTGTGCTTTTTTTCGAAAACCGACATTCAGATTTAATTTCCATGAATACAGTTGTATTTGCACAGGTATGGGCATGCGATTGCTTGCCCGTGGACCATCCTTCAAAACGCCCACATTTCTGCGTGTTCTTCAGCATTATGCATGATCGGCCCCCTATTTGGGTCACTGTGTGGGCATGTCCTACACTCTGCGTGGAGTCTCGCGCAATGCGTTCATCGACTTGCATAGATGTGCCGGGCCTGCGAGAACTCTATGCAAGTCCCAAAGCAGTCCAGTGCAGTCGGTTGCATGAATCGATGAACAGGGATTTGCACACAGATTGGCCGGCAAATAATTCCATAAATCGGGCCCAGAGTGTGATCAGGGAATTCTGGGTTGGAAATGACTGCCACATAAATCATAACTTACTTTAATGTTCACCAATATGCCAAACAACTCTATTTTTAGGAAACTAGGTCTGAGGCCGTGTAGGTTGGGCAGGTGCATCGGTTGGGGTGAGGTTACAAAGTGGTGGGGCATAGGGTTTTTCTATCACTTCACTGCTAATCTCATGTATTTACATCTCCTGAAACAGTCATCAAGCTACATGTCTGATTCAATCTGAGAAGAAAAACAGAATTCGCCAGTTTGTGCGTTCACCTATAGCTCAACGACTGACCAAATACAATGGGAAATGAATGAGAACTGGTCAGATTCAACAAAAAGGCAGCCTTGAGCATAAACTATTTGCATTGAAAAGAAATTGTACTATGAGATAGATGTTGGTTAAAACACACCTGCAATGACAACCAGTAAACACCCTAATGAATCAGGGGTATGGGGGGGGAGAGTTCTCCACCAATTACTTGATAGCACAATTGCACTAAGTGGACAGAAGGACAATATATGAACATAATAATGACACTGTTGAAGAATAATGTGAAAGCAAGTGCCACACAAACGGCCTCAGCGCCCATGCAGTATGAAATCTGCTGTTCATGCAATATACTTTACATAGGTGGGATAGAGTGACAGGTAAGACAGCACATCTCTGTAAGTGGATATCATCTGAAGAATCAAGTTCCCAATGAACCGTGGGCCGATGTTTTTTAACCAATTATTTCTGTTTGGCATGCAATGTGAAATAATTAATACGAGAGGTCCTAAAACACAAACACACTCACTTTTGCTGAACAGAAATAGATACAGGCATGATATACCATGAGCCAGGGTCTTAAGATTTGCATTGAGTGGAATGTGTTGAATGTCTATTATTCAAACTATGCGGAAGACAGTCAGAGATTGTGGGACTAAGTTTGCGTGCCTGCGTACTAGAAGAAGCGGGGATAGCTTACCCTATGGACTTACAAGCAATTTTGATTCGTTTTGAGTTTAGGTGAAATTGAAACACAGAAGTCCAGGTAGACCATGGATTATATAGCAGTTAACACTCAAAGGGCCTCATTACGACCCTGGCGTTAACCAATGGCACTATTAGCTCCATGGTTAACGCCGGTAATTTACCGAATCCGCCATGGTGAAATGAAGAATTACCACCCCATTCCAAGGTTGTCGGGCGGTAATTCCCCATTTACCATTGGCCCTTCCCCATTCCCATTTTTGCCCCATAGGGCTCAATGGGATTGGGGAAGGCGGTAATTACGGTATTGCAAATTGCAGTACCGTAATTACCTTCAAGGTCCCTTTGCGGGCCCCTACCTTAACGGCTGGTACAGACTAGCCGTTAAGGTCGGGAGCCGCAAAGGGACCTCGTAGTTAGGCGTTAAGGGGTTAGCGGCGCCGCAACCTTTTACAGCGCCATTAACCCCTTAACGCCTGGGTCATAATGAGGTACAAAGACAAAGCGAATTGAAAATGTCACATACCATGCCCATGCTTGGCCGATTGCATTTACTGGGATTCCCATGCAACCCCCAAACCACCCGCCCCTCCCCTCTGCTTGTTGCATCCACAGCATCATCAACCCCATCAAAGGTGCATTCAGGTGTAGATGCTCTTGCATTTGTGAGGCAGAGAGGATTGACAGATTGACAGATTGAGTGATTACAATCTGTGTCTCCAACCCATCTCACCATTACATCAATATTGCACTATGAGTGATAAAAACACGTGTGAACATGCTATGCACGAATTTCTTTTATTATTCGATAATAACGCCTCAGTGAAAATGAGCCATATGTGCTTAAGAATGGCCTGGGTGCACCCCATTCCAAGGTTGGCGGGGCTGTAATTCCCCATGCCACCATGGCCCTTCCCCATTCCCATTTTTGCCCCATAGGGCATAATGGGAATGAGGAAGGCGGTAAGTACGGTACCGCAAATTGCGGTACCGTACTTACCTCGAGAGTCCCTTAGCGGGCCCCTACTTTAACGGCTGGTCTAGACCAGCCGTTAAGGTCGGGTCCTGCAAAGGGACCTCGTAGTAAGGCGTTAAGGGTTTAACGGCGCCGTCCCGACACCTTTTACGGCGCCGTTAACCCCTTAACGCCAGGGTCCTAATGAGGGCCTATGTTCTTAAAGAGATTCCATGGTCATGACAAAAAAGAAGTATTAAGAAACATATCCCCCATAATTGCAATGATGGGATTTATCATACTGATGATATACGGACTGACTGCTGGAATAATAGACTGGCCAAAAGAAGACTATGAATTGCCCTGGACATGGGAATTACTCTTAACAAATAATACATGCTATGAAAATCGCAGAAAGACCATTGTTCCCAATAACAAGATTTACAGCAGTGAGATTTTACAAATGTCTAATGAAAAAAGATTCATCTGAAAGATTGAGACCACGAAAAATCAATTAATTGGCATGGAAATTATGGTCATTTTCGATTTGAGGGCTGTGGCATTGAAATAGGTGAAAGAAAACCACTCTTTCAAATCTACAAATGCATTTGCTCACTGGTATTTGCGATAATTGCTTAAGAATGAAATCCGTCAAATTGGTATTATGTGAAGAACAGAGAAAAAAACAATTGGTTCTAAAAACGATTCACACAACAAAAGAATGAAATACATTAATTTACCATCAATAAAACGGAATCAGACGCTAATTGTATGACCATCATCAGTAATTGTATACAGCCATCTCATGTTTCCTGTTTCAATAAAATTATATCATTCAAACATCTTGGCAGTGTCCACATTCACCCTCAACTATCTGCAGGGGTTATTTGTCAAACGAAAGCTCGATCTCTATAGTAGGAAATATTTGCCCTGCTGTACTAAAGCGTTTTACAATTTCTATTAAAAATGCATTGTAATTCAGGACCATTAGCTTACTCCGGTTACGGTAATTGAAGATCAGGGGCAAACACCACGTTTTTCATGATTCAATCAGGATAGAAACCTGGCAGGTCTGGATTCCGTGCTTTTAGCAAGTTAGCTCTGAAAACCACTGTACGCCCACACCAAACCTGTTCACACCTCAAACGTCCCTTTCATTTTGCATTTTAAAAAGATTCCAGTCAGGATGAACAGAGACAGTTGAGGTTTCTGCTGCTGGCAAAAGTGTTTGCTTCAATGACTTTCACTACACTCTGTAAACAAAATCTGTGAAATGCATTTCTCAAATGCCTGTGTGAGAACAGCAAACGCTAAGGGAAAAATCCAGTTTCTTATGTGTTAGGCTTTCACTGGGGAACATCTTTTTTTTAACATGTTTATGAGTCTGACATAACATGAGCAAGAGACACTATATAGAATACCTAAACACTCCTTGTGACAAATTCCAAATTGCTTAAGTGAGTATTCACTAAGGCTCAAGAAAATAAACCTTATTTTTTTAACAAATGCCAATGATTTTGATGACTCCATGAAGCAAGTAATAGGTGGAAAAAGAGACAAAAAATTAAATGCAGATTTGGAATTCTTAATTGGAATAGGACAAACTCTCAAGAAACAAAGAGACACATATTCTTTCTTGCCTTTGTATCTTAAGCTTTATTTTGTGTATCCTATGGACCCACACACGCAACCAACAAATAAAAGCACTGACGGTCCCATGTACCTTAAGCAAATTGTGCGCTCCCTGATGCACAACACCGCAGCCCGATTCTTGGAATTATTTGCGCAGAGAATAGTGGATTTGTGCGAGAAAGTGTGTGCAGAATCCCATTCGTCGATTCATGGAATCGGCTCTGCTGGATATTTTGCAGATGTGCGTATATTTCCAGCATGCTCCGTGCATCTCTGCGAGCTGCCAATTGCCTTGCGGGAGAGACCATGCAGGGTGTGGATGAGGCCTTTGCAGAGGGCGCTTTTGTGGGCGGAACACGGAAAATGGGGAACAACATGACAAAAAGTGGGCGTTTCAAGGGAAGGCATGCAGGCAGTCCATTGCACGCCCACAATTGCGTGAAACTACACGCATTCATGGAATCACCCACGCAGCCTCTCGGCAGGGAAATGGCTGTGAAATGCCCTCATACTCTCTGCCACCCAGAGGCATTCATAGAGACACTTGCGCATAGGAATCACTGTACAGAGTTGGGTTTGCATATTGGATTTGGGGGTGTGTGCACTCAGCTGGGGTTTCATTCTAACATACTGGTGCGCGTATGCAGTGTAGCAGGATGCAGGAGCAGTTTAAGTTTAAGTTTGTGCACAGATTTTCCCGAATTATAAACAAGTTACTGAAAATCGTATGCATGATGTCAGGGAGTGGGTGACAGTTGCAGGGAACTCTCTGCAGGGTACCTGAGGTGCAGGCGTGGTAGCCCACGCACTGTTTACAGGGTGCATGTATGTGCATCACGGGAGCACAGAAATGTAGCTGTTTCTGGCTGTTAAGACTTCGCGTGGGGGCTTGTCAGGGGCATTCCGGCCGTGACTTGTTAATACCGTTTATTTGCATGAATATGCGGAGTGCGCAGGCTTGTTCAGGGTCATTCTCGGTGCGCAGGCATTGCTGGATAAATGGATACTTTTCCATGAATTTGGCTCTTAGTCTTCTTATCATCCCCCTGAATCACCTGTGCACATCCTATACCACATGATTGGTGTCGCGTTATAATGAGACCACCCTTAACCTGGGGTGTTCACTCCCATCGCCAATCAAGGAGCCCAGCAATCCTCGGTTAAGTTTTTTGAGCGCTGGCTTTTCTGAATACTATAGTGTCTCACAAATCTCCCCCTCAACCCCGTGCCCACAGTGAGCCAAGATCCAGGCCAGGTATAGGAAATATATTTGGATTTATTTGGAAGACATGCACATTTGTGATGTCATATTTCATGTCCTGGGTTTTAGTCTTAGCAGTGCACGGTGGTGGAATGAGTTATGCTTGCTTAGGTTGTAACTTGTAACATAAAGTCCCTTCAACAAAGTTTTTTCACTGAATTTGATAGGCTTTTTATTAGTGCAACCTGACCATAACGTTCCTTTTAACAACCTTTTTTCACTGAATTTCATAGGTGTTTGATAGTGCACCTTTACTCTGCTACAAGATCCTTATATTATACGCCCCCCACCCCAATATGGCAGATATAGTGTATGCGGACAGCGCAGTAGTCCACAGCGGCTTTCAGCATCTGCAAGGCTCAAAATTATAGGGGAGATCCAAAAAAGATATAACCATCAACCAACAGACAGGTGTACCTAAAATCAAAATTAATGTTTACAACATGCAAGTAAACCTTTTTGTACAATTACTCATGTTTAAAAATACATTTTTTTTCATAAGACACATTGCAATGGAATGCACCAATCACAAACCATAACTGTACACTTCATATAATCCTCAATACAACTCTGGATACAGATTTAGCAACAGCAGGTGCTTACCAGGCAAGATATTTTCACTAAAAAGTAAGTGCATTTTATTTATTTATCTTTTATTAACTTGCATTACATAAACATATGTTATAAGACATAAGCCATTTATTTTCTCACATAAATGGAAAGCACACTAGAATGGTTGGAAGAGACCTTCCCAAGAGATGAACTTGGCAACGATAACATCTTCAATGGTATGCAATACATATTATACTGTCAACAAATAATGTGCTTTGCACACACAGTACTGAAATAATTATTTCTATTTCTCTTACAGTACATAGTGTTCATGATGAAAGCATGCCCCAGTTTCATCAGTTACAGTCCCTAGAATCAGAAAGAGAAGTCGCATCCCCGAATGTAAATGCTCAAATCAAGAACTTGTCAACAAAATTGGAGAAACTAAGTAATGATGTCAATGAACTTGTACAATATGTCAAAAACCACCTGATTAAACATGTTCCTTACCAGTGCCCCACTTGCACCTGTACCCCTTGTCCCCAGCAATCATCCCCATCCAATTCTGAACATTTTACTAAAAGACAATTTGATGAAACCTCAGTCCCTTCCTCCCCTCATGATTATTCCCATTCCGATACCCCACAGCTTTCTTAAATAAATATATTTCTTGTACTTCAAATGTTTTCTGTATTGTTGTGTGTTATTCCCTTGTTTTTCAACACTCCCATTATGAGTGTGTGGACCATGCGACTGTCCTGGGTGTCCGCACCCAAAATGTAGGTGTCCCTGGTCAGGAGCGATGCGTGGACATGTCCAATTTCATGCAATGCACTTTTAATTAGTCCATGGACACTGTGCCTGTACTACCGACATCCAGCGCTGAGATTTCCCACCTGCATGGTATCTGGAGACATATGTCGGGGCTGCGGACGTCTGGGGACGTCATCACATGACCATGCCCATGCAGCATGACGGTGCTCTCCGCGAACGGTGTCCACGAGAGAGCATCTGGAGAACACCTGCTTTCTAAATCTCTCAAAAGAACGCTGCAATGGCATCTCCTATGGCCATCTTAGCTTCCTAAGCACTCCCACCACCACCACCACCACCATCTCAACAACATGGAGAGCCTCAAGAGTGTAACAGGTGTGGTGATACAGTGGTGGATCAAGAAGAAAAAGAAGAGGATGAAGTGGAAGAAGTCACTGTTACCAGTACACAGAGTGCATCCTGGGTGTGACAATTTTTCACCACCGTGTGAAATGTCACAAAGGCACATGCAAGAGAGGTTCGATGCACTCAGTGCTAAATTGTACTCAGTCACGGGAAACTTGGCTTGTATTCCTACGGGACTACTTCCATGAAGCACCACACCAAATTGGCCCACCCTAGTGCTCTGATGAAGGCAATACATTTCTCAGGTAAGAGCAGGTTGACTTCTTCCACCCCATCATCTTCATCTCTCCTGTCACCACAAAGGATACTCCTTTGGGGCAGAGGATCCCAGCGGTGGATTTGCAGGCCACACAAAACACTGTTGGCCCTTAACTTTCAAGGGTCACAGTGCTATGCATGTACTGTGAAGCACCGATATGTAGGGGGGAGAAGTTTCGGAGTACTTTCAAGGCTGCTGTCAAGGAGCATGAGAAACACTGCCACCTACCTGATTAAGGCCCTTCTAACATCTTTCTCTGTCCACCTGCCTCTTCTACCCCATGCTTGGTGCCCTTCCCTCCCCTCCCCTACATTTTTCAAAAAGCCTAATGCAACGGTTTCCTGCTGCTCAGATAGTTTTTTCGGAAATAAATGAGAGAGGCACATGAAGATGTCCAAGAAACTTTTAAGTCCTCAAATTGTAAATTAACCAGGTTTTCAATAAAGGTGTATCTTCTTTTTTGTATGCTTCGGGAATGTCACCCTTTGAGAATGATACTATCAATTCTGAGGGTGTGAATTATTTTTGTCCAGATGGAATTCACTTCACAGAAGTTAGAAATACAATTTTCCTTCATAATGTGGCGAAGTTATAAGCCACCCAAAAAGCGCTCTTCCGATTGGTTGAGCAACTTAACCTTAAATACAGGGCCGCCACCGCAGACCATGTAATATATTTTTGGGTGGCTTATAACTTCACCTCCCCTGAACAAATCCGCACAAAACTTTGAATAAAAAGTATGTGGCCCCTTCAGATCGATTGTGCAAAGCTTGGTGAGGTTTCATGAAGGGGGTGGAGGCAAAGCTATAGGGGGTCCCAAAATGTGTGAGTTTTCCCATAGATGCAATGGAAAAAAAAAGTTTGCTCATGCCTACAGCCCGAACCGCTGGATGTATTTTGTGCAGCAGGAGCTGTGGTTTAGTTCCAAAAGCGTGCTTTTGTAAATTCTTTTGTAAATTCGTCCAGTAGTTTTTTTTTAAACGACCAAATATGAGGTACAAAAAATGTCTGATATCTGGGTTTGATCCGCAGACTAATTTACCTGCATGGTCTGCGGATGGGCCTCCGATTGGTCCAGGGGACGACAAGATGTCCCAGGACACTGGACATGCTCACTGATTGGATGGTGAAAAGTGTGAGGTGCATCATATTTTTGGAAATGCCCGCCATGTTGGATCTGTGGACAGCCACCAGTATCCGCTGAGAGCGCGCTGGGGAAAAAGTCTGGAAAACACATTTTGGGTCATTTGGTGGTGAAGGAGGGGGTAGGAAGGGTGGGTGAGTGGAAAAAAGAAAATATGCTGTGGGGCTATTTTTGTAGGTTGAAAAATGCTGGGCAGTTGTCATAGCTGTCCGCGGACACTATGGTAGTTATCGGACAGTGTTGTTGACTGATGGCTTGGAAAAGACATTTGTGGTTATGCGATGGCTGGAAGAGTGTATATAAATGGTAGGGAAGTGGAATGAGGGTAATGTGGAGTTGTTTTTTTTATAGGTGAACAAAGGGTTTGGAAAAGCCTCCGAGTCTGCAGTCAATTTCGGTGTTCCGCAGACATCATTTCGATTGCAGGGGGGTCAGAGTGAGTTTTATTAGTTGACAGTGTATGGTACGTACTTGTTATATAGTAAATTGTACTGTGGTAGTTGAGGCCAGATGCCATATTCTGGGAGCATAGCCTCCCACAATGTGTACTGGGCACAACAACCACAGCAGTAATATGTATATAGTAATAATATGTAATAGGAGTATGGCCAGAATGACCATAGTAGCAATATGTGTATAGTAATTGTAGGTAATGTAGTGGGAGTACAAAGTGTTTGTAATATGGAGGAATTATGTAATTGAACTGTATATAGTACTTATGATTGTGGTACAATTGAGGATAGTGCTCACATAATATGTATATGTTTATAATTGCTGTGGTTACTAAGTGTTGTAGCATTATGAAGATGCAATCTCTGGTTTATTGGTTAAGCAGGATAGTTCAAAATCTATAGTTGTATACAATTTTAAATGTACATTTTATTTTTTAGAACCTCATAAAGAGTGCATTCTAAGTACTATGTTTAGTACAACATTAGTGTATGCCACATGTTGTTGCATGGACATTAAATAATCATTGGGTCATTGGCAAAAAAATCTGCACTGGATTAATAAAACCCGACTACAGATACGTGAGAGTAAGGGTGATAGTGGAACTCATTCTGAGGTGGGCGCAAAGGGATACTGGGCACCGGTAATGGCACCGGTAATGACACTGGTGCCAGTAATCCCTTTGCACCCTATTCCGAGGTCCCTTAGCGGGTCCCTCCCTTAATGCCTGGTTTTACCAGGCGTTATGGACGGGACCCGTTAAGGGATACCGGGGTCAATAACGGTACCGCAATTTGCGGTACCATTATTGATGCCTTCCCATTGAGCCCTACGGGGGCTCAAATGGGAATGGGGAATGGCTTTTACAATGGGGACTTACCGGTCCCGCCAAGGTCGCACTGGACCGGTAAGTCCCCATTGAACGAGGGCGGACACAGTCCCGTTATTGGTGCTAGTCATGGCGCTAATAGCGCCATGACTAGCACCAACCTCGTAATGAGGCCCAGTATGTTTCTTTGAAGTATGCTGTGATTAAGGGAATGATTGAAGAAGTTACATACCTGTTGGCATATTCTAACTACATTCGAGGTTAGAAGATGTTTTGCCGTATAAGGATTGAGATGGCGTATTTGAAGAGTTTTGCAATGGAGGGTGTTTTTCAAGTAGTTAGCCTGTTGGCGCATTCTAACTAGATTGACTTTCAGACAGTAGTGCTATTGTAGTATTATGGATGAAGTAAGATACCGGCTGGCATATTCTAGCTGTAAATTGTGCGATAGTTATAGTGACTAAATTTGGGTTGCAGGAATATTAAGTAGGCATTTGTTAAATTTGCAAGGTGGAATGATTGTCTGAATTGCAAAAGGGGCATAATAAGCCATGATTTGCATTCTGCAGAAGCTGGTGAAATAGAATGGATTCTGAATTTGGTACGGATACAAATACAAATCGTTCATTGGGGATGTGGTCTTGTGAAACATGTTTGCAGAGAGTGCACATATGTTTTCACGTGTATGAAATCTGGAAGATTGTATTTATAGGGATGTTTTTGGTTTCCAGTACTTGTAGTAAGTACATTAGGAATTCTTGTGGATCTTCCTGTGTGTTTATGGGAAATTGTATCATTCCTGCATAGTAGTCCAATGCTTGTGCTGTACCTTAGACACTGTAAGTGTTGTCTGGACTATTTGTGGCATTTCTGTGAAGGATGAGCATTTGAAAACACAACTGGTCTGAGCCGTTTGTGAACACGTAAATGTTGTGAACAATTGGTGACAATTGAAAGGGAAGATTCATTGTCACATTAACATAACAATTTACTGCAGTTGTGTTTCTGAATTTAAATGGACCAGAGAGTTCTGTTTGTGGATTGTTTGATGGGCCTGTAGATGTTTCTGGAGAAGAGAGATTTGTGTGTTTCTTATCTGATGGATGTGCAGTTTATTTTGTACTAGACAGTTTGCAGTTGTATTGTTTGATGTAGAAGGATTTGCTTGTTTTTTTAGGTTTCTCTTTTTGAGGTACATGGTACATATCTCGATGAGGGATGTATAGTGCCTGTAGCCTGTTGTATTCCAGAATGCAAGGAATGTCACCATTGACTTTGTTTGCATCACAATTAACTAGGAATATACCATTCAGCAGAATTGAAAGTGCTACATAACTCATACCTTCTTTAAAGACTGTTCTGCCAATGTCAGTCAATGCTTGATATAGGGTTAGACCTTGTTATTTGTGAATAGTGCCAGCTTATGCACCATATAGAGAAAATTGCTCTTTGCATACGTACAAGTCTTTGAAAAGAAGGAAACATGCTATTGTCCTCCCAATTTTTTAACTTCCACAAGTTTGTCAAAGTGAATGTTGACAAACTGAATGTTGTTGTCATGTGGATATGTTTGGAATCCAACAACTGCACCAATTGCTCCATTGACAAAATCTTGTTCTACTGCACGGTTACATTTTAGAATTACTCTGCAGTTTAGACACAATGGCCCTCATTCCGAGGTTGATGGTAGTCATGGCGCTATTTGCGCCATGACTTGCACCAATAACAGTACCGTGTCCGGTTTGGTGCAGTGGGGACTTACCGGTCTAGTCAGACCTTGGCGGGACTGGTAAGTCCCCATTCACCAAACCATTCCCCATTCCCATTTGAGCCCCCACAGGGCTCAATGGGAATGGGGAGGGCGCAAATAACGGGTCCCGTCCTTAACACCTGGTCAGACTCGCTAAGGGACCTCGTAGTAGGGCGGTAAGAAATTACCGGCACTGGTCTCCTTACCAGTGCCCGGTATCCCTTACCGCCCTACTCGGAATGAGGCCCAAAGTCAATATTTTGTCCAATTCTGCTGTGGTGGAGATACATTTTTCTAAGATATTTAGTCGTCCTGTTGCTTGTTGACATACAGGAAGTGTCATGCCGTGCATCTCTAGTTTGTCTGTGGAGCTGATATGCAGTACGGGTTGCATTTCTTTTTTCAACAAATTCTCCTTGAATTGACTACAGCTTGCAAGGGTTTGTTACGCACACCTGGCTCCCACAGGGGTGTCGGTCGGACCCGGACAGCTGCGGTCTCCACTCACGTGATGCGTAGTGCAGCGATGACTGACTGGATCTGACCTCCTAATCTTGTCTGCTTAACCCGTAGAAATATTCTCCTGCAAGTGGAGAGATGGATTTAGCCACTTGTGGATTCAAGTGATGGCACCCCCACAGTCCTCCCCAACTAATCACCTCCGAAATGCCTTCACAGCAATCTCACCTTATATTCTTGAAGGTTGAGCTCTCCATCCTACATGGATTTGCAGGGGCGCGTCGATTCCAGTTACTTCACTGGTTTGAAGGCTCGGGAGAGTTCCGGAGAGTATTGACTCTGAGGTTCCTGGTGAGGACCAGTAGGAATTAAGTTCATAGAGTTCAATATGTCCGATGTTCACTCTTGTTCCCCTCTTCCTTTCTTGTCTTGCAGCTGGCTCGTGAAAAGATGCTCTTGTGGCAGCTGGTGGCGCTCAGGTAAGAGTATGTATTACCCGGTGCTGTCCGGTAAATGTTGCATGAGGAAAATGTGTTGTTTTGTCTCTCTTTACAGATGCGGCACGTGAAAATATGGAGAGTCACAAAAGGATGCCTCTGGTAGTAAATCAGGTAATTCTATGGTGGTAAGAATTATATTTGTTGGTTCCCTCGGCTCACCTTGTGGTTTTCTTTTGTCTCCTAGGTGCCGAAGTTCGGTGAAGAAATGATGGAGGCAGCGCCGACCCGAAGGATGCTGTGAAGACTGGTGAGTATGGCGTGGCGCTGCAGCTGGAGGTGCGGCGTGTGCAGAAATGATGTTCTTTACAGGTACGGAGACAAGATGGATCCAGAATCAGGTGTGGAATAGAAATAAGTTTGTTTTCTAACCTTGTCCCTTTCTTTCCTCTTTGTTTTAGGAGCTCCGGATTCAAGGCGGGCGTGGCAGAAGACTGGATGCAGGCTGCAGGCACGGTGAGTGTTACGCTGCTGGATGCAGAATAATGCGAAGCGTGGTTTAAATAGCCTCAAAAGTAGTCAGGCTTCATGTTGGATTGGAGTCATTTGCAGCATGGTCTGCCTGAGGTAAGTAATGACTATGAACCTGGCGCCTTAGGCGCCAGGACTGATTCTTAGGCGCCAGGACTGATTCCTACTATGAGCCTGGCGCCTAATGTGCCAGGACTGAACCCAGATAGCCCCTAGCCGGGGCTGCAGAGGTTTTACTAAATGTCTAGATGCCTGCTCCCGGGGCTGATGGTCTTGGTCCGGATGCCTGGGGGTAAGCATCATGACAGGGTTGGCATTAAGGACATACATTTTAGATTTATTGAGTTAATTGTTCCATGACATCAGGAGTGGATGTGTTTAGTCCACTATTTAAGATGGATTGGGCATCTTCAGTAAGCAAACTGATGAATGTTTTGAGTTAGTTCTCTGTAGTGAAAATGTTGTCGGAGATTTACATTTCCAATGCTGCCAAGTGTATTGCGGCATTGTGTGTGTCCTAATGTTTTTGAAAATAGGTTGCCCTTTTACTGGTGTTACGTGTAGGAGGTCTCTGAAAAAAATAACATGTTTTCCTCCAAACAATTCTTCGTAGTTGGGTTTTGCGACTTCTTGCATTCTGAGATGAATTAAAGCCAACATAAAGTTGGAAACCAGGCTTACTTCATCTATCAGGAGCACTTTCTTTTGTTTTAGAATTATGCGTATTTCAGTAGCAGCTTCTGCTGATAATTTGTAGTATTGTAATTAGTTTTGGTGTTCTACAGGGAGGAGTAGTAGTTGGTGCAAAGTTACACCTCCTATGTTGTAGATAGCTAAACCTGTGCGGGATGTTACTACAGCCGAAAAGGCTGTTCTTTGCTAAGTATTGTAGAAATCTGCTGATCATTTTAATTAAGAATGTTTTACCAGAACCAGCTTCACAATTTATAAACAGGAGTAGAAGTTTTTCATTTTCACAATTACAGGTTTTAGTTTCACGTTTAAAACCATGTTCAATTTCTTGAGTGACTTGCAGATACACAGTGAGTTGTTCATCATTTAGCTGTGATTCCAGCACTGACAAGTCTTACTCAGATTGTTTATATTTTCTACCTCAGTCATGGCTATTTCTGCTTCATTTAGAATTAATGGTTCTCCAAGTGGGTCTTGGCTTCCTGTAAGGGAAGAGTGTCTTTGGGGGTCATTACGAGGTTGGAGGTAGCCATGGTGCTATTAGCGGTACCGTTATTAGCTCTGAAGTCCCTTAACGGGTCCCTTCCATTATGCCTGGTAAAACCAGGTGTTAAGGAAGGGACCCGCTAAGGGACCTCAGAATAGGGTGGTAAGGGATTACCGGCACCGGTGTCCTTACCGGTGCCGGTAATCCCTTACCACCTACCTTGTAATGACCCCCTTTGTCTAGTTGAGCTTCAATGTATTCCTCTTGTTGGTGTTCATTGTCCAACATTTGTTAGTATTGTTTGAAATTGACATTTCTTATACTAGTTGCATTTGCTTCGAATGCAGCTTTAATGAGTCATAGTCACCTAATAAGTCTCTTTTCTCCAAGGTTTGAAAAGTGGGAGCAGGGCCATATAATACAGTTCTCCTTCTTTTGGAGATGTAAATGATAACTGTTTATGAGTATTGGACTGGGTTTGGTGAGTTTCAGTAGGTTTCCTTCATAAGTTGAGACTGAATATTTGCCAGTTGTCTCACTTGGTCTGACATTGTTTTTGTAGGTGTAGTTTTGGGAAATGTCATACAGACACATGTTTTCCAAAGCATTATTTCTGTTTGGGTAGTATGTGTCAATTACATTGTTTTTTAAAAGGTCCTGGCTGTTGGGATCATTTGTGGCTATGTTTTCTATCTCTTTGTAGGATTTAAGTACTCTTTTTTGGGATGAAGCTGGCCCAGGGTTCAGCCAGACAATGGGGGTCATTACGAGGTAGGAGGTAACCATGCCGATATTGGCGGCATGGCTACCCCCTTATTGGGTAACGGGTCCGGGTTCCTTGAATGAGGAATTATCGGGCCATTCCGACCTTGGAGGGCCCGGTAATTCCCCATTCAAGGAACCCAGACCCGGTACATCCCCATTGCCATTCGAGCCCTCATAGAGCTCAATGGAATGGGGAGGTTGCTAACAACGGGCCTGTTGTTAGCATGCTGGGCTGCTCGCGGGACCCGCTAAGGCTGCCTGGTAAAACCAGGCATCCTTAGCAGGTCCCCCGATCAGAACTCGTAATGAGGCGGTAAGGGGGTGATGGCTCCGGCACCTTTACCAGCGCCGTTAACCCTTTACCGCCAGAGTCGGAATGTACCTGTCAAACAGTCTGCAGCTTCATAGCACACACATTCTCTATGGGAGAGCATTGTCCTACCAGAGCTGTACAATTTCTGTGATAGTGTTTTGTCAGATGACATGTCATCCCAGAGGTTCCTTAAATCTGTTTTCTCAGCTTTGGTGAGATAGGCTGAGAAATATTTTGCAACCACGGTGGAATTGTCTACCATGTATTGTCTGTCTATTGTTGCATTCCTCAAGAGGGCAATGATTTGATTGTAATCTTTGATGTACTTGGATGCTTTGTCCCTTTTAATGTTGTATATATTGTTTGGGGATTTGCCTTTTAGACTGTGTCAAACAGAAGACATCAAGAAATTTACTTGTCCTTTTTTGCAATCTGGATTTGGATCTAGGGAAGCCAAAGTGACATTTGGTATAGTATTTCCCTTTGCTTTTATATCTACGTTGGCAGCATTTGCCACATTTATGTTTTTGGAAGCATAACACTTGTGTATGTAGGTCACTATCTGTGATTTCTGAAGGGATGTCGCAGGTAATGTATTTTTCAATACAATACAGTGGGCCTCATTACGAGTTTGGAGGTAGCCATGCCATTTTTAGCGGTATGGATACCCCCAACCTCGGGTCCGGGTCCCGAAAATGAGATTTACGGGCCATTCCGACATTTGCGGGCCCGGTAAATCCCATTTTCGGGACCCAGCCCCGGTACTTCCTCATTCCCATTTGAGCCCCCATAGGGAGGATGCTAACAACGGACCCATTAATAACGTTAATAACGGGTCCGTTGTTAGCATCCTCGTCATCTCGCTGGTACCGGTATGCATGTCTGGCCAGACCAGACGTGCATACTGCCACCCGCGACAAAACTCGTAATGTGGCAGCCTGGTACGGTTCATACCGCAGCCGCCAGGGTCGTAATGAAACCCAGTGTCATCACTATCATAGCCACATTTTGGAGCATCTTTTATTCACAAAAGCATGTGGATGTGTGGGTCTCCTCTGGACTGATATTGTTTTCTCCAAAAGAAGTGTTAAACTTCTCTGAGTGAAGGGGTAGTTTTATTGCAGATAAAATTAAACATTGCAATGAAGCAATGGTGAAAGTACCTTGATACATTGACAGGGTCAAGAGAACAGAGTTCTCCTGGTGTTTTCATATCTATTCCGTCTTTATTTTGGTTTGCTGTGCGTAAGAATTTGCACAAGTCATCCCATGCGTACTCTGGTAATCTTAAAGTAACAAACCATGTGGGTGTGCCTAGGTTCCTTAGCATACAACGTACATCAGCGTGACGTCAGAACCAGTATTCTTTTGTACCATGCATGTTTGCAAAGAGATTTTTTATACTTGACTGCAAAACTTCATCTTTGCCTTGTATTTTTTATAGTAGTTGGGTAGCGGATATGTTTAAAAAGTTAGAGCCTGTTTTTAATGTGTGGAGCAACTCCATATCATAGAGTTGCTAGTTCGCTTTCAAAGAGGAGGTGGAAAATGTATTCACCATTTTGTCTGAATCTGGCATCTTCAGAATACATTTGTAAAGAGTGATATTCTGATGCACTAATTTGCACGGACCTTTCATCATATCTTCTGTCTTTTCCTGTAGGAAAGAGTAGAAGAAAAACATGTGTTTCTACACTTTATTCCCATATGCTTAATGGGGATCCTTTGGCTTGATGCATTTCATATGTTTCTAATATATTGTCAATTGTGTCTTTGGAGTGTAGTGTGTGAATTGTATACTGGTCTAAAATTTTGGATGCAGCAACAGGATGTACACGTTCAAATTGGCCATCTTCTGGTGATTTTGGAATAATTTGGGTGGTTTCTCTTAAGTTTCCCTCTCTGCATATATCTTTTTAGTATTATTCTTTTGGATATTCAAGGGTTTGTCTAACTTTGTTTAAGTTATTATTGATAGCAGGTAATGGCATTTGGTTATTGTTAAGCTTTGTGTTGCAGTACGTGCACACTCTTGAGGGGTTAGTTATTTTGTATTTAGCTTCTGCTGTTAGATATACAGCTAATTGGAACCCTTGGGATTCTTCATTATGTTCTATTTTGTAGACTATATCTACTTTTTTGTGATCTATTTATGTGGCAACAGACACATATTTGGTCTAGTATTTCAGCAGATGTGTTTTTCATCTTAGCTATTTCTTTTTTGTATGTCTTTATTAGGACATTGGTGTTAATTAGGTTTTCAGTGATGTTTTCTGAAGGTACAGAATTTACTAAGTCACCTTCAGTTCCAAAGTATTTATATTGGATGTGATCTATTTCTTGAAGCCGTTCTTTGACTGTTCCATGTATGAAAATATTATTTACATGTTGCAGTTCTAGAGCAGGACATTTTGCATATTATAGTCGATGCACAAGATTCTGTATAGTAGAATGGTGTGTCGCTAACATTTTGATGTGGTGGAAAGTGCTTTTGCAAGCAGTTCCTAAAATGCAGGATAATGAATGTCCTTGCAGACCAGTGTGGATGTGCATTGGACAGGAGGCTGTGGTTGGTAAAGTTTTCATTATACTTTTGTCTTTTAGTTTCACATAGTGATTGAGGAATTGTCGTTAAGATTGTTGGTGTACATTACACATTGAGCTGCATGTCCATTTGTACACTAGATGGTCTGTTTGGGTAAAAGGAACATTTGGTTCAAAGTTTGTTAGGGACTTTTTTTCTACAAGGGTTTCTTTTGCCATAATGATTTGTTCCACCATTTCACACCGTCGACCATTATTGTCTATTGCAATAGTTTTTTGTTGTTCTTGTTTATAAACTTCTTCATTGAAGTGTGCATCTGTGCTGCTTGTGTGAATCCGTTTACCATCACAGATGTTTAGAAAGGCCTCTATATTGACACTGCACATGTTTAGAAGCACTCTTTGTAATGTATTGATCAATTTAGTCAGTGGCTTCATTTTGTTTAAAATCAATATAAACTATTTTCTCTTTATAGAAAAGCGCTGTCAATTAGAGCATGCATGATTAGCCTCCTGCACTAGTTTTTAAGGGTAGATTGTGACTTTTCAGATGTTTTTATAAGACAGTGAAGAACTCTATAGTGGAACATTTTCTGTAACATCCTTTTTTTGGGCTTGATTTACAGTCACTATGTTAACACTGGTAGATAGAGGAATAGGTTTGTTAGTAGGTCTGCTTTTCTTTGTACATATTCTTTTACGTATGGTCTTTTCAAGAGGGGTCTTACCATTTTTAGTCGTGGCTGGTTTAGTTTTGTTGAGTGAGGTTACTAGCTCTTTTGTTTTAATGTTTTCTATGAATTGTTTTAAAGGTGGACGATTATGTGGTGTAGTTGTAGTCTTATCTGCTCTACTTTTTTTTTCTTTTCTATAGAGTTGCTGTTTAGCAGGAATGTTGTTCTGTCTTTTGGGAAAAGTAAACGGTTGCATTGGAAAATTGTGCATGGGTGTGTGGGTGTGATTGTAGAGATGGATAGAGTGCTGTTTGATTGTGAGGTGGTATATTAGGTGTGGTTTGGAAGGTATTGAGAGTGAGAGTCCATAGAGATGTGATGGTGTTGGGTTAGTGAGTAAGACAGTGGTGGTGTGATGGAATCTGTAGGGTGATTGTGCTGTTTTGAGGAACAGAGTGGGTGTTGTAATGGTATTGTGTAGATGGGAATAGTAAGAGTGTGAATGGTGGAATATCATGGGCTAGAGTGAAAGAAATGGTGGTTTGAAAGGAAAAGCTTGGGGTAATATATTTAGTGGAACTGTGCTGCTATAATTACATACATATACATGGTACATTAAAATTCTTACTTTGTTGGATGCACAAGGTGTTCATTTTTCGGTTGTGGATTTCAGTGATGTGCTTCTTTCCTGTAATTGTAAATGAACGTTAGTGGGGATATATCGTAATGGTGAAGTACTTTTAGTAAGCAAGGTTCATATTTATAAAGGAAGGAGGAGTGGTGGGGAAAAAGCTAATAAAATTGGTGGATGGTTAAAAGTTGCTTTTTTTATGAGAATTTGCATGAAAATTAAGAAATGTGTATGTGCATTCATAGAGGCTCTGTAACATTTTGTAAAAGAGAAGAAAAGTTGATGGAAACGATTTGTAGTATACTTTTAAATGGCAGTTGGTGTGTGGAACTTTAATATGTTAGGAAGATATGCACACTTGCCAACATGATGCATTCTAATTTGTCGGTGTTTAGGTAGTGCTAGATTTGTTGCTTGCAATCTGGGACTTGCAGTTCCACTTTTCACATTGTGAAACTTGGAGTACAAGCCTTAGAATGTAGAGAAAAAGGTACGACTGCATAAGCAGCAGAAGATTGGAATTGGCTATGTTAGGTATACATGTACTGACAATATATTAAACTGGCACACACTGACAATTACACATGATGTACACATTTATTTGAACTGTTTTTACTTTATTTTATGAAAAAGTGACACAGTGCTGCTGTAAGTATTTTGAAAAGCACAGCATTTGATATGTTTATTTGATATACATGTCACAATTTCACACTTTGAAGTTCAGTTGTGTTTTTTTCTTTGCAATCTGGGGCTTGTACTTTGAGTTTTATAATGGGAGAAGTGGAATTGGAAGTGAGAGAATACAAAGGAAAAAAGAAAGACTTAATAAGCACCTATAGATTCGAATGGGTGATGTTGGGATGTATGCATGTGCTGCAAACATATTAAACTGCCCCTTAAACATGGTCGACAGATCTATTGCATGTGCTTTTCCCTTATTTTATGAAACAGTTGTGTTCTGCTTCATGTGAGCAGGTGATAATTGGTTGAATGCATGGCATTTGCAAGTGTGGTTAAACAGGAGAAAATGCTTATTGAGAAGCGTATTACTGGGTAAGTAGCAGGAACCCAGGTTTGCTGGGTGTGATGTACAGGGAGAGTGGGTGGTAGGTGTTTTGATTGTTGTGTGTAGGGAAGATGGATGTGGCTAGTGCTAATAAAAAGCCCACTGTGTGGATGGTGGGAAATTGTTTGGTGAATAATGTGAAAAGGTGCACTGAGTTGTGTGTCATCTCTGGTACTATTGGTTGGAAGGGAGTGGAGATTTGCTGGTATACAGTGTCTGGGCTAAACTGGGTGAGTTTACTATCATTTTGTACGACTATGGCTCACTTTCAATGCCCACATATTATTGTTGTTCACTGTGGAAGAAATAGTTTGTGGTACGTTACTCCACTATATTTGCAGGTTGCATTAAAAGATATGTTCTGAGGCTTAATGGAATTATTTCCATGTGCAAAGCTTGTTTTTTCAGAAATATATTCAAGGGAACAGTGGAGATGCCCAAATGTGTTTTTGCCCAACTAGAACAAGGTAGTCACCTTGTAAATAAAGGTGTATGTGCTTTGTTGAATGGTGTGGGCTTGGCATCTTTTGAAATGAAAACATCAAGGTGGATGGTGCAAACCATTTTCGGAGTGATGGAGTGAATTTAACAGATTAGGGGAATCAGATGTTTCTGGTAAATATTCAAAGTGTGCTGATAAAGTTTATCTGAGAACGATGTAAAGTACATATGAAGATATTTGTAAGTAGTTTTAGGAAATAATGATCAGATAAGCAAAAAAAAATCAAAACTGAAAAAAAACTAAAAAGGCTATTTTAAGAGCAACCAATGTACAATAAATTGTTTAAATTAAGTGTGAACCTCGCCACTCCATTCAATCAGACAATTAGTCCACAGACACCACGGTAGTCCGTGGACGGTACGTGCCACATCTAGGTCTTTTAAGTTTTCCTGGCATGGAAAGAGGACTGCAGAGACCAAGGACAGTCGTAAATGTCTGCAGGCATTGGAGGATCAGCCTATTAGGTTTCCTGGGTGTAGAGCACAGTAAGAGAGGGTAGCAGGAATTTTGTTAATACGAGTTGTGAGAGGATTGAAAATGGCCATGGAAATGTCTTTCAGCAGGCAAAGTGTTTGGATTTTGGGGGACTCTTGGGTCCACTGATTGAAGGTGTATGCTGAGCATTGTGGAATAGCCAAAAGTATTGGATTCCCTGAATTGGAAGTGTTCTGGTATGGAGTGTGAATCATGAACTGGGTGGACTTGCTCACAAGTTTGCTAATATGGTTTAATTGATGCACCCGGACATTATTATCATTAATTGTGGTGGGAACAGTTCGGGGAACCTGACTGGAATTTCATTGCAGTTTGCAATGAAGGACACATTGGGAAGTTGAATGAAATGTTCCCTAATTGGGGTGCATTCTAGTTCATTTGGTCCGCAAATAGAAAAAAGCAAGATGAAATATCAAAAAAGCTGTGTGTGCTTTTGTTACCGATGTTAGCATTACATTGTTTCATAATGAAAACATTTAATTTGATAGGGCCAATATTTTTCGGTGAGATGGAGTTCATCTAACTGATGTAGGTAATCATATTTTTGTGGAAACCTTTCAAAATGCTTTGAAGCAGTTTTTGTGAAAATGAGAAGAATTAATGAAATTCTGTGAAATGTTTTCTTAGTTCAGTTTGTAAAACAAAAAATAAAAAAATATAAAAGCTAAAAACACATAAAAGGTTCTTTGAGTGCAAAACAATGAAAAGGATTTCAATTGTCCTATGTCTGGAATTTTTTTAGATGTCTTCAGACGACCACAATGTCCACGGACTATGCAGGCTGCACAGGGGTCTGTAATTTTTTATCGCACTTCTATTTTCTTAACTCTGAAAGGTG